>NC_082720.1:16782269-17142219 GCF_030144855.1 Hypanus sabinus
AGTCGGTGTGAGAGTTAAATTGTAAAGTGAGCTTGTTCGACTAGATCCCCTAAGTTGACTTGATTGAGTATATTTTTTAAAATATTAATGTCAGAAATACTGTGCAGCTCTGGCTGCCGAAGATTCCACTCTCTTGTTGATCTTGGGTAGATGAAAATCTTGTTGAATGAGGGGGGGTTTCCAGTGTGTAAGGTCCAGTCTGATATCGAGTTGAACTGATCCTGTGACGAATTTGGATGTTTGATAGAGTGATGTCATGAACTTCTTTGAAAATGGAGATTAACCGTAGTTTAGTACATCAGTTTTCAAGTGGTTCCCATTGAAGGTTAGACGGCACGTTAGTGACACTGGATTTCCTGCTGTAATCATTTAGCACAAAGCGAGCAATACGGTGTTGGATTTTTTCGATGGACTTCTTATTGTTAGCTTGATGGGGATCCCATATGGCAGCGTATGATCCTACACGTGCACCAATGTGAACAATATATTTCCACGTGATATTGTATTTGCCATGTTCTTACCCATCCAGTCAGTATGTTTGCACCCTTTGGAAGAATCTTTTGTCTGCTCTCCTCCCTACTCATATTTTCACTTTTACATATTTTCATTGAGATAGATTATGAACATCAGGGGTCCAAGCACCAATCCTTGTGGTTCCTAATTAGTCATGGTCTGTCAATCTGACAAAGATCTCTTTATTTCTATTTTTGTTTTCTGTCAATATTCAATACACAATCTGTTTTGGTGTGTAGCCCTCTCCCTACCCAACTCCATGTGGTCTAATCTTGTTGACTAACATCCTGTGTGAGATCTTGCTTCTGAAAATTCAATGGACCACATCCACTATTTGCTCCTCTTGCCCGTGCGCTTCTCCCGAGTTTACTTGCTTACATTTGGCACTGATCCTTTTCCTCCACAACAGGGGCATTAAAGGGAAAGTGGAATATAAGAATTACAAAGAAACATAAAAGCAGAATGTTTGCCATTAATTTAGGCAAAAATAAAAGCTAAAGTCAATGTTGTTCCATTACAGGATTTTTTTAAAATGAGAAAATAAAGAAATGGCAGAGAAATTATCAAAGTGGGAGGTGCAGGAAACCTGCTGGAAATACTGGAGGACAGTGGTTCTAGAATAAATGAGAATCTGAAATATATTAACACTACTGAACAAAAGGCACTGGAGAAATTAATGGTATTAAAATCCAATAAAGACTCGAGGAACAAAAGATCAGCATCCCTAGGTTTTGAAAGAATCGGTTCTCGAAATAATGAATGTATCAGTGTCAACTTTCAAGTTTCCAAGATTCTAAAGCAGTTCACACAGATTGGAAGGTATAAGTGTAACTCCAACATTTAAGAAGGGAAGGAGAGAGAAAAGAAAACAGGGGTCTACCTACCAGTTAGCCTAAATCAAAACATAGGTACAATCAGGACTGTATTATTTAGAAAGAGGGAAAATAATAGGATTGGCAGAGTGAACATGGATTAATGAAGTTTGCTAAATCTGTTCAAGGTTGGACCGCAGAGAAGAGTGGAAACCAGTGGATGGGTTATGCTTCAACATTCAGAAGGGAGGATGTTTTTTCTGAATATGACAACAAATCATAATCTTAAAATTCAGGACTGAGGTAAGAATAATTATTTTTTTATCCAGAGTTCAAAATACATTGTGAACCTTTGCAGTTTTCTACCCATGAGGATTGTTGAGTCTCCAAATGTTGAGCATACTTAAGACAGAGGCTGATCAGCGATTACGGGGAGTTTGGGTTGATGAAGGAAAATGCTGCTGAGATGAATGATCAGCTATGATCATTTTGGAAGGTGCAGGAGGTATGTTCCAAGGTGTTTTTGAATTGAATATGGATGTAGTAACTCAAATCTTCGTTCTTGGGACCCTTGTAGTTTGTAGTTTAGATGATTGTGATAATAGAAGTTCAGTTTCTGGATAGATGCTAGATTAAACAATGAGTCAGTAGAGGGAGTCTTTCTCCCTTAAATAGCAAATTAACCTTATCCAAAATACAGAATACAAAGTTCCAAATGAACATTTTGATTTGTTCTTCGAATGTGAGGATTGCTAACAAAAACAGAATTTCTTGCCTCTCCCATACAGGCCTTGAAACCTCAGTGCTTAGCCGACTTTGGGGAGAGTTGCTGTCTATATAGTGAGAGTAATCTATAAGTTCACTTGACTATAGGAATTTGATCCAGTGAGTTAAATCTTGACAAGTGCAAAATGAGGTCAAGTATGGATGCTACATGCACAGTAAATGATAGGATGCTATAAATAGAGAGATGTTGGTGTTCAGATCCACAGGTAGAAGGTATAGCACACTTTACTTCATAGGTTGAGACACAGAATAGAAAAGTTGGGGCTTCATGTTGTAACTTTACAAAATGATGGTTCCATCCAGTGGCCCTGACCTCACACATCATGAAGGCCCGAGAGAAGCTGATCCTGGCTCACCTTTGACCCCTGGTCAGATCCGCCCTTGATTCCCTTCTGTTTGCCTACCAGGAGCACACTGGAATTGATGATGCTGTCACCTACCTGCTGAATCGAGCCTACTCCCAGTTGGATAAGCAGGACAGCACTGTGAGGATCTCTCAAGTGCCTTCAGTACCATAGAGTCCTCACTTCTGTGAGGAAAAGCCCCATTCAATGCAGATTGGTACTTGTATTATACCCTGGATAATGGACAACCTGACTGGCAGACCACAGTATTGTGTGGCTTCAGAGCTCTGTGTCAGGCACAGTTCGAGAAAGCAGCTCATCACCACCTTCTCAAGGGCATCTAGGGATGGGCAATAAATGCTGGCTTAGCTGGCGATGCCCACATCCCATAAATGAATATATATATATTTTTTTAAAGCTGCACTGGCACCCTTCCTGTTTACCTCGTCATCTGCAGAAATTCTCCGAAGAATGAATCAGCAATAGTTGGGTGTATAAAGTGAGGACGGGAGGACGAATACAGGGCCCTGGTGGAAAACTTCATCAAATAGTGCAAGCTGAATTGTCTGCAGGTCAACATTAGTAAAACATGGGAGATGGTGATGGACTGCATTACTCCTTGGTACTATTGATGGTGAGGGCGTAGCTGTGGTGTGCACCTACAAGTACCTGGGGATGCACCTGGATGAATTGAGTTGAGCACCAACACAGAGGCTGTGTGCAAGAAGGGTCAGAGTTGCCTCTACTTCCTGACAAAACTGAGGTACAAGAAGGTCACATGTTCTACCAGTCTGTTATCTCAAAAACAATCTTCTATGCAGTGGTGTGCTGGGGCAGTGGCATCAACATGGATGATGCCAACAGGCTCAATAAACTGATTTAAAAAGGCTGGCTCTGTTATAGGAGTCAAACTGAACACACTGGAGGCTGTGATAGAACAAAATACCCTACAAAACTTCCTGGCAATTCTGGACAATGTTTCTCACCCTCTGCATGACACCTTGGCTGAACAGTGGAGCACTTTCAGTAGTAGACAAAGACAACTTTGCTGCTCCAAAGAGCAAAATGAAGTCATTCTTACTCTCGACCACTAGGCTCTATAAAGTGACAACCTATAGCTGGAAAGGTGATCATCCCCTTCTGTTGGGCTGTTTGTGGTAACATTTTTTATTCTTTCTACTTCTCTTCGAATACTTACGGTGGCATGCAAAAGTTTGGGCACCCCTGGTCAAAATTTCTATTACTGTGAATAGCTAAGCGAGTAAAAGATGACCTGATTTCCAAAAGGCATAAAATTATTTTCTTTTCAAATCTTTTTATTATTACTATTATTCAAAAAAAACACAGGTACATCGAAGTAACAACACTAACAATGCCTCAAAGAAAATTATCTTAAAGATTGAAAATTTTTGTGAATAAAAAAAACCCTACTAAGCAAGAAAGGTGAGGGAAAAAAAAGAAACCCATTGAGGGCACAACCCCGGAGCCATGTGTCATATAGAAAGCTTCTAAAAATAAACATCAAACTGCCAACAAGAAGAAAAAAATATATCAAAACAAAATTTACACTTAGATCGTGGAGGAAATCTATCAGTTAATTGAAATTATAGTAATGAGCAAATGAGCCCCATCTCTTCTCAAAATCAAACAAAGGTGCAAAGGTTCGACTTCTAATTTTCTCCAAACTGAGACACAGCATCACTTGAGAGAACCATTGAGACAAAGTAGGAGCAGATATATCCTTCCATTTCAACAAAAGCTAGCAATGTAAAAACGCAATAACATGTTGGTCAGACAAAAGGCATAAAATTAAAGATGACACATTTCTTTAATATTTTAAGCAAGATTTTTTTTAATTATTTTCATCTTTTACAGTTCCAAAATAACAAAAAGGGAAAAGGGCCCGAAGCAGAAGTCTGGGCACCCTGCATGGTCAGTACTTAGAAACACCCCCTTTGGCAAGTAACACAGCTTTCAAATGCTTTCTGTAGCCAGCTAAGAGTCTTTCAGCTCTTGTTTGGGGGATTTTCACCCATTCTTCCTTGCAAAAGGCTTCTAGTTCTGTGAGATTCTTGGGCCATCTTGCATGCACTGCTCTTTTGAGGACTATCCACAGATTTTCAATGATGTTTAGGTCATGGGACTGTGACGGCCATGGCAAAACATTCAGCTTGCGCCTCTTGAGGTAGTCCATTGTGGATTTTGAAGCGTGTTTAGGATCATTATCCTGTTGTAGAAGCCGTCCTCTTTTCACCTTCAGCTTTTTCGCAGACAGTGTGATGTTTGCTTCCAGAATTTGCTGATATTTAATTGAATTCATTCTTCCCTCTACCAGCGAAATGTTCCCTGTGCCACTGGCTGCAACACAAGCCCAAAGCATGATCAATCCACCCCACACTTAACTGATGGAGAGGTGTTCTTTTCATGAAATTCTGCACCCATTTTTCTCCAAACATACTTTTGCTCATTGCGGCCAAAAAGTTCTATTTTAACTTCATCAGTCCACAGGACTTGTTTCCAAAATGCATCACGCTTGTTTAGATGTTCCTTTGCAAACTTCTGATGCTGAATTTTGTGGTGAGGATGCAGGAAAGGTTTTCTTCTGATGACTCTTCCATGAAGGTCATATTTATGCAGGTGTATCTGCACAGTAGAATAGTGCAGCACCACTCCAGAGTCTGCTAAATCTTCCTGAAGATCTTTTGCAGTCAAATAAGGGGTTTTGATTTGCCTTTCTAGCAATCCTATGCATAGTTTTCTTGGAAAGTTTTCTTGGTCTTCCAGACCTCAACTTGACCTCCACCGTTCCTGTTAATTGCCATTTCTTAATTACATTACGAACTGAGGAAATGGCTACCTGAAAATGCTTTGCTATCTTCTTGTCCACTTCTCCTGCTTTGTGGGCATCATTTATTTTAATTTTCAGAGTGCTAGGCAGCTGCTGAGAGGAACCCATGGCTGCTAATTGTTTGGACAAGGTTTGAGGAGTCAGGGTATTTATAAAGCTTTAAAATTTGCATCACCTGGCCTTTCCTAACAATGACTGTGAACAAGCCATAGCCCTAACAAGCAAATTAAGGTTGGAGACCTTGGTAAAAGTTATCTGAGAGCTCAAATCTCTTGGGGTGCCCAAACTTTTGCATGATGCTCCTTTCCTTTTTTCACTCTAAAATTGTACAAAACAAAAATAATACACTAATCTTGTTTAAAATGTTGAAAAGAATATTTCATCTTTTGGAGATCAGTTCACCTTCTACTCACTTAACTATTCACAATAACAGAAATGTTGTCCAGGGGTGCCCAAACTTTTGCATGCCACTGTATCTCTGTGTGCATGTAATGCTGCTGTGACATTGTAATTTCCTTTGGTATCAATAAAGTATCTACCCATCTATCTATCTTGGACTCACTTGGAGTACTGTGTGCAATTGTGCTGTAGGAATGATGTGATTGCACTAGAGACAGTGCAGAGGAGATTCATAAGGATATTATTTACGTTGGAGGACTTTAGTTAAGGGGAAAGTTTTAAATGTTTGAAGGAGTTCTGAGATGTTTGTTTTTACACA
This sequence comes from Hypanus sabinus, assembly GCF_030144855.1. Taxonomy (NCBI): domain Eukaryota; kingdom Metazoa; phylum Chordata; class Chondrichthyes; order Myliobatiformes; family Dasyatidae; genus Hypanus; species Hypanus sabinus. The sequence goes on from NC_082720.1 coordinate 16,788,291, forward strand.
GAGGGTGGTTGATATCTGGAACTTGCTGCCAGAAGATATGGTGGAATTGGGTGTAATCACTACATTGAAATAGGCACTCGGACAGGCAAAAAGTGGAAAGATTCAGACCTAATAAACACAAATGAGATTAATGTGGATAGGCAAAAAAAGTCAAGATGGACATGAGCAAAAAAGCCTGGTTCTGTCCTGAATGACTCTATAATTCCATAATGACCAAGGAATGGGGAGTATTTCCAGTTAGGATTATGTGTCACCTGAAGCGTGGAAGAATCTTGAAGAATATGACCTAAAATAGGGGAAAAAAATAATGCAAAGAATTATCCATATATGAGGCAGAAATTACAATCCTAATGAGGATAAATTATCCATCACTCAATTTATGTCAGGTAGGTGTCGGTAAGTGTGATTAAGTAATTCAGTTTTAGCTAATATGAACACAAAGGATGAATGGTTTTCTTCTGTGCTTTAGAAATATCTTTAGTTTTATATTATTTTCAGTCACATCCATAGGCCATAAAATGAGAAGCTGGGATTTAATAATTTCAAAACTGAATGAATCTGATTTAATTTTGGTGTCTTGAGCAGGAGCATAGAAATTGATTGGAAGATGATCTGTTGTTAAAACACCAACAGCTCCCCTCTCTTAAACCTATACTGTCTCCACCTCAGTTGATGGTCCTCACCATCATCAAGGATCTTGAAAGGAATAACAGGGATGGCAGAAAGCCCCATTAAAGTTAGCAAATGTTTGCATAACTTACTCTGGAGATAAAATGGCTCATATATTACTGTCAGTCACAAGCCAGCAAGTAGCCATTGGGGGTATCCCTGAATGTCTCTAACATTTAAACAAAACAAATCTAGTATACAGTATAAATAATTGAATATATCCAAATCAACTCAATCTGTTCAGTTGAAGTAAATTACATGAAATGTACCTTTAACCCTTGCAGCCTTTCTTCTCCATTGAAATGAATGGTGACAGTTCCCAAAGAATTGGTTCCCCACCTCCGAAAGCTGCAAGGCCTCCAGCCAGAAACTTCAGCAAACACCTCTCAGAAAGTTCAGGACTGCCAGTTCACAGGTTTAGCAAGATCTGAGCTTCCTGTCATTTAAGAACGTACAGGAAGTTTTTGGAAAATTAGATTCAATATGTCATTTCCACAAGTTGAGATGCTACAAATCCAGGTAGGTTTATGATGACAGGAGTAACTTAAAATGTTACTTCAGTAAATCGGTTAAATTTGGTTTATTATTGTAAAACGTGCTGAAGTGCAGTGTAAAAACTTTGTTAAGCATGCATCCATACAGGTTATTTCATCACAAGGGACCATAAAACATGGGAGCAAAAGGCCATTTGGCCCATCAAATCTGCTCTGCCATTTCATCACGGCTGATCCAATTTTCCTCTCAGCTCCAATCTCTTGCCTTCTCCACATATTCCTTCATATGACAACTCTTCAATCCTGGAATCATTTTGTGAACTTCCTTTGGACCTTCTCCAGTTTCAGCACATCCTTTCGAAGATAAGGGACCCAAACCTGCTCATAATACTCCAAGTCAGGCCTCAACAGTGCTTTATAAATATCAACACTACATTCTTGCTTTTACATTCTAGTCCCCTTGAAATGAATGCTAACATCACATTTGCCTTCCTCACCACAGACTCAATGTGAAAATTAAACTTTAGGGAATCCTGTACAAGAACTCCCAAGTCCCTTTGCACCCCAGTTTTTGTATCTTCTCTCCATTTAAAAAATAGTCAAATGTTTTATTTCTTCTAACAAAGTGCATAACCAATCACTTGCTGACACTATATTTCATCTGCCCACTTCATTGCCCATTCTGCTAATCTATCTAAGTAGCATCTCTACTTCTTTTAAACTACCTGCCCTTCTACCTATCTTCATAATGTCTGCAAACATAGCAACAAAACCATCAATTTTGTTGTCCAAATCATTGCCAATAAATACAAAAAGAATTGGACCCAACACAGAGCCCAGAAGCCAACCAGAAAAGGTTCCCTTTATTCACACTCTTTACCTCCTGCCAATTAGCTATGTCTTAATACATGCTAGAATCCTTCCTGCGATACCATGGGCTTGTAGTTTATTAAGCAGCATCATGTGTGGCACCTTATCAAAAGGCTTTTGTAAATCCAAGTGCACAATTTGAACTGATTCTCCTTCGTCTACTCTACTTGTTATTTCTTCAAAGAATTTAAACAGGTTCATCATGCAAGATTTTCCCTTGAGGAAACCATGCCGACCAACGTATTTTATCATGTGCATCCAAGTACCCTGAGATGCCATCCTTAGTAATCGACTCCAACACCTTCCCAACCACTGAGGTCAGACTAATTGGCCTATAGTTTCCTTTCTTTGACCTGTCTCCATTTTTGAAGAGTGGAGTGGTATTTGCAATGTTCCAATCTTTCAGAATCATCCAGAGTCCAGTGCTTCTTGAAAGGTTATTACTAATGCCTCCACAATCTATTCAGCCGCCCTGGGGTGTACACCATCTGGTCCAGATGATGTATCTACCTTCAGACCTTTCGGTTTCCCAAGAACTTTCTGTCTAGTAATACTAATTTGACATACTTCATGACTCCTGACACCTGGAACTTCCACCATACAAGCTTTGAAAAGGGCACTGACCCAGGCCCCGGTGTTGGCTTTTGCTGATCCCCAAAAGCCATATGTGCTGCACACAGATGCCAGCCGAGAGGGTCTCGGGCCTGTTCTGTACCAGGAGCATGGCAAAGCATTGAGACCGGTAGCCTTTGTCAGCTGAAGTTTGTTGCCATCTAAGAGAAACTATCCCACTCACAAGTTGGAGTTCCTGGCGCTGAAGTGGGCGGTGGTGGACAAGCTGGGCGATTACCTGTACGGAGCCAAGTTTGACGTGAGAATGGATAACAATCCTTTCACTTATATTCTGACTGAATGCCACAGGACATCGGTGGCTGGCAGCCTTGTCGGTATATGAGTTCAGCCTGAGGTACCGCCCAGGAAGCTGGAATGTCGATGCGGATGCTTTGTCACATTGGGAGCCGGGGGAACAGGAGAAGGACGAGGAGTGGGAGAGGGTCCCTGCCCCTGGAGTGAAGGCGATGTGTCAGTTTGCTATCACCATGAAGGCGGAGGGAAGAGGAAGGCTGGAGCGAGCCGTGGACGATTTGGGGGTTTTTGACAACGCCATACCCCTAGCTTACCATGACCTGACCGCACTGCGGACTAAACAGTTGCCAGAACTGAGTCTGGGGGAAGTGGTAGCTGCTCAGCAGAATGACCCGGGTCTTGGTGCTGTGTGGAGAGCGGTAGAGAAGGGGGATGTGGCGTGGGCCGAGAAGGAGAAATACCCATGCGTGCCTCTGTTATTGAAGGAGTGGCCTCGGTTAAAGTTAAAGAACCAAATCTTGTACCAGGTCACGGCGCCTCAGGACCAACCTCGCCGTTGGCAACTGGTCCTGCTGGAGGAGTATCGGCAGGCTGTACTCCAGGCCTTGCATGATGATTCCGGACATTTGGGGGTGGAAAAGACATATGGATTACTCAAAGACCGGTTCTACTGGCCCCGGATGAGGAGGGAGGTTGAAGAATACTGTAGGGGATGCAGTCGTTGCATCCGGAGGAAGACCCTGCCAGCGTTGGCGGCTCCACTGTCGCACTTGCAGAGTGCGGGACCTCTGGACCTGGTATGTATGGATTTCCTGTCGATCGAGCCTGACACCAACAACACCGCGAATGTCTTAGTCATCACCGATCATTACATTCGCTATGTTCAGGCATTTCCCACTAAGGATCAGAAGGTTACGACAGTGGCGAAGGTGTTATAGGAGAAGTATTTTGTGCATTATGGCCTTCCCAGGCGAATCCATAGTGAACAGGAGCGGGACTTTGAGAGCCGCCTTATCCATGAATTACTGACTATGCTTGGGGTTGAGAAATCCAGGACTACCCCTTACCACCCACAGGGAGATCCTCAGCCAGAGAGGTTCAACAGGACCCTGTTGGATATGCTCGGGATGCTGGAGATTGGGTAGAAAAATAAGTGGAGTCGTCATATTGGACAATTGGTTCACTGTTACAATTGTACTCGCAATGATGCCACAGGGTACTCACCTTACCATCTGATGTTCAGGCGGGAAGCGAGGTTGCCCATTGACTTGTGTTTTGGGGCTGAAGTGGGTGAATTACCAGGGAACTCCTATCTAAAGTATGCGTCCAATATGAGGAGGGAGTTACAGAGGGCGTACGAGTTGGCCAAGGCGGCGGCTACCAAACAAAATCAGAGGAAAAAGAGGAGATATGATCAAAAGGTGAAGTTTGCTCAATTATTGCCGGGCGACCAGGTCCTTTTACGGAATCTGGGACTCCCCGGTAAGCACACATTGGCGGATCTATGTACTAGAGAGCCAGATGCCGAATCTACCAGTTTACCAGGTGAAACCTGAGGATGGGAATGGGCCTATCAAGGTGCTCCATCGGAATCACCTGCTGCCCCTGGGTCGAGCGGTGCAGGTGGACAAGGAGCCAGAGTGGGAGGTTGTGCCTAGCACGAGGGTTCTGCGAGGGCACGGAGCGAGGGAAGAGCCCGCAGCTGAAGAGCTGCGATGGGTCCTTAATCCGGGAATGGATACCGATTCGGAAGATGACGACGCAGGTGAGTGGCCCCTATTCCCAGTCACTGGTGCTCCAGTACCTGAAGAGGAGGCTTCTGGCCCTTCCCTACTGAGTTGGGCGAGAGGAGGGAAGGTGTTGATGGTCAGATGGAGAGGCAGCCAGCATTGGGGGGAGAGAGGGTGGAACCCAAATGCGAGCCAGAGGGTTTTCAGGTGAGGGGGGGATCCCAGTGAGGGAGAGGGTGAGGGTCTGACAGGTAGACCTGGAGTGTTCGAGGCAGAGGGTTCGCAGATGAAGAGAGAGCCCAGTGAGGGGGAGAATGAGGGTCCAACAGGAGTGTCCCCCACTGGGTCTGAGGCGGAAGGGTCGGCAGAAGGGGTACAGAAATCTCAGAGAAGTAGGCGCTGCCCGGAGCGGTTGACATATGTGGTGCCAGGAGAACCGAGTGTGATTTCTACTGCTCTGGGTAGTTATGTCACTGTTTTTTGCACCTGGGTTGGGTTTTGTGTGTTGCAAGAAGCCTTGGGGAACTCTGGTAATGTCATGAGGGCATGACATTTGCTGATGGGGGGAGAATGTACAATGTACTGTGAATGTTAATCAAAATGGCTTCTTTGTTCTGTTAAGAGTAGGAATGCTTCTTTGTATGATAAGTGCTTTCTCTCGCAGTTGTTTAGCTTTAGACTTGCTGATATGGGGATTGTATTCATTTGTTAACCAATGGGGGAATGTTATTTTGTCTTGTGAGGCTGGGAGCTTGGGGGTTTTCGTGGTCTTTTCAGGGGAGTCGGGAAGGAGACCCCGAGGAAGGTGGACGTGCGCTGCACTGCTCAGTCGACCACCGGGGTGGTCCCAGGTGCGAGGACGTGGAGGTTGGAGGAAAGCGACGAGGGATCGAATGGTTTGATGGTTGAGCTCCAACAATGTGCACTAAACTGACTGAACTTTGATAAGTTGGCACCTTTTACTTTATTTTCTTTTCCTTCATATATATTGTATTGCATAGTACTCTTTTAGTTTTAGTAAAATCTTTAAAGTGTATTCCATAACGGTATCTGGTGTGAGTTTGATACGGTGTCTGTGCACGCGGCATAAACTTGATTCTCACAGCACCTGCATGTCCAGGAGGTGGGGTTGGTGAGTGGCTGGATCTCCTTTTCCCCTAGACATATACCAGCCTGTTGGGTAAGTGTTACACCGCTAACGTCTTCCCCAGTGAAGTGTAATGCAAAATACTTATTCAGCTCATCTGCCATTTCCTTGTCTCCCATTACTACCTCTCCAGCATCATTTTTCAGTGATTCAATATCCACTCTTGCCTTTCTTTCACTCTTTATATATCTGAAGTAACTTAAGGAATCCTCTTTAATATTATTGGCTAGCTTAATTTCGTAAACCATCTTTACCTTCTTAATGACTTTTTAGTTGCCTTCTGTTGGATTTTAAAATCTTCCCAATCCCTTAACTTCCCACTAATCTTTGCTCTATTATATGCCCTTGCTTTGGCTTTTATGTTGGTTTGACTTCTCTTGTTAGCTACAGTTGTGTCATCACTCCTTTAGAATGCTTCTTCCTCATTGGGTTGTACAGTATATATCCTGTGCTTTCCAAATTGTTCCAAAATTTCCAGCCATTGCTGCTCTGTTGTCATCCCTGCCAGTGTTATTTTCCCCCAATCAACTCAGGCCAACTCCTCCCTCATACCTCTGATACATCTGGCTTTAGCTTTTCTTTCTCAAATTTCAGGGTAAATTCGATCATATTATGATCATTTTCTCCTAAGGGTTCTTTTATGTTAAGCTCTCTAATCAATTCCAGTTCACTGCACAATGCCAAATCCCAAATAGCTGATCCCCTAGTGGGCTCAAACATGAGCTGCTCATAAGCATCCTAGAAACTCCCCCTCCTGTAATCCAGCACCAACCTGATTTTCCCAATCCACCTGCATATTGAAGTCTCCTTTGGCCATTGTAACATTGCCCCTTTGAGATGCACTTTCTGTCTCACATTGTAATTTGTAGACCACGTCCTTACTACTGTTTGGGGGTCTGTATACAACTCCCATCAGGGTCTTTTTACCCTTGTAGTTCCTTAGCTCTATCCACAATGATTCGACATCTTCTGACTCTGTGTCGCCTCTTTCTAATGATTTGATTTCATTTTTTACCTACAGAGCGATGTTGCCCCCTCTGCTTTCCTGCCTGTCCTTTTGATACAATGTGTATCCTTGGACATTAAGCTCATTGCTATAATATTCTTACAGCCATGATTCAGTGATGCCTGCAATATCATACATGCCAATCAAAAACAGTGCCACAGGTTCATTTACCTTATTCAGAATACTGTGTGCATTCAAATATAAAACCTTCAGTCCGGTGTTCACCCTTTTTGATTTTGTCTGCCTTTTATGTTGTAACTCATCCAGCTGACTGCAATTTTGCCCTATCAACAACCTCTCCTCACTACACAAACAAGAGAAAATCTGCAGATGCTCGACATTTAAGGCAACACACACAAAATGCTGGAGGAACTCAGCAGGCCAGGCAGCATCTGTGGAGAAAAGTACGGTCAACATTTCGAGCCAAGACCCTCCGGCGGGACTGGAGAAAAAAAGATGAGGAGCAGATATGAAAGGTGGGGGATCAGAGAGAGAAACACGAGGCTCTCCTCACTACACATTGCTTCTGTTTGTAAACCAGCTACTTCATCTTCAGCACTATCACTCCAGTTCCCATCCTCCGCCAAATCAGTTTACACCTTCCCAAACAACTCTAGCCATCCTGCCAAAAGGATATTGGACCCTTCTGGTTCAGGTGTAAACCATTCCTTTTGTATAAGTCGTACCTTCCCCGGAGTGATCCAAAAATCTGAACTCCTGCCCCCTGCACCAATTCCTCATTCACCTGCCAGATCATCCTATTCTTACCCTCATTGGCATATGGCACAGGTAGCAATCCAAAGATTACTACCTGGAGGTCCTGTTTTCCAGTTTTCTACCTAGCTCCTTAAAATCTCTCTTCTGGACCTCCTCACCTTGTCTAGCTATGTCAAGGTGCCAATGTGTACTAAGATTTCTGGCTGCTCATTTGAGAAAACTGTGGACCTGTTCCGAGATAGCCATGATCCTGGCACCAGGGAGGCAACATACCATCTGGGTGTCTCATTCAATCCTAGTCTGTTCCTCTCACTAGGGAATCTTCTACGAGCACTGCAGTCCTCTTCACCTCTCTGCTCCTCTGAGCCACAGCACCAGACTCAGTGCCAGAGACCCGGTCACTGTGGCTCTTCACTGGTAGGTCGTCCACTTCAATAGTGTCTAAAGTTGAGGGAATGGCCACAGGTGCACTCTGCACTGGCTGTGCATTTCCCCTCTTTCTCCTGACAGTCACCCAGTTACCCGTCTCCTGCAATCTGAGTGTGACTATCTCCCTGTAGCCCCTGTCTATCACCTTCACTTCTCCTTCATCGAGCTGCAGCTCCAGTTCCTTCATACATTCTCTCAGGAGCTGCAGCTCAGTGCACCTGGTGCAGCTGCGTTTATCCAGGAGACCGGAGGTCTCCCAGACTTCCCACAGCCCGCACGCAGTACAAAATGCTGCCCCTGGAGTCCCCTCACTGAACTACTGTGCCCTAACAGACAAGGAATGAACAAGTAAGAACATTGAGGTAGTGTAAGGAAAAAGCAATGACAGAACGTACAATAAACTGTTACAAAGTGCGATGCAAGAATACGATAAACTGCAAGGCCATGACAGAGTAGATAGTTAGGTCCAGAGTCCATCTTATCATACAAGAAATGTGTTCAATAGTCTTAAAATGGCCAGATAGAAGCTGTCCTTGACCCTTTGGGCTTTTGCATCTTTTGTCCAATGGAAGTGGGGAAAAGAGAGAATATCTGAGTTGGAAGGGGATCTTGGATATGTTGGCTGCTTTCTTTGACTAGATTTGGCTGCAGAGTAATTGCCATACTGAGCTACAGTGTATACAGTGCATCAATAAAAATTCAGTAACGGTCAAAGGAGAAAATTTCTTTAGCATCCTGAGGAGGAAGAGCCACAAATGTGATTTCTTTACCATGGTGTCTACTTGTTTGAACAAGGACATGCTATTGGAGATGTTTGCAGCAAAGGATTTGAAGCTCTCAACCCTCTTGATTTTAGCACCATTGATACAAAAGGAGTGTATTAACCCTCTTTATGAAATCAATTAGCAGCTCTTTTGTTTTGCTGATATTGAATTGTTGCCTTGACTCCATGCCATTAGGCTCACTATCGAGTTCCTGAATCCCTGTACACTGCTACCTGAGATTCAGCCTACCGTGATGCAAAGTACACATTCAATCAACTCATACTTGTTTTTCTCAGTTTAACACAAATAAACATTTTACAGTATAAGTAACTAATCCCATGTTACCTTGCATCTCTCCAAAAATTTAGCAAGTATTTCAGGAATGCTTTCATTGTGGTTGGATTATAATTTCCAGGCCTATTTCCATTTAAATGGCCTTGGATTGATTATAGGGAAATGTGCTGAGACCCACATCTTATGCCAACATATCTTTAACATTATATCAAACCTCCAAAATATTTTCTTACTTTTATTTCTTGATAGATTGTCATTATTCCAAACTTTCTCTGAGAAAACAAAAGAATGCCAATATAAGCCAGTATGATTTAAGGGTTCAGATATTTCATTAAAGAAGAATTACTGAAACAATAAAAATGTCAGCATCACTCAGACTCTTAGGTAGGCCTGCAATTATTTTAAAAGCCAGTATGACAAACAGCAAATGCTCCTAAGGGCAGTGATGAGTGGCAGCTTCTGTCAGTGTTCCTGCTGAGCAGCATACTTGGGTGTATTGTGTGACTGCTTATCAGAGAACATGGTAGAGGTTCATAGAGCAGTGATGGAGCGCAGTGTCTCACCACAGGGAATGCTTGAAGCAGAGACCAGTGTATCTTTTGTGGAAAAGTTGATAATTACTTGGAAGTGTGGAAGATGCAGTGCCATGAAGTCAGTGGAGGGAATAAAACTATTTGGCATTGACTCAGCTGGTGCAACACAACGGCCTGACAGCTTCAGTGATTAGACCATGGATCCATGGAGTCTTACAGGTGTGCACGCTACAGATCATTCCATGGAAAAGATACTTAATTCAACAGGGTAGCACAAGGCTGGTGGCTCAGCGTACAGGGATCTTATAACTTCTGATACTGACATGCAAGCTAGGGGCAACAATAGGCCAGTTGTCCCCTTGAACCTGTTTGTTGTTGTTCCTTTCCACACCTTGCAGTGTGCACCAGGTGGCAACCTTGCCATTTCTTTAGCATTTTTGTCTGTTCTTTTTTAATGAGGCCAAGTTGCTAGCTGAACATCAACCAAGCACGGATGGAAAGCATGCAAGGAGCCGGCTGGTTATGAACCCCGGCCCACTCACCTCGAAGTCCGGTGTGGATGTGACTCCACCGCCGGCCAGCCAGTCTTGAGCCTGGTCTACCATTTAATAAAATGATAACTGTAACTCCAACTCCAAATTCCCTGTCAACAAACAATATGATCTTTTACTCCTTACTTATCGAGCATCTGTCTCCTTCTACCCGAAAAATATGTTGGAGAATACATCTGCAACATACGTGTGTCACCATAGCAGTGTAGGAAGCTCAGCAGCCTACCTGTGCTAATGAGGTTGGAAGGGATTTAATGGGAGACAGAGTTATTAATATAGATGTGTGTTCCTGTTAAGGTCAGTGCAGGTGGTGAAGATCCACCAGGGTTTTGTAATGAAGTCCTCTGCATTTGAGGCTCAGCAGCCTCCCCTCGGTCAATATTAAAGAAGAAACTAATTGGTCATTCATGTCACAATGTTCATAAGATCTAATGAGGCACAAAATAACAGTCAGACATCTGCATGCAGATTAGAGACTGTCAATATAATCCATCCTGCCCAAGGCAATTTTAAGACCTTTCTGGAAGAAGTGTTTTGATTTTCATTTTGTCTCCATGTCTGATATTAGCAGTCTTACATTTCTAAAATGTAGCATCTTAGGCTTCACAGTAATCTGATGTATCCTTAACTGTATCAGTCCTCTTTGAAAATTACTACCAACAGGGTGTGGGGAGAAGGCAGTGGAGTGGGGATGGCTGGAAGAATTGGATCAGCCCATGATTGAATGGCGGGGCAGACTTGATGGGCCGACATGCCTACTTCTGCTCCTATATCTTATAGTCTTATTATCATTCTGTGGTATGGAAATTGCAAGCCATCAGACTGCAGGTCTCTACAGACGATAGTAAAGCCCACCAAGGGGATCACCGGGGTTTCATTCCCCACCACCCCGTTTGTGACTTTTACCAGGAGCATTGTATACGGAGGGAATGAAGCATTGTTGAGGATCCCTACTTCCCATCCCACAATTAGCTCAGGATCATGAAGGTGGAGGTAACGGAGCATCAGGACTAGGACTACCAAACTGGACAACAGCTTCTTCCTACAGGCTGCGAGACTAATGACTACCCTGCCACCATCGAGGTTTCATCACTAGGACAGCGGGCTGTTTCCTTACTGTGCTGTTTACAGTTTGAATTATTTGTGGTAATATTCTGTTTCATGTGCTGTGTGCGATATATAGTTTACGAGTGAAGTATGATCTGGAGGAACATTGTTTAGTTTGGTTGTATACAAGTACAGTCGGATAACAATAAACTTGAAGGTGAACTTGTGTTGGCTTCCAACAGTAAAGTATGCAGATGCTAGAAATATGAAATAAAATTCTGAGCACTGGTGGAAAGTGTCCGAGCTGAAACGCTAACGCTGTACATCGTCTTCATAGATTGAACCAAGATCTTTGACACGGTTAACGGAGGAATGTTCTGGGCAAACTTGTCAAAGTAGAGATGCACATGCAATTTCATCATTCTTACTCGCCTCTTCCCCGATGATATGACTGGCCTTGCCCTCTCAGATTGGGAAGCATCGGAGACACCTGAATGGTGTGAAGCAGGGTGGCTGCTAGTCCCTGTGCTATTGAATTGAATTGAATTCATTATCTACATCCTTCATATACATGAGGGGTGAAGATCTTTATGTTATGTCTCTGTCTAAAAGTGCAACATGCAATTTATAGCAATTTGTAATAAATAGTATGTACAACAGGACAGTAAATATAACATAGAGATACATTTGTATCAGCATGAATTAATCAGTCTGATGGCCTGGTGGAAGAAGCTGTCCCAGAGACTGTTGGTCTTGGTTTTTATGCCGCAGTACCGTTTTCTGAATGGTAGCAGCTGCAACAGTTTGTTGTTGGGGTGACTCGGGTCCCCAATGATCCTTCGGGCCCTTTTTACGCATCTGTCACTGTAAATGTCCTGAATAGTGGGAAATTCACACTCACAGACACACTGAGATGTCCGCATCACTCTCTACTGAGTTTTGTGATTGAGGGAATTACAGTTCCCATACCAGGCAGTGATGCAGCCAGTCAGGATGCTCTCAATTGTGCCCCTGTAGAAACTCCTTAGGATATTGGGACCCATGCCAAACTTCTTCAACTGACTGAGGTGAAAGAGGTGCTGTTGTACTTTTTTCACCTCACAGCTGCTATGTACAGACCATGTGAGATCCTCAGTGATGTTTTATGCCAAGAAACTTAAAGCCGTTCGCCCTCTCAACCCCAGATCCATTGATGTCAATAGGGGAGAGCCTGTCTCCATTCCTCCTGTAGTCCACAACCAGCTCCTTTGTCTTTGAGATATTGAGGGAGAGGTTGTTTTCTTGACACCACTGTGTCAAGGTGACAACGCCTTCTCTGTAGGCTGCCTCGTTATTCTTTGAGATTAGGCCAATCAATGCTGTATTGTCAGCAAATTTAATTAGCAGATTGAAGCTGTGGGTGGCAACACAGTCATTGGGATACAGAGAGTAAAGGAAGGGGCTTAGGACACAACCCTGAGGGGCTCCTGTGTTGAAGGTCAGAGGGGCAGAGGTGAGGGAGCCCACTCTTACCACCTGCCAGCGATCTGACAGGAAGTCCAGGATCCAGCTACACAAGGCAGGGTCAAGATGAGGTCTGAGATTCTTGTCAAGCCTGGAGGGAATTATGCTGTTGAATGCTGAACTGTAGTCCAAGAACAGCATTCTCACATAAGCATCCTTTTTTCCAGATGTGTAAGGACTCTGTGGAGAGCTGTGGCTATTGCGTCATCTGTTGATCGGTTGCGTCAGTAGGCAAATTGTAAGGGATCCAGTGTGGGTGGCAGCAAGCTGCAGATGTAATCCTTGACCAGCCTCTCAAAGCATTTACTTATTATTGATGTGAGTGTGACAGGATACCAGTTGTTCAGATACGTTATCTTGGTCTTTTTGGGTACAGGGACAATGGTGGATGTTTTGAAGGAGGGCACTCTACAGTGGGAGAGGGAGAGATTAAAAATGTCTGTAAACACACCTGCCAGTCATGCCACGCACATCCTGAGTACCCGCCCAGGGATGCCGTTCGGCGGTCCCGCTACCTTACGGCTGTCCACTGGTTGGAAACACCTGTGTACTTCAGCCTCAGAGATGACCAATGTGCAGATTACCCCGGTGGCTCTCCTCAGGGGCTCCTTGCTGGTGACATCAAACCGAGCATAAAAAACACTTAGCTCGTCTGGGAGAGAGGCAGCAATGTTGGAAACACCACTGTGTTTAGCTTTGAAGTCTGCGATGGTGTGCAGACCTTGCCATAAGCTGTGTGGCGTGTGTTGCTGGTGGAGAGCTGTGCCTGGATCTTGTCCCTCTATTGTCACATGTGTACACAACCACGAGGTCAGGGACTTTGAACATGGGGTGTAGTCACAGTGTAGACTTGACGGATCATTGTTTGATCTGCTTTGCCTAAAAATAAAACCTAAGACAGTAAGAAGTGCCATCCTTGATGACACTTTGTGCAGAGAACAGCAGTCTAATGGACACATGGAGTCTGATCTGAAACTGGTTATTGGCAAGTTCACACAAGCCCCATGACTGTTTGGCCTCACCATCAGTCTGGACAAAACAGAGACCTTATTTCAGCCTGCTGTTGTTCCCTTGCATCACCATTGAAGGCACAGCACTGAGGGTAGTAAAGGAATTTAAATACTGTCATCTCCAGTGGTGGTTCCTTAGATAAAGTAATCAATGCCAGGATTTGCAAGGCTTGTCAGAGCCTGGGCCGCCTGCAGTCACCATGTACTAAACCAGAACAATATCCAGCTGTCCACTAAAACAGCTTTTATCTGTTATTTGTTAAGCGGGGTGCTGTGCACAATCCTAATCTGATCAAAAATGGACATGGGAGCATAGAGGAACATCTGGAAATCTCCAGGAAGGCCTTCTTCGTTGCTGCTGCTGCTGTGAGGTCCAGGTCTCTGCTGAGAAGAGCAGACCCCCAGTCCTCGGGGTCGTGTTGCCGGTGGCTGGTGGCAGAGGTGTCTTAAATCGCTTGGCAGAGGATGGTTCTCGGAGAAGCTGTGCCGGAGGGGATGGTCGGAGGCTCGGAGGTTTGACGGACTCAGAGTCCACTGCGGTCGGGGCGCTGGGGAACTGTCTGCGAGGCTGGGTCTGATGGAGCTTTCGTTGTATGCTGCATCTGCGAGGCTTAGTCCAATGCCGCCTTGGAGGTCCATAGCAGGATGACGAGTCTATTGGGACCCTGACGACTTGTGGAATCTGTGTGGTGGTTTCTTTCAAACTTAGTCTTTTAACATCTTTGGACTATTTTTACTGTACCCATGGTCTGTTTTTTTATATCAATGATGCTATTATTTGCACTGTTGTAACTATATTTTGTAATTATGTGGTTTTGTGCAGGTCTTGTAGCTTTAGTTTTTGGTTTGCTGGGTGCTAGAGTTGGCCTCCTGACTTGGTGTGTCTGGGTGGTCTTGTTTTGTCTGGTGGTTTTGGAGCTCCTTTCCGGGGAATGCACTAAGATGGTAGCATGATATTAATACGCAGCAGCCTCTCCGGACTCTGGATTGGGGATTGCCAAACGTTATGTGGATTTTCTGGTGTAGTCTATTTTGTCATGTGCTTTTGTGATATCATTCTGGAGGAACGTTGTCTCATTTTTTAACTGCATTGCATTTGTGGCTTCTAACTGACAATAAACTGAAACTGAAACTGAAGACCAACTTGTACAAGCCTATTGACCTCACTGGTCTCCTGTATAGTTGATTGCTGAGGCCAGGCTAGGGTTATGCAGATCAGATCAAGAGCTTGATGGTTATAGGTGGGACTTCAGGCTTCTTGTACCTCCTGCCTGATAGTAGCAGAAAGAGGATTGCATGATTTGGCTGTTGGAAACCTTGCTTCTGCCAAATTCACAAATGACATGCTCTTTGATTATGATTTGCTGACCATCCATCCTATCCTGTTGGCCTCAACCTTGCCATGTTTGACCAAAATAACTTGCCCTATTGTCCAGCTGAGCGTATTTACATGTGCCTCGTTCCATTGTTCTCTGTCCAGCTGGAGCAGGATGACGACTCACACAGGGTTCCCTAACCTGCCCTGCATTGTTACCTCTGCTATTCCCAAAAAATCTACTTGTGTCCCCTCCTATTTCCAGCTATTAATCCACTGCAACAAAAGATTTAAAATTGATTCCTTCTTGGTATATGCTGAAATGTGCAACACAAAATGGATGTTTGTAAGACAAAATGGAGTCAGATTGGAATTTTACTGCACATCCTTGAGATTAGATATGAGTGAAGAATGTTTTCTTCCTTGCTATCCTAAATTATGTGCCTAGTGTCACGGCTGACTACGTAACTTCTTCAGTTTTAACTTTCCTCATAATGAATCATGAGGAACCCAATTACAGAGAAAAGTCACACAAAATTAAAGGGAAAAAATCCAACAAGGATGTACTGGATTCCATAGCAGGCAAGGTTCAGGAAGGTGGTCCAAAAACATTAACTAAAGAGTTCTACAAACAAAGGCTTACAAAAGATAACCCCAAGACTGAACAAAGAAACAAGGGGCAACTTGTATAGGGCTACAAGCAAGGTACAGGCGATATCAATGAACTAATAATTAGCCTAAAAGGTAAGTGAGCAGCAAGGGTGCACCTTGTCATCTCTGCTTAACCTCTCATGGCCAGTTCAAGGTGTGACATCTAGGCTGAAGGTCACAAGAGGTAAAAAATTACGGGCCGTTACCACTACGGAAAGTACTAGGATAAAGATTATGTTAGACTTTCAAAGGTTTTAACGAGGGGTATCTTCTTGATGTAAATGGAAATCTTCTCTTAGGCTGGGTAGTGACCTAATGGTAAGAATTAGAGATAGAGACAAGGACATCGAGAGAGAGACTGAGAAATGCTGCCGGACCACTTTCTTTGTTTGTTTGTTTGTTTATTCGGTGATACAGTGTGGAGTAGGGCCTCTTGGCCCTTCAGATCATGCCACCCTAGCAACACCTCAATCCTGATTAACCCTAACCTAATCACAAGACAATTTATAATGACCAGTTAACCTACCCAGTACATCTTTGGACTGTCGGAGGACCCGAAGAAAACATATGCATTCCACAGGGAGGACGTACAGAGACTCCTTACAAAATGGTGCCGTAATTAAACTCGGAACTTTGGAACTCCCTGAGCTGTAAGACAGTCGCGTTAGCCGTTAAGATATGGGGTGCCTAACCCCTGTGGTCCTCTCCAGCAGTATTGTGTGGCATAGCTTAGTGATTGATTGATTGATAAGTATGATTTTGTCTACTTTACCACTTCATTAACCATTTGCCTTTCTTTCTGTATTTATTCCTCATATGAATCTGATCAAGCCATGTACACTATCTCCTTTATTTGCAGATAACTCTTGCTGCAAAATCAGAAAAGAACAAGGAACAAATCTTAAAATATTTTTTGTTACATTCACAGAACTTACTCTAAAAACACAGAGACAGTTTCCACATATACACTAGTGGTACGCTGATCAGTCCTTTCCCTGACTTACCCATGTGTCAGCGATCGCTAAGTTCTTCACACTCAATATTGATGAGACCTATTGTTCAGCCCATCACTCTGTTGTCAAAATCAGCATCAGCTTTATTATCACTGATGTATGCTGTGAAATGTGTTGTTTTGAGGCAGAAGTACCATCCTTTGCCCAGCTAGACTTCTAAAACCGAAGCAGCAAATCGGCATTCATATTTGCTTTTTTGACTCCTGAAGAGGAGCTTTGAACCATATGTCTGTCTCATCAGAGTCAATCTTAAACATTTTAAATATGTCTTATTGTTCTTTCATGGGCTCTCCCTCCTTATCTCTATAATGCACATTCCTCACCTTAAAATCCTCTGAGATATCTGTGTGCCTCAAAATCTGACAAATTCCCCAGACAGACAGACATACTTTATTGATCCCGAGGGAAATTGGGTTTCGTTACAGCCGCGCCAACCAAGAATACTGTAGAAATATAGCAATATAAGTCCATAAATAATTAAATAATAGTAAGTTAATCATGCCAAGTGGAAATAAGTCCAGGACCAGCCTATTGGCTCAGGGTGTCTGACACTCCGAGGGAGGAGTTGTAAAGTTTGATGGCCACAGGCAGGAATGACTTCCTATGATGCTCAGTGTTACATCTCGGTCGAATGAGTTTCTGGCTGAATGTACTCCTGTGCCTAACCAGTACATTATGGAGTGGATGGGAGACATTGTCCAAGATGGCATGCAACTTGGACAGCATCCTCTTTTCAGACACCATCTTTAGTCCTACCTTTAGTCAATAGATCTCAGTGTTCCCAAATAATATTCCTAAAACGTTTTGCCTCTTCACCTCCCTTTATACCATTCATTAAAACCTAATTCTTTATCATGTATTCAGTCACATACTCTTTTATCTCCCATTTTGTTCAGAGTAAATTTGTTTAAAATATTCCCATGAAGTGCCTTGGAATGTTTTGCTACATTGAAGGAAATGTCATTGTTGTCCGTGGTGGTTGGTGAAGCGAAGCCTCATATGCAGGACTAGAGTTTATCTTACAAGTATACAGTTTTGAGGTTGTAGTGAACGGGATCGTACATTTTCATATTTTGGCTCTCCTCTCTGCTATGGAGCATCTGGACAACAGCAAAACGTGTTAAACTGCTGTTATTCAATTATAGCTCAGCACTTAATACCATCATCCCCTCTGTATTCATCATCAGGCTTCTAACCCCAAGCCTCTGTGCCTCCCTCTCCCTCTCTTCAGCTTCCTTATCAGACCACCTGTGTTGCCCTTAAGGCATTTGTTTAGCTTTATTACATTTTCACTTTAGTATTTCATTTGTAATTATTTTCTAGTTAAAGTTAAGGTTGTTGAAAGTAAATTCATTATCTGTGTTGTATTGCGGCATGCGATGATGTCACACCCGGTTTTGCCGCATCTTGTGGGAAAATACCGGTTTGGAGAAACAGGAAGGCGGGGGCTTGTGTGTGCAGGATCAGCGTGAGAAAAGTTGTCATTCTACGCACTAAGAGACATCATAGAAGCAACGCCGTAAGTCCATAAGATAATCGATATGTTGAAGTAAAAATGTTAACACTCATTCTGTTAAAAGTAATGACGGTTGATAAAGTTTATTTTCTTGTACTATTGAAAGTGTTGCTGGACAGTTTGTGTTGAAGTGTATTTAAAGCCAGTTGATGGTGTAGGTAGATTCTGACTGTATGTTGTATTTTAATGTAATATAGTTTGTTGTAGCTTTACTTTTGCAAGTATTTATGATGTAAATGTGATGGCAAGATGGAAACAAATACTGTATATATTTTGTATTGTTTTATCAACAGTTTTCACCATATGTTAATGTGGAAGAGTGAACAGTAAATGGTTAATCTGACTGCAATCGTGCCCTCATTGACTGCGGTTTACCTCGGTGTTTAGTTCAGAATTCTTACACCTGAATGAGAGCACTATACCACCGTTAAAACAGATCGGTCATAACATCTACTCCTTGCTGACAATCACCACAGTTGCACCTCAAAGGTTTGGGCACTGCTCTACTCTCACTACACACTTCATTGTGTGGCTAAGATAAGCTCAAATGACATTTCTAAAGTTGCAGCTGACGCCACTGTTGTCAGATGGCAACAAGGAGGCACACAGGAATGAGATAATTTTGTTGAGTGGTGTTGCAACAACAACCTGGCACTCAACACCAGCAGGGCCAAGGAATTGATTGTGGGCATCCTGAGGGGAAAGTCAGGCATCGGTTCTTAATGAAGGGTTAACAGTGGAGAGAGTGAGCAGCTTTAAGTTCCTGGATGTTTGCATCTCAGAGGATCTATCTTAGGACCAACACATTGATGCAGTCACAAAAATGAGCACACCACTGGCTCTATATCATTAGGAATTTGAGGAGATTTGGCATGTCACCAAAGACTCCTACAAAAATCTATGAAAGTACAATGGAGAGCTTTCTGGCTGGTTGAATGGCAGGCTGGTATGGAGGCTCCAAATCAAATCACAGGAGGCTACAGACAGTTATAAATTCATCCAGCTCAATCATGGGCATAAAGCTCACATTTCAGGGCATCTTCAAGAGGCATTGCCTCAAGAAGTCATCATGCCTCACTATCCAGGACATTTCCCTTCTCATTACCACTATAACATGCAGTAAGAGACATAGGAATCTGAAAACCACATACAACAATTCACAAATAGCTTTTTCCCCTTGTCATCAGATTTCTGAATGATTCATCCACACTACCTCATTATTTCTTTTTTTGCACTATTTATTTATTTCATAAGTTACATATAGTAATGTTATGTGCTTGCAAAGAGCACAGCAAATTTCACATTGTGTAAGACAGTGATGATATACCTGATTCTGAGACAGATTCTTTTACTTGAGAATGATACCAAATGCAATAATTCCGAATGACTGGGGCTAAATGCAATTATGCAGAGGGTTTATTGATCTATTGGACCTGTTGTGACTGTGACTAAGCCACTGGAGACTTAGTAGATGCAAAAGGCCTTTATTTAACTCTAGCATGTCTTCTGGAGAATCTATTTTTCTTCTCATGACACTCAATAGCACAGTGATTTCTATATATTTTTTTAAAAACAAAGATAAAAGTAAATTAACTACAAATATAATGACCTTCTTAATTCTAACAATCTGAATGTAAACAAGTAACATTACAAAATTAAATATCTACCATGATGGTGTTTCCCAAATAACAGCTCTTTTGCATTTTCAAGTACTAGTGACTGGTCCAAAGGGTTTGGGCACAAAACACCAGATATTCAAAACCCACTATTTTTTGTTACATTGTTGAAGGATAGCTCTCCAGAAGTACAAACCAGTAGAAATTTAACAAAACTGTGTATTAGGTGCCAAAGATATGTCATAGAGTTTCTAGAGTTACTGTTAGGGAAATTAATTTGCTAAGGAACTTTGATTAAAGTTTATCAAAAGTAAATTAGACATGGACTTAGAAGTAAAGAGAGCTTTGTTCATGATATTATGGAGAGTGGAACTTCTAACAGTGGGTTTTGAGCTCCCAATAATACAAAGAGCACAGCTCCTTTTATGCATGTACAATTCATTTGCCAAAGCAAAGGCTGTTCGAGTAATCTTGTGAATTAGAAAAGAAAGCTAGGTTCACATGCAGTTCTCTTGTGACAAACTATACCCATAGCAACAGCCAAACATTTGAAATTCAGTCCTATGTACAACTTTGTATTAACAGTTTGTCTCATATCCTTGAGTCTATTTCTTACAAGGTAAGCAACTGCAAGTATTTATTCTAAGAATTGTTCCTGCTGAAAGCCAAGGCCATATCTATAATAAACTAAGCTGCAAATTGGTTTCCATACACAAAAGGTCACTATCAACCCTTTTGTCCATCAAAATCTTTAACTCACAATATTTTCTTCCACAGTCACACAGCCTGGAAGCATCTTTTACAGGAAGTGGCCACTTGATGCCTTCACTGACCTCATCATCAGTTTTTCAATGAGGACCAATTAACATTAATATTCATTTTTTGCTTTCCCTCTCAGTGACATCAATAGAGCTCTATGAAGAGATGTTTCTTGCAGACCGGCAGCAATTATTTAAAAAGCACGCCTCACAGGCATTTGTCCATAGTATGGGGCTTATCAGTGGTGCCAACAGAGCTCTACGAGGTAAATAAAAGTACAGATGGGATAAGCGGAGCACCCACTGTCGGGAGGAGACCAGTGGTAAGAGTAGAAGTGACAGACTTAGGCTCAAAAGAGGCTTAGGCTCAGAAGAAGTGTCAGCTTTGTGTAAAGTGTCTGTTAAGGTTTCCTTTTTGTTTTTTATTTCCATCTCTTACTGTACCAGTTAAATGGCTGTGTGTGATCTTCATGCCAGATGTTGGAGAACTGGGAGACCCAGAGTCTCCCGGAAGCTACATCTGCATGAAGTGCATCTGGCTGCAGCTCCTTGAAGAGCATATAGAAACATAGAAACATAGAGAATAGGTGCAGGAGTAGACCATTCGGCCCTTCAAGCCTGCACCGCCATTCAGTATGATCATGGCTGATCATCCAACTCAGAACCCTGTACCTGCTTTCTCTCCATACCCCCTGATCCCTTTAGCCACAAGGGCCATATCTAACTTCCTCTTAAATATAGCCAATGAACTGGCCTCAACTGTTTCCTGTAGTAGAGAATTCCACAGATACACCACTCTCTGTGTGAAGAAGTTTTTCCTCATCTCGGTCCTAAAAGGCTTCCCCTTTATCCTTAAACTGTGGCCCCTCGTTCTGGACTTCCCCAACATCGGAAACAATCTTCCTGCATCTAGCCTAGTCCAATCCCTTTAGGATGTTATATATTTCAATAAGATCCCCCCTCAGTCTTCTAAATTCTAGTGAATATAAGCCTAATCGATCCTGTCTTTCTTCATATGAAAGTCCTGCCATTCCAGGAATCAATCTGGTGAACCTTCTCTGCACTCCCTCTACGGCAAGAATATCTTTCCTCAGATTAGGGGACCAAAACTGCCCACAATATTCTAGGTGCAGTCTCACCAAGGCCTTGTACAACTGCAGTAGAACCTCCCTGCTCCAGTACTCAATTCCTTTTGCTATGAATGCCAACATACCATTTGCCTTTTTCACCGCCTGCTGTACCTGCATGCCCACCTTCAATGACTGGTGTACAATGACACCCAGGTCTCGTTGCATCTCTCCTTTTCCTAATCGGCCACCATTCGGATAATAATCTGTTTTCCTGTTCTTGCAACCAAAGTGGATAACCTCACATTTATCCACATTAAATTGCATCTGCCATGAATTTGCCCTAACTGATCCAAGTCATATTAGGGATCTGAAGAAGCAACTGGATGACCTTCAGCTTGTACGGGAGAGTGAGGATGTAATTGATTAATGTTACAGGGAGGTAGTCACCCTGAAGTTGCAGGAGACAAGTAGCTGGGTGACTGTCAGGAGAAATGGAAATAAGCATTTAGAACAGAGCTCCCCTGTGGCCATTCCCCTCAAAAACAAGTATACTGCTTTGGATACTTTTATGGGGGATGATTTCCGGGGAGATGTCATAGCAAATGGGTTACAGGCACTGACCATGGGTTTGTAGTGCAGAAGAGAAATAGAGTAAAGAAGGGAGCAGTAGTGATAGGGGACTCAATAGTAAAGGGAACAAACAGGAGATTTTATGGACATAAATAGGACACCCGGTTGATAAGTTGCATGCCAGGTGCCAGGGTCATGGATGTGTCAAATCACGCCCACAACATTTTGGAGAGGGAGGGGGAACAGCCAGACGTCTTGGTGCCAACGACATAGGAAAGACAAGCAATGAGGTCCTGAGAAAAGAATTTAGAGAGCTAGGCAGAAAGCTGAGAAGCAGGGCCTCCAGGGAAGGAATTTCTGGATTGCTGCCGGTGCCACGCGCCAGTCAGGGTAGAAGCAGGATGCGTGGCTGAGAAGCTGGTGCAGGGGGCAGGGCTTCGGGTACTTGGATCATTGGGATCTCATCTGGGGTAAGTGTGACCTGTTCAAAAGTGATGGATGGCACCAATATTCTAGTGGGCAGGTTGGGTAGAGCTATTGGGCAGGATTTAAACTAATTTGGTGGGGTGGGGGGTGGGAACTGGAGTGAAGGGACTCAGGATAGGACAGATGGTAAAAAAGTAAAAATAGCATGCAGTCAGACTGTCAGGAAGGGCAGGCAGATTATGAAGCTTAGTTGCAACCAAAAGGCTGAGTATCAAAAATCATTGGGGATGCAGAATCGGAAAGGATAGCAGATTCAGTACTCAAGGTGTTGTATCTAAATGTGTCTGGTATAAGAGATAAGGTGGACGATCTTGTTGCAATATTACAGATTACCAGGTATGATGTTGTGGCCATCACTGAATCGTGACTGAAGGATGGTTGTAGTTGGGAGCTGAATGTCCAAGGTTACATGTTGTCTCGGAGGGATAAGAAGGTAGGCAGAGGGGATGGTGTGGCTCCACTGATAAAGAATGGCATCAAGTCAGTAGAAAGATGTGACATAGGATCGGAAGCTGTTGAATCCTTGTGGGTTGAGTTAAGAAACTGTAAGGCTAAAAGGATATTGATGGCTGTTATATACAGGTCTCCCAACAGTGCAGGGAGTTGGACGACAGATTACAACAGGAAATTAAAAAAAGCAAGTCAAAAGGGCAATGTTATGGTAGCCATGGGAGATTTTAACTTGCAGGTCGATTGGAAAAATCAGGTTGGTAATGGATCTCAAGACAGTGAGTTTGTTGAATGCCTAAGAGATGGCTTTTTAGAGCAGTTTGTCATTGAGCCTACCGGGGGATCAGCTCTACTGGATTGGGTGTTATGTAATGAACCGGGGGTGACTAGGGAGTTTAAGGTAAAAGAACCCTAAGGAACCAGTGATCACAATACAATTATTTCAACTTGAAATTTGATAGGGAGAAAGTAAAGTCTGATGCAGCAGTATTTCAGTGGAGTAAAGGAAATTTCAGTGGTATGAGACAGGAGTTGGCCAAAGTAAATTGGAAGGAGCTGCTGGTAGGGATGTCAGCAGAGCAGCAATGGTGTGTGTTTCTGGGGAAAATGAGGAAGGTGTAGGACACATGTATTCCAAAAATGAAGAAATACTCAAATGGCAAAATAGTACAACTGTGGCTGACAAGGGCAGTCAAAACCTTTGAAAAAGCAAAGGAGAGGGCATACAACAAAACAAAAATTAGTGGGAAGATAGAGGATTGGGAAGTTTTTAAAAACCTACTGAGAGCAACTAAAATAATCATTTGAATGGAAATGATAAAATATGAAAGGAAAGTAGCAAATAATATCAAAGTGGATAGTAAAAGTTTTTTCAAATGAGAGTGGATATAGGACCACTAGAAAATGAGGCAGGAGAAATAATAATGGGGGACAAGGAGGTGGCTGATGAATTAAATGAGCATTTTGCATCAGTCTTCACTGTGGAAGACACTAGCATTATGCCTGATGTTGTAGTATGTGAAGGAAAAGAAGTAAGTGCAGTTACTTTTACAAGCTCAAAAAGCTGGAAGACCTAAGTGTACATAAGTCACCTAGACCAGATGAACTACATCCTAGGGTGCTGAAAGAAGTAGAGTTAGAGATTGTGGTGGCATTAGAAATATTCTTTCCAGAAATCATTGGACTCTGGCATGGTGCCAGAGGGCTGGAAAATTGTAAATGTCACTCCATTCTTTATGAAAGGAGGAAAGCTGCAGAAAGGAAATTATAGACCAGTTAGCCTGACCGCAGTGACGGGGAAAATGTTAGAATCAATTGTTAAGTATGATGTGATGGAGTACTTAGTGACACAGGACAAGATAGTAGAAATTCAGGATAGAGGGGCACCCTTTTAAAACAGAGATGCGGGGAAATTTCTTTAGTCAAAGGGTGGTGAATTTGTGGAATTTGTTGCCACGTGCAGCTGTGGAGACCAGGTCTTTGGGTGTACTTAAGGCAGAGATTGATAAGTTCTTGATTGGACATGGCATCAAAGGTTACGGGGAGAAAGCCGGGAACTGGGGTTGAGGGGAAATCAAAAAAGGATTAGCTATGATTGAATGGCGGAGCAGACTCGATGGGCCAGATGGCCTAATTCTGCTCCTATGTCTTATGGTCTACATAGTTAGAGTGGTACAGAACAGATTGTTCCATACCAACTGCCTGGTTTTAAATACCTTAAAGAATCAGTAGAAGTTAAATTATGAACATTGTTTAAAATCAGCACTGAACTACAGCGAGTCACCTTTTTAATCTTCGGTCTCAGCAGCTGTCCCCATATATACATGGATGATCTTCTGAGTTTTATTTCTAAGACTGGTTCTCATTTGAATTAGCTACCTTCTGCCACTATTTCATAACTTCTGAAGCTTTTCCCTTCCCTGCGGGATATGTCTAGGTGGCTCTTGGTAGGGATTATTTGGGACAAGCTTTCCCAAATTTTCTGCAGATCTGCTGAGTGCTGACAGCTAAGCGACAAGCAGCATGTTGATTTGACAAACCATTATCAATTGCAACATCATGTCCCAATATTCAAAATGGCACACAGTGACTCGCAAAGAAGATAGATATTTTTCAAATTCCAAGTAACGTTGGCAGCTGTTGCCGGGTTATGTGTGAATGTAATGAAATGTTCTTTCCGCATGAGCTCATTGATATCAGCTCTCCGTTGTCCTCCTGTGTCAATGTGACATTTCCATTTAATGAATTGCTGGCATGGTTCTGCTGTGCAGCTGCTGCCCCAACAGCTCACATCAGCTCAATACCAATATTTTTCTGAACATTTGTTGTAATGGTGCCAAGTTACACATGGTAGGATAGCATTTAATTCCCATATTGTCAAGGAATCATCACAGTTTGTCTGTGAAGTGCTGGTATATTACATTTATGTGCTCTACCTAGTTAGTTGACCTCAGCTGGGCTGCATTTATAAAAATATATTCTGTTTTGGGAATCTAGATGTGACTTGCAAGATCACCATTTGCCCCTGAATTGAACAGATTGCTAGGCATTATCAAGAGGGATTTAAGGGTCCAGCACATTCATGAACCAAGTTATTTGCAGGCCAGATGAGATAAGGATGCTAAATTTCCTTTCCAGTTTCACAAGGCAATGGTCAGCTGCTCCTCATCAGAGAGTTTTTATTTCAGTTTTTTAATATCCTGATTTTCCATCAACCTTGGATTTTCCTTGACTCTACCCTGCACCAACCCCCCAAAAACTCCATTCTGATTCTGCACACCTTAATGGAATTTGACCCAAATCTGAAGCAATCTATCTAACACTCTACTTCTTTGCCCATCTCCCTCACCATTCCTACCATCCACCATCTCTCATATATGCCACTGCCCCCTTATTTTACATTTTAATTCAAAGACACTTATCTAGAGAAATATGAAATGGAGGCATATTCTGCAAGCACACGGATTTCCATATACTGTATGTAGACCAAACACATACCATTCTTCACCTTCTTCAGGCAAGCACATTCTTCAGCACATTCTTCAGGCATATTCTATAACCACACGGATTTCCATATACTGCAGACCAAACGCATACTATTCTTCACCTTTTTCAGGGCTGTGCTGGCACTTCCATTGATTCTGAGCATTATCGTCACCCATTAAATTTGTGTATTTGAACAGCTGTGATATTAATATGGTTATCCAGTGATTCGTCTTTTGTATTTTGCTCTATACATTCACAGAAATTATTTGTAAGTTTTTTGGAAACTTTCATTTTAGAGGAGATGTAGTTATAATGCACCTTTCAGAGTACCAGCATAGCACAGAATATATTTATCCAACAAAGTGCCTTTGTTCAAGAAAGGAAATGGAATAATCCAGGTAATGATCAGCCACTGAGCCTTACATCAGTGACAGGGAAGTTATTGAAGAGAACACTGAGAGATAGGAATAATATATGGTTGGAAAGGAATGGATTATTTAGGGACAGTCGGGGCGGGCAGGATTCTGAGCGGACAGCGGAGTGAGAGGGCTTTGGCGAAGAACTGATTCGCAGAGATTCAGAGATAACGGCCTTCAACTTCCCAATGGGCTCTTCCCTTTCTCCCGTGGTCCTCTTCCACTAACATCCATTGCTCTGTCATGGCGGGTGAGTTCAGACCCATGCCATGCTCCTCCTGTGAGATGTGGGACTCAGGAAGGCTGACAGTGCCCCTGAAGACTATGTGTGCAGGAAGTGTGTCCAGATGCAGCTCCTGATAGACCGCAAGGCGGTACTGGAGCTGCGCACGAACTCACTTTGGAGCAGCCGAGATGCTGAGAATGTTGTGGATAGCACACTTAGTGAGTTGGTCACTCAGCAGTTTAAGGATCTAAGGAAAGATATGGAATGGGTGACCAACAGGAAGAGTAATCACAGGAAGGTAGTCTCCTGCGGTCATCTCCCTCCAAAACAAATAGACCGCTTTAGAGTCTGTTGGGGGAGATGGCTTATCAGGTGAAGGCAGCAGTAGCCAGGATCATGGCACTGTGGGTGGCTCTGCTGTGCATGAGGGCAAGAAAAAGTGTGGTGGAGCAGTTGTGGTAGGGGATTCCACAGTAAGGGGAATAGAGAGGAGCTTCTGTGGCCGCAAATGGGATTCCCGTATGGTGTGTTGCCTCCTGGGTGCAAGGGTCAGAGATGTCTCGGAGAGGCTGCAGGGCATTCTGAGAGGGGAAGGTGAGCAGCCGGCTGTTGTGGTGCATGTAGGTACTAACGATATAGGAAGAAAGCGGGATGAGGTCTACAAGCTGAATTTAGGGAGCTAGAAGATATATTAAAGAGTAGGACCTCAAAGGTAATAATCTCAGCATTATTACCAGTGCCACGTGCTAGCCAGAGTTGAATTAGCAGGATAGCTAGAATGAAAATGTGACTTCGCGGTGGTGCAGGAGGGAGGGTTTCAGATTCTTAAGGCATTGGACCCACTTCTGGGGGAGGTGGGACCAGTACCGTCCGGACGGTCTACATCTGGGCAGGGCCGGGATCAATGTCCTAGGGGGATTGTTTGCTAAGTGCTGCTGGGGAGGTTGGCAGGGAGATGGGAACCCACACAGAAAAGAAGAGGGAAGTGATGCAGAGGCAAAAGCTAGTTAGTGAAGAAAAAAGTAAGAGTAGAGTGCATAAAAGTAAAAAGCAAAAATTGAATAGGTCACTAGATTCTAAAAGGACAATGTGTATAAGGGCACTTTATCTAAATGCCCGTAGTATTAGAAACAAGGTTAGTGAACTTGTGGGACAGATCAGTACCAAGGCAAATGATTTAGTGGCCATTACTGAAAGGTGGAGATGACTGGGAATTAAATATCCAAGGATATCAGGTAATACGGGAAGATAGGCAGGAAGGCAGAGGAGGTGGGTGGTGCTCTTGATTAAGGATGAGATCAGGGTGATTGTGAGAGACGATATAAGATCTACGGAGCAGAATGTTGATTCCATCTGGGTAGGGATTAAGAATAGTAAAGGGAAAAAAATCACTGGTGGGTGTTGTCTATAGGCCACCTAATAAAAATATTGCAGTGGCAGAGGCGATTAACCAAGAAATAACTGAGGCTTGTAAGAAAGGAACAGCAGTTGTCATGAGGGATTTTAACTTCCAGATAGATTGGGTGAATCAGGTTGGTTAAGGAAGTCTTGAGGAGGACTTCATAGAATGCATCCGTGATGGCTTTCTTGAGCAGCAGGTTAGTGAACCTACAAGGGAAAATACTATCTTCGATCTAGTCCTGTGCAATAGGAAACAGGTAAGATTAACGATCTTGTAGTCAGGGATCTTCTTGGAAAGAATTAACACAGTATGATTGAATTTTGCTTACAGATGGAGGATGAAATAGTTAAATCTAAAACTAGTGTATTTTGCTTGAACAAGGGAGACTACAATGGGATGAGGGAGGAGTTGTCTAATGTGGATTGGGATCACAGGCTATTTGGTAGGACAGCTAACAAACAGTGGCATACTTTTTTTAATTGATTTTTTAATGCATTCTACAACCACTACAAGCAAAAACCTAACAGCAAAATGAAGATTAATACAGTGCAAAATAAACATATCAATTGTATAGTTCAAAACAGTAAGGAAAAAAGCACCCAGAATAAAATCTTATAAATTTAATATCCTCCCCACCCTCCCACAGAAAAAAAAACTACAGGCCAAACGTTACAAGATGTAAAAAAATTAATCAGAGCATTCAAACCCCCAAAACTGTGAAGGTAAATAAAACAGAGAATAATAATGCCCACTACCAAAACAAAAAGCTGAAAGTAAGGGATTGAAGAAAATAAACTTAATCTAAAGAGGAGTTGTAAAAGAATTCAAGAAAAGGTCCCCACACCTTTTGAAACTTTATTTCTGAGTTGAGAAATGAGTAGTGAATTTTTTCAAGGTCTAAACAGGACATAATATCATTAAGCCATTGAGCATGGGTGGGTGGGGCAACATCTCTCCACCTAAGAAGAATTAAACATCTAGCCAAAAGAGAAGCAAAAGATAATGTTCGACGTTTAGTCTGACTCAAATGTTTATCTGCCTCACCCAAGGTACCAAAAAGAGCAATCAGAGGATTAGGCTCTAAGTGGCAATTATGAATATGAGATAAAGTTAAAAAGACTTCTCTCCAAAATTTCTCTAGACTAGGACAGGCCGAGTACATATGGATAAGAGAAGCTTCGCCCCCTTTACACTTGTCACAAACAGGACTAATGTCAGGGTAAAATCGGGACAATTTAGATTTGGACATGTGAGTTCTATATACAACCTTAAACTGTAAAAGGCTGTGGCGAGCACATAGAGAGGTTAAATTAACTGACTTGAGAATTGAGTCCCAAACCGCATCGGATAAAGAAATATTTAAATCATGCTCCCAAACAGTTCTAATTTTATCAAAGGAGGCACAGCTTAGGGTCACTAATTTATCACAAATAAAAAATATTTCGCCTTTGCCCAATGGATTAATAGAAAGAAACAGGTCCACAACATTTTTCTCGGGCATCGCAGGAAAATTGGATATTAAAGGATTAATGAAATATCTAATTTGAAGATATCTGAAGAAGTGGGCATTAGGTAGATTGAACTTTGCAGAAAGGTGTTGGAAAGTTGCAAAATGATTATCAATAAAAAGCTCTTCAAAGTGCCTAATGCCCATTCTATACCAATCATGAAATGTTGAATCTTGCATAGAAGTTAAGAAAAGATGATTATGCAAGATAAGACTAGAAAGAGAGAAACCATGAAGACAGTTAAATTTTCAAAACTGGGCCCATATTCTCAGAGTATATCTAGTAAGAGGATTGACAATTAGTCTAGGCAAACGACAAAGGAGTGCAGATCCAAGAAGTGCAGGGATAGAGAGATCCTTAGTCTTCAACTCCATTGCCACCCATTTGGGGCAATCAGACTGGTTATAAAAAAAGGACCAAAAAGTAAGACAGCGAATATTAGCTACCCAATAGTATAAAAAGAAGTAAGATAAAGCCATATCACCTTCTTTTTTAGATTTTTGGAGGTAAACTTTATTAAGTCTAGAATGTTTGCCCTTCTATAAATAGGACAAAATAATAGAATCTAAGGAGTCAAAAAAAGCTTTAGAAATAAAAATTGGAATAGATTGAAATAAATATAAAAATTTAGGAGGGATATACATTTTAATAACATTAATTCGACCTATCAGAGACATAGACAAGGGTGACCAATGTGTCAAACTCGTTCAGTAGAGTTCAAAAGATTAGCAAAATTTTCACAAAAAAGTTCCTTGAAATTCCTTGTTACTGTAATGCCAAGGTAAGTAAATTGATTATTAACTACTTTAAAAAGGAGGTCACGAAATACTAATGCTTGTGCTTCTTTATTAATTGGAAAGAGTTCACTCTTGTGTAGATTGAGTTTATAGCCAGAAAGTTGGCTGAATTGATCAAGAGGTAAAAACATTGGAAGTGGACGGATTTGATAGAAAAAGTAATAGATCATCAGCGTAAAGAGAAAGTTTATGCTCAACACCCGCCCTCCAAATCCCTGTCAATTCAGGACAACTTCGAAATGCAATCACCAGTGGCTCTATAGCCAAATCAAAAAGGAAAGGCATCCATGTTTGAGACTAAAAGACTGGGTTTGCTGAGAGTTAGTGAAAACAGAAGTGGTGGGACATAGATACAACAATTTAATCCATGAAATAAAACTTTGACCGAGATCGAATTTTTCTAAAACCGCAAAAAGATAATTCCACTCTTGTGTTGCCCTTAAGGCATTCGTTTAGTTTATTATATTTTCACTTTAGTAATTTGTTTGTAATCGTTTTCTAGTTAAAGTTAAGGTTGTTGAAAGTAAATTCATTGTCTGTAATATATCGAGGCATGCGATGACGTCACACTCAGTTTCGCTGCATCCTGTGGGAAAATACCAGTTTGGAGAAACGGGAAGGAGGGGGCTTGTGTGTGCAGGATCAGCATGAGAAAAGTTTTCTTTCTATGCACTAGAAACATCATAGAAGCAACGCCGTAAGTTCATAAGATAATCAATATGTTGAAGTACAAATGTTAACGCTGATTCTGTTAAAAGTAATGAGGGTGATAAAGTTTATATTCTTTGTTATTTAAAGAGTTGCAGATAGTTTGTGTTGATGTGTATTTAAAGCAATTGATGGCGTAGGTATATTCTGACTGTATGTTGTACTTTAATGTAATATAGTTTGTTGTAGTTTTATTTTTGCAATTATTTATGATGTAAATGTGATGCCAAGAAGGAAACAAATACTGTATATATCTTGTAATGTTTTATCAACAGTTTTCACCATACGTTAATGTGGAAGAGTGAACAGTAAATGGTTAATTTTACTGGGATCGCGCCTCATTGACTGGTTTATACTTGCTGTTTAGTTCAGAGTTTTTACACCTGTGCGAGAACACTACAACTCTACAAGATCAAACGCTTTCTCCGCATCAAGAGGAATAACACATTCGGGAGTCCCAATTGAGGGTGAATATAAAATATTAAATAAAAGCCATATAATTAAAAAAGGGAAGATGATTTTTAATAAAACCAGTTTGGTCATCAGAAATAATAGAAGCTATAACATTCTCCAATCTGCAAGCCTAACATCAACATTTAACAAAGAAATCAGCCTATAGGAGGAGCACTCTGTTGGATCTTTACCTTTTTTAGTTAAAAGAATATATGCCTCATTAAATGATGGTGACAATTTACCATGTTTAAACATATCAGATAAAACTAAAAATAACTGAGATGAAAGTAATGAGGAAAATGATTTATAAAATTCTGTAGAGAACACATCAGGTCCAGGAGATTTCCCTGATGGCAGTGCAAAACTAACAGAGGATACTTCTTCTAGTGATAGTGGCTGTTTAAGCTTTGCTTTAAAATCAGAGGAGAGCAAAGGAATATTCACACTATTTAAAAAAAGGTCAACAGAAATATTATCATTTAAAGATCCGGAAGTGTAAAGTCAAGAATAATAATTCTTAAATGAGTCATTAATTTCAGAATGATTCGAGGTAATATTCCCATTCTCCATTCAAATCTTTGTAATATGTTGCTTGGCTTTAGAGCTTCTCAATCGGCTAACAAGAAACCTGCTGGATTTATCACCATGAATGTAAAAGCAACTGTTGCTTTCAAGAAGTTGACATTCAACAGATTAAGTGGAGATAAGGTCAAATTTAGTTTGAAGTTCTACTCGCTTCTTGTACAATTCAGGATTTTTAGTCTCAGCATATAGTTGGTCTAGTACTTTAATCTGACTGATCAAATCTAATCGCTCTAAATGAGTCTTTCTTTTGAGATTCACTGTATATGAAATTATTTGACCTCTCAAATATGCTTTCATAGCATCCCAGAAAATCTGGAATGAGATTTCAGATGACATATTGGTACTTAAGAAAAAAGTTATCTGATCCTTCATAAGTGTTACAAAATCATCATCCGATAACAAAGTCAGATTAAAACGCCAATTTTTATTCATTTGAGGGAGACTGGGGAAATTTAAAGACAAGGTAACTGGAGCATGATCCAAAATCAATATGCTCTGATAATCACGATAATGAACAAATGAAATCAGCTGATTATCAATTAAAAAATAATCAATTCAAGTAAAAGTATGGTGGACATGTGAAAAAAAAAAGAATAGTCTCTCTCAGTAGAATGAAAAAAGCGCCACATATCGGAGATACTATTGTTAGAAAGGAAAGAATGGATAGCTAAAGCAGATTTAGTAGGTAATCAAGGAACAGAGGACGATCAATTCAAAACCGGATCTAATCAGCAATTAAGGTCACCACCCAGTATAAGAGAATATAAATTCAAATCAGGTAATAAGAAAAAAAAAGTTCACATCATTCTAATTAGGAGCATACAAATTGGTTAATACTACCATAGTATTATATAATTTCCCAGAAACGATAATAAAATGACCATTTGAATCAAATACCTTACTGTGGGAAATCAAAAGGAACATTTTGATTAATAAGGATAGAAAGCCCCCCGGGCTTTGGCCAAGAAAGAAGAATGGAAGTGCTGACCCACCCATCTTGACATAAGACAAGAATTGTCAAAACTTTGAATATGAGTTTCTTGCAGAAAAGCAATGTCAGCTTTAAGTTGCTTCAGATGTGAAAACACCTTCCTTCTTTTATCAGGATGATTCAATCCCTTTACATTCCAGCTTATAAATTTCAACAAACTAACCATTATCAACTATTAAAACTTAGAAAGTAGTAGGTATAAACAGGATCAAACATTCAAATAACAGTTCTGGAGCAAAGGTATAAATCAATAAAGTTAGGACCAAAAAATGTCCTGAATAACAAAGAATAGCAAAAGAGCACTAAATTATGTTGGCACTAGAGAACCCACCCCACCCTCCAATCCCAAAATTAGATGGCTAGCCAAAGCAGCAGCTAGCTCTACAAAAAAAAGACACCCCAAGATCCAACTTCCAGTTAGATAACATTGACATAAGCTCCGTTTAACTATTGTAACAGAAGCTGTGCACTACAAATCAAAATTATAGATGAAAATAAATAATTCCATCAAAAAAAAGATATAAACTTAATTCAAAATAATAATCGACAAATAATCTACCCACGAGAAACTATGAAAGAAAAAAGTAGTAATTTTAAAAGAAAACAGGGAAAGAAAACAGAGAGAAGAAAACTTTTAGGTGTAAAAAGAAGTATTTAACAGCCGTTAAAAAAAATCAAACCAAATCTGATGAAGTAAACTGGCTGGGAGAACTTCAATAAAATTCTGAGCCTCCCAAACCAACTAAAGCCATTTGTGGTCCTCAGTATTGAGAGTTATTCGAAGGTGGACTGGATTACACAAAAAGAATCTGAGTCCACAAGAAAGCTTTCTTTAAAGAAAATACTTATCGGCCATTTTAGAAAATCAAACTGAGTCCGAGGTAGTCAAAGTGGCTGGGAGACCGTCAATAAACTTCTGAGTCTCCTTGACCAACTTAACCCATTTGTAGTTCCCAGTAGTAAGAGTAATTCAAAGATGGGTGCGGTTACGGAGAGAGGATTTAAGTCCACAATTAAAAAACTCTTTTATAACATCTTTGAACTCAATGCGCATCTTCAAAACTTGAAGGGCATAGTCTTCAACGATGCGAATGCTGTTACCTCGATAATCCAGATTCCCCCTCCAGCGTGCCTCCATGATCAGAAGGTTTTTCACTTGATATCGATGAAAACAGAGAATTACTGGACGTGGCCTAGAATGGTCAGACCTGGATATGAATGTCCGTTGTGCTCTGTCTATCTCAGGTGGATTTGAAAGAAATTCTTTCCTGAAAATCTCACAAAGTATGGAAGAGAAAAATGCAATGGGAAATCCCCTTTCAATAGCCTCTGGCAGGCTGAGAATTCGTAGATTATAACTCTTGCTCCAATTTTCAATATTGGTCATTTTGAGAGTAAGTTTGGTGTTTTGTTCAGTCAAATTAGAACAGACAGCTAGCTTCCAGCTACTGAATGCAGCGTTTTAAATCTTCAGAAGTTAAGTCGATGCGAGATAGATGTTCGGCATGATCATCCACTCTAGCATCAATTTGATCCAATTTTGACTCCAACAAACTGAAAGAAGACTTAAATTCAGACTTGATATCAGATAGAAGGTCATGTCGATTCCGTTCCAGGACAGAGAGAATCTCAGCAGTCATAGGTGGGGAGTCGTCTTTTTTCCCAGATTTAGAAAGCTTTGTAGCCATTGTGAGTTAAGTGTATTCGCAGGCAGATAAGAAGGCAAAAAAAAAATTAACAAACTGGGATAAAAAGGGGAGATAAAGAGTGCAAAGGTATGAAATGTAACGGAGCAAAAGTTTTAAGCGACTAAACAATGGCCATCTTACCGGAAGTCCAGTGGAATACTTTCAAGAGATTTTTCACAGTGCTCAACAAAAGTATATTCTGATCAAAAGTAAGGACGGTAAGTGTGGAGAGAGCCAGCCTTGGATAACAAAGGAAATAAAAGTTAGTATCAAATTAAAAGCTCATGTGTACAAAGTCGCAAAGTGTAGTGAGAGATGGAGGATTGGGAAAACTTTAAAAAGCAACAAAGAACAATTAAACAAGAAATAAGATAATGAAAGTAAATTAGCACAAAATATAAAAACAGCAGAAGTTTTTATAAATACATAAAGCGGAAGAGGGTAGCTAAAGTCAACATAGGTCCCTTGGAAGATGAGAAGGGAAGTTGATATAGGGTGATAAGGAAATGGCTGAGGCATTGAACGACTATTTTGTGTCACTCTTCACGGTTGAGGACACGTCTAATATGCCAAAGAAGGATGTTATGGATGAAATGGGAGGTGAGGACCTCAAAAAATCACAGTCACTAAAGTGATAGTGATGAGCAAACTAAAGGACCTGAAGGTAGATAAGTCCCCTGGTCCTGATGCGATGCATCACAGGGTGCTGAGGGAATTGGCAAAGGTCATAGTAGATGCATTGGTAATCATTTACCAAAATTCTCTAGACTCTGGGCAGGTCCCAGCAGATTGGAAGACAGCAAATGTCACGCCACTTTTCAAAAAAGGACTAGGCAAAAGATGGGCAACTGTAGGCCAGTTAGCTTAATATCTGTAGTTGGAAAAATGCTTGAAGCTGTCATTAAGGAAGAAATAGCAAAACATTTAGAAAGGAGTGGTTCCATTAGATAGACACAGCATGGATTCAGAAAGGGCAGGTCTTGTTTGACAAACTTACTGGAGTTCATTGAGGACATA
Organism: Hypanus sabinus; assembly: GCF_030144855.1. Lineage (NCBI taxonomy): Eukaryota > Metazoa > Chordata > Chondrichthyes > Myliobatiformes > Dasyatidae > Hypanus > Hypanus sabinus. The sequence continues at coordinate 16,824,143 of NC_082720.1, forward strand.
ATGAGTGCAGTGGATAGAAAGGAACAGATGGATGTCGTATACTTGGATTTCCAGAAGGCGTTCGATAAGGTGCCACATGAGAGACTTATAAATAACATACGGATGCATGGAGCGGGAGGAGGTGTATTGGCATGGATAGTGGATTGGTTAACCAATAGAAGGCAGAGAGTTGGTATAAATGGGTGCTTCTCCGGTTGGCAGTCAGTGGTGAGTGGGGTGCCGCAGGGGCCGGTGCTGGGCCCGCAGCTGTTTACCATTTACATTGATGATTTGGAAGAGGGGACTGAGTGTAGTGTAGCAAAATTTGCTGATGACACTAAACTGAGTGGAAAAGCAAATTGTACAGAGGATGTGGAGAGTCTGCAGAGGGATATAGATAGGTTAAGTGAGTGTGCCAAGGTCTGGCAGATGGAGTACAATGTTGGTAAATGCGAGATCATCCACTTTGGAAGGAATAATAGAAGAGCAGATTATCATTTAGATGGTGAAAGATTGCAACATGCTGTTGTGCGGAGGGACTTGGGAGTGCTCGTGCATGAATCGCAAAAAGTTGGCTTGCAGGTACAACAGGCTATTAAGAAGGTGAACGGAATGTTGGCCTTCATTGCAAGAGGGATCGAATTCAAGAGCAGGGAGGTCATGCTGCAACTATACAGGGTACTGGTGAGGCCGCACCTGGAGTACTGTGTGCAGTTCTGGTCTCCATGCTTGAGGAAGGATATACTGGCTTTGGAGGCAGTGCAGAGGAGGTTACCAGATTGATTCCAGGGACGAAGGGGTTAACCTATGAGGAGAAATTGAGTCACCTGGAACTATACTCTCCGGAATTCAGAAGAATGAGAGGGGATCTTATAGAAACATGCAAAAATTTGAAAGGGATAGATAAGATAGTAGAAAAGTTGTTTCCTTGGTAGGTGAGACTAGAACTAGGGAACAATGCCTCAAGATTCAGGGGAGAAGATTTAGGACAGACATGAGGAGAAACTGTTTTTCCCAGAGAGTGGTGAATCTGTGGAATTCTCTGCCCAAGGAAGCAGTTGAAGCTTCTTCACTAAATATATTTAAGATACTGTTAGATAGATTTTTACATAGTAAGAGAATTAAGGGTTATGGGGAAAAGGCAGGTAGATGGAGCTGAGTTTACGGACAGATCGGCCATGATTTTATTGAATGGCGGGGCAGGCTTGATGGCTGGATGGCCTATTCCTGCTCCTATTTCTTATGTTCTTATGACAGTCCACGTGGCTTTGCAGAAGGTGAACCATGCCTTACAAATCTGATTGAGCTTTATTGTGGAGGTGAAAAAGGAGCTTGATGAGGTAAGGCAATGGAAATTATCTCCATGGACTTTGGTATGGTTTTTGATCAATTCCTCTTAGTACGTTGATTCAAGATAAGGATACACGAGATCCAGAGCAAATTGTACATTTAGATTCAGAATTGACTTCTCCATAGAAGGCAAAGTGTAGAGGCTGTAGAATAGAGTAATGACTGTTATTTTGGATGAAGGTTCATGACCAGTTATGTTCTACAATTATCAATGCTAGAACCTCTGTTGTCTGTGTTATACTGTATATCAATTATTTGGATAAAAATGTAGATTGGTGGATTAGCAAGTCCGTGTATGACATCATGATCAGAGTTGCGGCCAATGTAAAGGACTATCAATAATACATTGGGACATAGATCAGTTACAGATATGAGCAGCTAAGTGGCAGTTAGAGCTTAATCTGGGCAAGTGTGAGGTGTTGACCATTTGGGTGGTAAAATGAAAGAAGATGAGATGAATGGTGGACCCTTTACTGGCACTGAAGTACAGAGAGATCTTTGGGTCCAGATCCATAGTTTACTGAAAACGGCTTATGAGTTGCTAAAGAATGTGTATGATGTTTCCCTGCATTGGTTGGGATGCTCAGTATAAAAGTAAGTTATAGTCAAATAAAACTTCGGTTAGACTGCACTTGGAGTATTGATTACAGTCTTGGTCACCCAGTAGGAAGAGTGTTGAGGCTGTGGAGAGAATGCAGAGAAGATTTACCAGGATGCTGCCTAGAGTCAAGGGCATACACTATAAGGAAATGTTGAAGCAACTTGGGTTGTTCTCTCTATAGCATTAGAGGCTGAGGCGAGACCTAGATAGATAGATAGATAGATAGACAGAGGTTTCTAAAATTATGGGAAGCATGGACAGGATAGTCAGAAACTTTTCCCCAGGATAGAAGTGTGAAGCGTCAGAGCACGCAGATAGAAACATTACTGATTCCTAAGGAAATTACAGTGTCACAGTAGCATTACAAATGCTCAGAATATAAATATTAGAAGAGAAGAAGAAAGAATAAAAAGTAAGTTACCACAAACAGTCTAACAGGAGGGGATTATCACTTCCCCAGCTATAGGTTGACTCATTATAGAGCCTAATGGCCAAGAGTAAGAATGACATCATATAGCACTCTTTGGAGCAGTGCAGTTGCCTTTGTTCCACCACAGCCTCCAGTATGTCCAGTTTGACTCCTACATCAGAGCCAACCTTTCTAATCAGTTTATTGAGCCTGTTGGCATCACCTGTGCTGATGCCATTGCCCCAGCACACCACTGCATAGAAGATTATACTGGTGACAACAGACTGGAAGATCACGTGAAGGAGAGGCCTAAGTGCACCAAAGGATCACAGTCACCTCAGAAAGAAGAGGCAATTCTAGCCCTTCTTGGACACAGCCTCTGTGCTGGTGCTCTACTCAAGTCTGTCATTCAGGTGCACCCCCAGCTACTTGTAGGTCCTCACCATCAACAGTACCAGGGATCAATGCAGGCTTAGTCTTCCTAAAATCCACCATCATCTCCTTTGTCTTACTGATGTTGAGCTACAGATGATTCAGCTTGCACCATTTGACAAAGTCCTCTGCCAGGGCTCTGTATTGATCCTCCAGTCTTCACATTATACACTCAACTATTGCTGGGTCATCAGAGAATTTCTGCAGATAACATGACTCAGTGTTGTATCTAAAATCCAAGGTATACAGACAAAACAGAAAGGGAGCCAATACAGTCCCACGTGTGGCCCCTGTGCAGCTTTTAGCCATGTCCGACACACAGCACTGAAGCTGCACTATCTGTGGTCTGCCAGTCAGGTAGTCCATTATCCAGGGTACAATGGACATGCCAATCTGCATTGAACTGAAATTTTAAGGTTAGAGGGGGGAAGTTAAAAGACAATATCAGGGGCAAGATCAGCACAACAATGTGAGGCAAAAGACCTCCCTCATGCTGTAATGTGCAATATTCTGTGAGGTGTAGCCACCATTGAATGGAAGAATGCTGCACTCAATTGACTCATAGGTCTAACAAAAACAAAGTAATAATGGCTGCATAATCCGATTGAATGGTATGACTAAGAAATGAATACTGGCAGAACATCAGAGAGTGAATACTCACCCTTTCTTCAGTGGAATTAAGCCTTGAAGAGTTTTGCCTGAGTGAGAAGATAAGGCGGCACTGCTTTGAGATGTCAGTTTATGTCTTGTGCACAAAGCTTTGGTGTAATAACTGAATTCATATCCCCCTACAAACATGACTGTACTGCCATTGCACCAGAGATCACATTTGCTTTCATGTGATCTGGTTTAACTTTTGAAGAAATTTCAATAGAAGTTCGGATTGCACTGTTTTTGTTGACCCCAGAGAAACGATGTTTCATTTAGCTATATACATGTGTTTAATTGAGTGACAATAAAATGGAACTTGAACTTGAGATGCTACCATATTTAAAGCACATTACTCCAAATGCAATACTGGTGAATCAGTTGGATTGTTATTGTTTAATTGGTTGCTAAAGTTTTTGAAATAAATTTTTTATCACAGTGACTACACTTCACCCTGAGAATGCAAATGGTACTCAATGAACTGAAAATTAAAATTAAATTAACAAAGCTGCAGGTGTTTGAAATCAGAAGTAAAACCAAAATATATTGGAAACATTCAGTAGGTAAAACAGTATGGGTACAAAAAGAAATAGAATTAAATTTTCTGTCACAGATCCTTCTGTGAGCTGAGAAGGAGAAAAAATCGGTTAGCTTTAAGTTGCAGAGAGGGTGGGGAAGGGATGGATTGGACAAAGGGAACATCTCTGTGAGGGTGAGGGTAGGGGTGCCTTGGGAATAATGTCATGGGTTAGTTAGAGAGAGGAAGCATGGTCCTTATTTTATAAAACCCATGATGTGAAGTCATTGGGGTGAAGACACAGACATAAGAATGTCGTTTTACAAACTACAGAACCCAGTGGTCAGACGATGCTGATCTATGACAAAAAAATGAACCAAATCTGAGCTGAGTCATTATGATGCAGAGGAAAATGTGAGTTACCTGAAGTTGTGGAATTAGATCTCAACACTTCAAGTCTGCAACATGCCCAAGTAATAGATGAGTGCTGCTCATCAAGCTTAGTTTGGGTATCAGAGTTCAGGAGCCCACAGACAATGATGTTGAGGAAAATTCTAATGGAGAATTATAATGGAGGGTAGTAAGAAGCTTGGGGATGACTCCTGCAAACTAAGCACAAGGCTCCACAAAGCAATCAACGAATTGTGTTTGGGACCTTCAGTGTAAAAACCACATTCTGAACACTAGATTAGAAGTACAAGTGAATCATCGCTTCACCCAGAAGAACTCTTTGGGTCCCTGGATACTGCCACCAGAAGAGCAGAAAGGGCAGGCAGTAACCTACTATGGTTGCATTGGAGACTTCTGTAAGATGAGGGATGATGGACAGAGATGTATTTGGTGTGAAATCCCATTAAATGGCAAAAATTGTGAAGATTGATCTGTTAAATGTGGAGATAATACCTATGGTACTGAAAGTAGAATTCCAAAGCAACAGGTAGCACTTCTGTTTATCTGCTCTCGATTGCTAATACCCTTCATTTTGGTATATGTGAGGGTTGCCAATAGTTCAGCATTACAAGAGAATTCCCATATCTAAAAAGAAATTTAGCATTGATACAGGATACCACTTTTTTTCCAAATAACCAATGAGGCCTTTGAGATGAACTTTAGTTCCCGGGAAGCCAAAATTGAATCGAATTGGCTTTATTTCTTACATCCTTCACAGACATGAAGAGTAAAAATCTTTACATTACATCTCTGTCTAAATGTGCAATGTGCAATCATAGAAATTTATAATAATTTATAATAATTAGAGCGGTCAATGTAACATAGAAATACACTCAAATCAGCGTGAGTTAATCAGTTTGATGGCCTGGTGGAAGAAGCTGTCCTGGAGCCTGTTGGTCCTGGCTTTTATGCTGCAGTACCATTTCCCAAATGGTAGCAGCTGGAATAGATTGTGGTTGGGATGACTCGGGTCCCCAATGATCTTTCACATCTGTCTTTGTAAATGTCCTGAATCATAGGAAGTTACAGATGTGCTGGGCTGTCCGCACCACTAGAGTCCTGTGATTAAGGGAGGTACAGTTCCCATACCAGACAGTGATGCAGCCAGTCAGGATGCTCTCATTTGTGCCCCTGTAGAAAGTTATTCGGAATTGGGGGCTCATACCAAACTTCCTCAACTGTCTGAGGTGAAAGAGGGGCTGTTGGGCCCTTCTCTCCACACAGGTGGTGTGTACAGACCAGGTGAGGTCCTCAGTGATGTGGATGTTGAGGAACTTAAAGCTGTTCACCCTCTCAACCCCAGATCCATTGATGTCAATAAGGGTTAGCCCGTCTCCATTCCTCCTGTAATCCACAACCAGCTCCTCTGTTCTTGCGACATTAAGGGAGAGTTTGTTTTCTTGACACCACTGTGTCAGAGATATTGTTATTGTTATTCTTTGAGAGTAGGCCAATCAATGTAGTGTCATCGCCAAATCTTGAAAGGGATGATTGACGGCATCATCATCCAGTTTTCCCTGAATGGGAGTAGCACTGAGGAGACAACTTCCAAGAAATCATCTCATCTCATTGTCTGCCCACTCACTGTGTCCCATTCAAGCCAAAGCCTGGGTTCTGATGGCAGCACAAAACTGAGCTGTGTCCCATATGACATTCAATCTCGGCTGCATGTATCATTCGGCCTGACTCCCAAGGAATACTACGCTAGGCCCAAACAACCAAGACACCAAGAACAAGGATCAGCCTGGACACCAGGAGCAGCCCAGGCCTAGGAAGCAGAGAACAGCCTGAGCCTCACCAATGGGAACCAGCCTGATACTCAGAAGTAGAGTCCCATCTGGTCCTGAAGAGGCCCCTCTCAGTCATTAATGTCAATTTTACTCTTTCAACATTTTTATTAGTTTCTGTATAAAGGAATACAGAGTACAAGAAGATAAGAATTATGTCAAAAGAAAAAATATAATAGTACCAAATACATTGTATTAAAAATACAGTTACAATCACAAAACCCTGTATTCATAAAAATTAAATTAAATCATAGTATTGAAATATAATAATTTTGTTATACAGAAAAAAATTCCAAACCCACTACCAAAGTCAGAGCTGTTAGGAAAAGCAAGAAAAAAGGGGAAAAAACCCTTATCATATCATAAAATATATTATTATCCACCATCTGTACTTTTACAACAAATCAAAGGTTTTGAAAATAACTCAAAAATGGTCCCCACAATATATAAAAGTCTTGGCTAGATTCACAAGCTAAATATCAGATCTTCTCTAAATTTAAGCATGACATTACATCCCGTAACCATTGAGCATGAGTAGGCAGAACAGCATCCTTCCATTTAAGCAAGAGCGCCCTCCTAGCTATAAGAGAAGTAAAAGCCAAAATATGCAAATCAGGTGTCTCCAAAATAAAGTCTTTTCCTCCAACAATATCAAATAATGCAGTCAAAGGATTAGGCTTAAAATTTACCTTGAAAAGTACCGAGGAAGTTTGGAATAATTCCTTCAAGTATCTTTCAAGGCTCGGACATGTCCAAAACATGTGAATTAATGAAGCTTCTCCATTATTATATCACAGAAAGGGGATATATCCAAATAAAAATGAAATAGCTTATCTTTAGTCATGTGAGCCCTATGAACCATTTTAAATAGTAAAAGGGAATAACGGGCACATAACAATAAAGTGTTGACCAATTTAAAATTTTCATTCCAAGTTCCCTCAGAAATTGAAGTCTGTAAATCTTGTTCCCAAAGTTTTTAAATTTTGTCTGTAGGAGCGTTTCTTAGTCCTAGCAACATACCATAAATATTGGATATTGATCCATTATAAAAAGGTTTCAAATTAAAAATTACATCTAATAATTCCTTATTGGAACTTACAGAAAATGTATATAGTTGAGAACGCAGCAAGTCTCTAATTTGTAAATAACAAAAAAAGTGAGTTTTGCATAAACTATATTTAGCTAACATTTGCTCAAACGAAAGAGGACTTCCTCCAACAAACATATCCTGGAAGCATTTAATACCCAATCTATCCCATTCTTTAAAAACTGAATCGGTGATCGAAGCTTTAAAAAAAAATAGTTAAAGCAAATAAGACTAGACAAAGAAAATCTCAATAGACCAAAGAATTTCCTAAATTGCACCCAGATCCTCAAAGTATGTTTAACAACCAGATTTCAGTTAGTTTACTAAAAGATAAAGGGAGTGAGGATCTGAGAAAAGAAATAATAGAAAATTTATTAACAGAGTTAAGAAACCCATATCAGACAGTCCTCATAGTTAATATAATATGTCCAAAACGTAAGATTACAAATATTGACTGCCCATTAATAAAACCTAAAATTTGGTAAAGTTCCATTCTTCTTAGATTTTTGAAGATGAACTTTATTTAATGGCAATTTTAAAGAACTGCTACAGGCGCAAAGATTCTATGAATTGCCATGCCAGCTCCAGCTTCCCTGATGAATTCAATTTCTGTTGTAGAATTGCGTATTTCTATGAACTTAACAGTGTCCCAGAAAAGGCTGGTACTGTGAATGTGGTACTTTTTGAGGGCAGACAGGCAGGATATACCTCCTGAGTTACAAAGTGCTTTCCCTCTGGAATGAATAAGTTTTATAAAGCATCATTTGCTTTGATGCATTTTGCTGAGTGACCTGGAGAATTGTCCTTGGAATGTTCTGGTCCGATTTCAGGAATAAATAATTGGAAGACTCTGTGCCATGCTCTCCAATTCTCTATTCACACTTACCATCGTTTCACTCACTGTCACGAGTTTTAGCAGATAATTCAGCTGATTCAGCCACTGCTGTCAGATCTTACGTTCTACTGTACATTGAGGAGCTTGTTTTGAGAAAAGCCATGACATGCCCCACTCACAAAAAAAAACTCAAGCTCAGCTAAGCCTTACCCACAAACCGTTTCCCATTGTTGAAATTTAAACTGTTGGTAACCGTGAGAGAGGGTGCACATCAGTCATGGGCTGTAGGGCCTGCTCCTCTGCTGTAGTGCTCTATGTTCTATAAATCGCAGAGATATAACTTGAGATCCTGTGCAAAGTATGATGGGGAGTACACTTAGCATTTAACCAGTTAAGGTCGAATCTCCAGCACCTAACACCCTTGTTTCTTGTTCAGCCTTATAGCATCCTCAAAATGAAGGGTTATATTGATTGAACTATTGGAACCTGATTGTAACTATAGCCCTGGCCAAGTGATTAAGTTTACTGATTTATCTGAAGTGACCTTTGAAGTGATTTAAGGAGAAATAAGTACTTGAAAGGGAAGAAAATTGGAAGCTCAGAACAATGTGGTGAACTCCTAGATAGAATTAGATTCAGAGCTGAGTGAACCAGCTCACAAATCTATATGAAGATGAAGTTCTTCGATCGACTATTAGGACTGCTCCCAGAAAATTACCCGAGGCAAACGCAAAACCATGGGTTCCAAATTAGTAGCTGTACTTTAAGCAAGACACAGATTAATAATCAGAATACAAAGTAAGATGAGTCACTTAAATGCCACCCTATCTGAAATGGAAGTCAATTTAATATCATATATGAAAGATAACCCCATGCTAACTCTTACTACTGCACTTCAGTCAGACAAGAATCTCTGAAATGGGACTCTGAACTTGTTTTATTTATCTTGTTTTATTTTGCACTGATCTCTTTGTTTCAAAATATTTTTCTTCTTTGTGATGTATAATTTATATACAATTTATCTTTTGTAGTATATCTGAATCTATAGGTAGGAAAAAGGAGGAGGTCCTGAAAAAAGACTACAGGGAATTAGGAAAGAAGTTGAGAAGCAGGACCTCAAAGGTAGCAATCTTGGGATTACTGCCTGTGCCACGCGACAATGAGAATAGGAATAGAATGAGGTGGAGGATAAATGCGTGGCTAAGGGATTGGAGCAAGGGGCAGGGATTCAGATTTCTGGATCATTGGGACCTCTTCTGGGGCAGGAGTGATCTGTACAAAAAGCACAGGTTGCCCTTGAATCCGAGGGGGTCCAATATCCCGGTGAGAAGGTTTGCTAAGGATACTGGTGAGAGTTTAAACTAGAATTCCTGGGGGTGGGAACCAAACCAAAGTGACGGAGGAAAGGGAGGTTGGCTCAGAAATAGAGTAAGTCTGGAGACAGTGCAAAAGGAAGGATAGGCAGGTGATAGAGAAGGAACGCACTCAGGCCGATGGTTTGATATGTGTCTATTTTAATGCGAGGAGTACCATGAATAAAATGGATGAGCTTAGAGTGTGGATCAGCACTTGGAGCTATGATGTTGTGGCCATTACTGAGACTTGGATGGTGCAGGGGCAGAAATGGCTACTTCGAGTGCCAGGCTTTAGATGTTTCAGAAAGGATAGGGAGGGAGGCAAAAGAGGTGGGGGCGTGGCACTGTTGATCAGATATAGTTTCAAGTCTGTAGAAAAGGAGGAAGTCATGGAGGGGTTGTCTACGGAGTCTCTGTGGGTGGAAGTTAGGAATAGGAGGGGGTCAATAACTCTACTGGGTGTTTCTTTATAGACCACCAAATAGTAACAGGGACATTGAGGAGCAGATAGGGAGACAGATTCTGGAAAGGAGTAATAATAACAGGGTTGTTGTGGTGGGAGATTTTAATTTCCCAAATATTGATTGGCAGCTCCTTAGAGTGAAGGGTTTAGATGGAGTGGAGTTTGTTAGGTGTGTTCAGGAAGGTTTCTTGGCACAATATGTAGATAAGCCTACAAGAGGAGAGGCTGTACTGGATCTGGTATTGGAAAATGAACCTGGACAGGAGTCAGGTCTCTCAGTGGGAGAGCATTTTGGAGATAGTGATCACAATTCTGCCTCCTTTACCATAGCATTGGAGAGGGGTAAGAACAGATAATTTAGGAAAATGTTTAATTGGAGTAAGGGGAAATATGAGGCTATCAGGTAGGAACCTGGAAGCATAAATTGGAAACAGATGTTCTCAGGGAAACATACAGAAGAAATGTGGCAAATATTCAGGAGATACTTGCATGGGCTTCTGAGTAGGTACAATTCCAATAAGACATGGAAAGGATGATAGGGTATGAGATCTGTTGTGCACAAAGGTCGTTGTAAATCTAGTTAAGGAGAAAAGGAATAGTGGACAAAAGGTTCAAAAAATTAGGTAATGATATGAATCTAGAAGATTGTAAGGCTAGCAGGAAGGAACTTGAGGTTGAAATTAGGAGAACCAGAAGGGGCCAAGAGCAGGCCTTGGTGGACCCAATTAAGGAAAACCCCAAGGCATTGTACAAGTATCTGAAGAGCATAAGGATAAGACATGAGAGAATAGGACCAATCAAGTGTGACAGTGGAAAAGTGTATGGAATGGAGGAAATAGCGGAGGTACTTCATGAATACTTTGCTTCAGTATTCACTATGGAAAGGATCTTGGTGATTGTAGGGATGACTTACAGTGGACTGAAAAGCTTGCAAATGTAGATATTGAGGAAGAAGATGTGCTGAAGCTTTTGGAAAGCATCAAGTTGGATAAGTCACCGGGATGGGATGAGATGTACCCCAGGCTACCGTGGGAAGTAAGGGAAGAGATTGCTGAGCCTCTGGCAATGATCTTTGCATCATCAATGAGGATGGGAGAGGTTCCAGAGGATTGGAGGGTTGTGGATGTTGTTCTATTATTCAAGAAAGGGAGTAGAGATAGCCCAGGAAATTATAGGCCAGTGAGTCTTATTTCAGTGGTTGGATAGTTGATGGACAAGATCCTGAGAGGCAGGGTTTATGAACATTTGGAGAGGCTCAATATGATTAGGAATAGTCAGCATGGCTTTGTCAAAGGCAGTTCGTGCCTTATGAGCTTAAATGGATCTTCTAAGGATGTGACTAAGCACATTGATGAAGGTAGAGCCTTAGATGTAGTGTATATGGATTTCAGCAAGGCATGTGATAAGGTACTCCATGCAAGGTTTATTGAGAAAGAAAGGAGGCATGGGATCCAAGGGGACATTGCTTTGTGGATCCAGAACTGGCTTGCCCACAGAAGGCAAAGAGTGGTTGTAGACAGGTCATATTCTATATGGAGTTTGGTGACCAGTGAGTTGTGTGCCTCAGGGATCTGTTCTGGGACCTCTACTCTTTGTGATTTTTATAAATGACCTGGATGAGGAAGTGGAGGGATGGATTAATAAGTTTGCTGATGTCACAAAGGTTGGAGGTGTTGTGGGTAGTGTGGAGGGGTGTCAGAGTTTACAGTAGGACATTGATAAGATGCAAAACTGGGTTGAGAAGTGGCAGATGGAGTTCGACCCATATTAATGTGAAGTAGTTCATTTTGGTAGGTCAAATATGATGGCAGAACATAGTATTAAAGATAAGACTCTTGGCCATGTGGAAGATCAGAGGGATCTTGGGGTCTGAGTCCATAGGACACTCAAAGCTGCTACGCAGGTTGATTCTGTGGTTAAGAAGGCATATGGTGCATTGGCCTTTATCAATTGTGGGATTGAGTTTAAGAGCCGAGAAGTAATGTTGCAGCTATATAGGATGCTGGTCAGACCCCAGTTGGTGTTCTGTGCTCAATTCTGGTAACCTCAGTATAGAAAGGATGTGGAAAGCATAGAAAGGGTGCAAGGGTGCAGAGGTGATTTACAAGGATATTGCCTGGATTGGGGTGTATGCCTTGTCAGAATAGGTGAGTGAACTTGGCCTTTTCTTCTTGGAATGATGGAAGATGAGAGGTGACTTGATAAAGGTGTACAAGATGATGAGAGGCATTAATCGTATGGCTAGTCAGATGCTTTTCCCCAGGGCTGAAATGGCTAGCATAAGAGGGCATAGTTTTAAGGTGCTTGGAATTAGGTACAAAGGAGATGTCAGGGTTAAGTTTTTTCACGCAGAGTGGTGAGTGCATGGAATGAACTGCCAGCAGCAGTGGTGGAGGCGGAAACGATAGGGTCTTTTAAGAGACTCCTGGATGGCTACATGGAGCTTGGAAAAATAGAGGGCTATGGGTAACCCCAGGTAGTTCTAAGGTAGGGACATGTTCGGCACAACTTTGTGGATCGAAGAGCCTGTATGGTGCTGTATGTTTTCTATGTTTCTATATGCCTGTGTTGCTTGCAAGCAAATGTTTTAATGAATAAATTCAACCTAACTTGGGATATTTGAGAAAAATCGTCGTTTGAAATTGAGGAAGAAGTGGGAATTTGCAGAACCAATGGAGGTCTGGGTAGGAGAAATAGAAAATGTAATTAGGTGTCTGGGTGTGGCAAGGTTGACTTTAGGGCCAGTAACAGCTCTGTTAAGTGATTGGAGCTTGAGAATTGAGGAAGGAAAACAGGGTACAGGCATAGGATAAGTGGACTGAAATTTTGAAAAGTTGTAGTGAAGTTTCACAATGAGAATAGGGAAGGGGCAGACTGATAGATGAAGGGATCATTTTATGCTGAGTCATGAGAGGTTACACCTCTAGAAATAAGGCAATTAGAAAATCAATTAAATAGCTTGATTCCATATCTGGAGCCTTCGAACTCAAAACTAAGAAAGTAACGATATGTACTTTGTAAAGAAATCTCATGATAAAACACATTTGGAATGTGAAACAGGACTTATTACATGCAGTAGTTTGAAGGTGAAGAGCTAATTGAAGTCTTCCTTCTAAAAATATAAATGGAATATAAATCCACTCTTCCACAGCATTTAACGTACTTGTGCTGTACTTTGAGGTGCCCTCTGCCTACATTACCTTATTGTCAGCAATTCACCGTGTCCTGGATACATTGATATGTCTGCTGCATGCAGAATATTAATAAAAGATAGGTTTCCATTAGTGAGATCTGTTACATAGATCATGAAAAGTAGAAACATGGGTATTTGTGAATTGGACTCATATCTCTGCAGATATGTCTTCTAATTATTTTGGAGAGTTTTTCTCACAGTTATCTTATTTTCCTATTGCTAAAGTATTCAGTGATTCTTTTTCCCCTTGTGGTGCTATTGATTCATGCCTCAACAGGTTCCCAGGAGAAAAGACTGTATGACTAAAGCCAATTTTGTACACAGAAAGAAATATTCATTGGTACAGAAGCACCTGTGGCTCTATTCAGCCAAAGACACTTCTACAAACAATTTGCCTCAGAAATTTCTTCAGGAGAATTCAAAATATAACATGGTATTATACAGCTGAAACCACTGTTTAGTGGTTTTGCACTCTTCCCACTTCTTATTTCTTATTCTTCCCAGATCTTTTCTCTCAGTATAAAAATCGACAAATGATGGTAATAGTAGCATAATATTGAAAAATACAGCTGCAGGGGGATCTTCAAACTCTCTTCCAAACAGCAACAATTGCTCTTTACTCACAGAACTATCATATTTAATTGAGCCATTTCCCCCAAACTTAAAGTGATGGCATGTGAAATGATGTGAGAGTCTAGCTCCAAACCAGACAAACTTTGCACAGAGCCTGGAGTCCATCTGTTGTCTCTAGCTCCACGTGAATGTGTGTTGACCAAACAAGGACTGGGGCTGTTGACTGAACTCACATCAGAGGCTCAGACTTCCTTCATCCATAGGTAATTGACTGCTACCATCATGGTTCACTGCTTGAAGTGGTCTTGATCTGTCAGGACATTCCAGAAACCTGTCCTCCCATTGATTAGAAGAACTGTGATGACCCAGCCACAGAGGAGTGTGGAACACAAGCGATGCCCCCTCTTAGATCAGCAATCTTCATGTTCTGACCTCTGCTCAGGTAGTCTGCTGCCTATAGGCTAGCCAAAAGCAAGGTGCTGAGTTGGTACGGTCAGAAGCTGTGTTTTTCAAATCCAGCAGTGTCCATTGTTCCCCTTCACAGCCATCTGCACGTTCCTCACAGGATATGGGATAGAACCAACCAGTTCCCCTCCTCTGTCTAGCAAAACTAGTCCTTACCCTCAACAATTTTACCTTTGGGTCCTCCCATCTTCTCCAAACTTGAGGAGTAGGAATGGGCACCCAAATGGGCCCCAGCTATACATGCCTTTTCAGTCCGTGTCCCAACTCTTTCTCTGCTACATTAACGACTGCACTGGCATTGCTTCATGCACCCTTGTTGAGCTTGTCAATTTCAACCTTGCCTCCAACTTCCCTTAAATTCACTTGGTCCTTTTCTAACACCTCCCATCCCTTTCTTGCTCTTCCTGTCTCCATTTCTGGAGACAAACTATTGACGTGCATCTTTAATAAACCTACCAATTCCCACAGCTATCTTGACTATACCTCTTTCCATCTTATCTCATGTAAAAATCTTATTCCCTTTTCACCAGTTCCTTTATCTCCACTGCATCTGTTCCCAGGAATGCTTTCCTTTCCAAGACTTCAGAGATGCCCTCCTTCTTCATAGAATGAGATTTCTATCCTCCACCATTGACACTGACCTCACCCGCCTCTCCTCCATTTCCCAGATATCTATGCTTAACCCATCTTCCCACCACCATTAAAGGGATAGTGTTCCTCTTGTCCTACCCACCACCCCATGATGCTCTACATCCAACACAGTATTCTCCTCAACTTCTGCCATCTCCAAAGGGATCCTACCATCAAACACATCTTTACCCACCTCCCACTCTCTGCTTTCTGCAAGGATTGGTCCCTCCAAGATTCTCTCGTCTATTCACCCCTCCCCACTAATCTCCCTCCCAGCACTTATCGCTGCAAGCAGCTAAAGTGCTACACCTGCCTATTCACCTCCTCCCTCACCTCCATTCAGGGCCCCAATCAGTCCTTCCAGGTGAGGCAACACTTTACCTGCAAATCTGCTGGGGTCGTCAATTGTATCAATGCTCCCGATATGGCTTCCTCTACACTGGTGAGACTGGCCATAAATTGGGGGACCTCTTCGTCAAGGATCTCCGCTCCTTCGGCTAAAGTGGAACTTAGCTGCAGCCAAGTATATTAATTCTGATTTCCATTCCCATTTTCACATGTTGATCCGTGACCTCCTTGTGCCACAAGGAGGGCACCTTCGGGGTGGAGGAGCAACACCTTATATTCCATCTGAGTAGCCTCCAACCTGATGGCATGAATATCAGTTTCTCTTTCCGGTAAAAAAAATTCCCTCCCCCTCCTCCTCTCTTTTTCTATTCCCCACTCTGGCCCCTTACCGAGTCTTGATTGCCATGCACCTCCCCAGGTGCCTGTCCTCCTATCAGATTCCTTCTTCTCCAGCCATTTACCTTTCCTACCCATCTGACTTCACCTATCTCCTTCTAGCTATCCGCCTTCTCCTCCCCCAACACCTTTTCATTCTACCCACTTTCTTTCCAGTCCTGAAGAAGGGACCCGGCCTGAAATGTTGACTGCTTATTCATTTCCATAGATGCTGCCTGACCTGCTGAGTTCCTTCAACACTTCATATGTTTTGCTTTGGCGTTCCAGAGTCTGCAGAACCTCTTGTGTTTATGGGGTAGAATGTTTAGGATTAAGATAAAGAAAGGTTTCTTCACAGAGGAGGTGATGGATCATTGGATTTCTCTGCCCTACAGGCCTGTGGTGGTTCAGTCATTGCATTCATTAATTAATGATCAATAGATTTTGGGAAATAAAAGAAATCAACGGTAATATTGATAGTGCAGGGGATGACTCTGGTGTTAAAGATCTTGATGAATGGCAGAACAGGATGAATGGCAAGGTTTTGTTCTGATTTCTTAAGCTCTTGCATTATGATTTTACATTCAAAGATTCAAAGTATGTTTATTATCAAAGCATATATGCAGTATACAACCCTGAAATTTGTCTTCCCACAGACAGCCATGAAACAAAGAAAACCATGGAACCACAACCCCCCCCATCCCACATGCAAAAAAAACAAAACAAATCGCACAAATGGCAACAAAAAAAAGTGAAAACACAGAATATAAAACACAAGATTTGAAGAGCCCAGGCATATTCAGTTCAGCTCAATGTTCATTATCTGCAGGTGGCCCTGATTCAAAATTGCCCCAGGTAGCAACCAGAAACCAGAAACACTTCACAATGTGAACTACAGAGTCCAAGCCATAAAACGCAACAATTTAACCTTGCCCAAATCACAGAACTCCAGCATCAAGGGAAAGAGAGGCCATCGTACTCAGACACCTTCCTCTGGCAGCAGCCAATGAAGAACTGGTGGACGACATTGAACACAGCTATCTTCCTCGGAGGTGAGATCGGTGAGAAATGGAATCTATCATGTGCTCGCACTCTGTCTCCAGGCTTCTTGGCTTTGAGTCTGCCCACTTTGCTTGAAGCCTCTCAGAACACCCTTAGAGATTGCAAAGTGCCAGATTGCTCAATTGGCCCGATAACGCACACCGATGTGTAGATCACAGGCTCCAGCAGTAGCCCAACCAAGGAAAAGAAGATGCAAAAGAAGTTAAAAACGTATTTTTTTTATGAATTATCTAGAAGATGTCAACCTTGGTCCTGTTGTTCACTGACTCCATCTTCATCCATCAGCCCAATCTTCCACCTATCTCAAGTCTTTTACTACCCCTGTACTTCCCCTGAGTGTAATATCATTCCTGAAGTGGAAAATATTGATGACAGGAACAGAATGGCAGAATCAGCAGCACCCAGTCAATGAGGCAGTACAAGTACCCAACAACATGGAGGATCTATATGTTTATTCATTTTTCAAGATGGGCAACACATGCAGACACAGCAAAGAGAAATGTGTAGTGTGCTTATATTTCAAGAGAAGCTGCACTTGTGTAGTACTGTGTGCATTTCTTGTCACCCCTTTATAGGATGAATGTGGAGGCCTTACAAAGAGTGTAGAGGAATTTATTAAGATGCTGCCTCGGTTAGAGGTTATGAGTTATAGTGAAAGGTTAGACAAACTTGCGTTGTTCTCTCTAAAGTATCAAAGGCTGAGGAGTGATCTGATAACAAAAAATAAATTATGAGTGACATAATTGTGACAGTAGATACTCAGAATCTTTTCCCCAGGGCAGAAATGTCAAATACCAGTGGACATGATTTTAGGGTTAGATGGGGTAGCTTAAAGATTTCATGAAGAAGAAATTTTTACAGAGAGTGATAGGTATCCAGGGGTAGTGGTGGAATACGATAGTGGTGCTTAAGAATCTGTTAGATAGATACATGAGTGTGTAGAGAATGGAAGGAAATGGATTATGTACATGCTGAAGAGATTCACTTTAATCCATCATCATATTTGGTAGAAACATTATGGGCCACAGGGCTGTTCCTGTGCTGTTCTATGTTCCATGCATTCAGAAGCAGAAAAGAAAAGAGGTGAGATTTGGTGACCATCACCTAATCTGATGGGAAATTATTTTTTGAAGTGTTTTTGTCTGAAATTCAGGATTGCGACCTGGTGTGATGTCTGCAAAAATTAACACAAGTTGGCCATGGAAAATGAGCACTTGGTGAATTAACAGTGCCCACAAAATGTCAGCTTAGAGTCAATACACTCAGGTATTGCCCTAACCTTGCTACTTGAAGGAAATGGCAATGAGAATTCTTGTTGAACCATTTAGTAGTAGTAGTAGTCTCTCCAAGTCCAAGGAAGACGAATGTGTTGTGCAGTCAACGTCTGTGGGCACGCATATGACTTCTGAGGCCGAAGTCCGAAGCGCAGATACGGTTGCAGATGGGGCAAGGAGCACCACCTGTTGGGGCAGGAGCGGACGCCTTCCTGTGTCTTTCTTGACTCACCCAGTTGGCTTGGAAGTTGTTTGCTGCCTTGTTTGCTCACCAATTATCAGCCTACTGTCCTCCCCTCCGTGCAATACAGTACTACTAGTCTCTCAAATTCCGAGGAAGACGAATGTGTTGCGCAGTCAATGTCTGTTGATATGAAGTCTGAAGCGCAGATACGGTTACAGATGGGGCAAGGAGCACCGCCTGTTGGGGCAGGAGCGGACGCCTTCCTGAGTCTTTCTTGACTTGCCTTGAGGCGCTACATGCGCCAGTTGGCTTGGAAGTTGTTTGCTGCCTTGGAGCATAGATTGCGCCACTTGGACCGATCAGCAGCAGTGTGTTCGAGATCACGGGGCTGGAGTTTGGTCCACTTAAGGTTTGACTTGAGGTTGTCCTTGTACCTCTTCCTTGGGCGACCTTGGGCACGGTTGCCCTGCTCCAGTTCTCTGTAGAACAACTGATGTGGCATTCTGGACTCATCCATGCAGATCACATGGCCGGTCCATCTGAGCTGAGCCTTCAAAACCCTGGCTTCAATGCTTGTGGAATTGGCTCGGTCCAGGACTGTCAGGTTGGAGATACGGTCTTGCCAGCGGATTTGCATGATTGATCACAGAGCACGATTGTGGAATTGTTCAAGCTGTTTGACATGTCTGCGATACAGTGTCCAGGTTTCACAGCCATATAGAAGTGATGAGACCACAACAGCATTGTAAACCTTCAGTTTAGTGGAGAGGCGAATGTCTTTGTGCTGCAGAACTTTGACCCGGAGCCTTCCAAGTGCCTGGCTTGCTTTCTGGATCCTTGACGTGATTTCTTTATCGAGGGCACCATCGCTGGAGATGGTACTCCCCAGGTATTTGAAGTTGTCAACGTTCCGTAGTTGTGTGTCATCGATGGTGATGCATGGCGGTGGTGGGGCACTGTTAGTGCAGGCTGCAGGAGGACCTCTGTTTTACCGAGGCTGATTGACAAGCCAAACAATTTAGATGCGGCAGAGAATCAGCTGACCATTGTTTGTAGGTGGTCCTCTTGGTGCGCCATGAGTTGAACCATTTACAGAGATGGTTATTACAATAAATGCAACTGCTGAGAAAGGTTGTACTTTAATACGATTGGGTAATTGGTTTAACTTCTTCCAGACCCTGTGAGACCAGAGCTACACATTGTTCCAGTCAGATAAGAGTCTCTCCTTAAAGGACATTAACAAACCAACTGCAAGTTATGTGAATTCTGCAGTCATATGAGCAATTTTACTGATGCCAGTTTGGCATTCCTTTTTTTAAATTCAGTTAAATTCAACATCTTAATCCACCACTCATGTTTAGCCTGCACATTTCTGTATTCCCAGTCCGCTAAGGTAATGTGAGCACAATGACTTCCAAAGGCACCTCAAAGCTAAAGAGAAGTGAAAACTTTTCATCAACATCCATTGTTTCATCTTTTTGTTGTAAACATGAACCTGTCCCCAGTTCTTAATATAGATTGCAAGCAGTAATCAGATTGAACTTGAAGGCACAGCTTTGAAAAGTAAAGTGACCAGGAAACTTGTCACCATTAGCCAAATGCAAGACAATGGGGGTTACGTCACCTAGCACGTCAAACATGGCTACAAGTTGAGATGGTTGTGTATTCACAGCATTAATTGTGGATGGTTGGGAAGCCATCACCAGAAGCCATCTGCAAGAGTTTAGTTGTAAACATCACATGCAGCTGATGTCATTTAGATGAAAATGGTATGGATATCAGAAACAATAGGGATTTTTAGGATTGACAAGGAGAATGACAGAAAGATGAGGATACAGAACGAAGAACTAGAGTTCATTCATCAACCTTTGGTTTCTGCAATGGATGACTTATTCATCTGGACTCGTTGGTATGTTCTTCAAGTTTGTAAGAATTGCACCCACGTTTGGAAATCCTTTGTGTTATGACATGCACCCAACAATGCCTACTTCCAAGGCTTAGATGTCCTAATTCTACAGAATATGGACAGCTGGCACAGCCCCTTTAAAGATTCAGGACCATCCTGCTAGTTGGCAATCATGTTTTGGGTGCCAAGAATTGAGTGTTTAAAGAGCACCTGAACTGAAGTTTGGTGTTCAGTCATACGAGTGGTATTGTCTAGCATTTGCTTTGTGCTCAGTTCTCAGTTCCTAGCCTCAGATATCTCAGCATTTGGGTCCAAAGCATCCTCATCAAGGACTCTCGTCACACTTTATAGTTTGTAAATCTTTGGTAATTCAAAAATCTTTTATAAATTAGAAATCCTCTGTGAGTGTTAAATGTGTGTTAAGAATTATCTGTCTGAATTTAAGTGTGTATCATTAAAAATAAAATAATCATGTTTAAACTTCTTTGCAAGCAGGAAGTTTCTCCTCCTTGGTAGTGAGGGGTGACCCACTATCAAGTAGTGGGTACTAGCAGTTAAACCTCATCACAGAGGCTAGACAAGGAGGTAAACTAGTCCTTGAAGAGTAGGTAGATACATTATAAACTCCTTCCATGCCCTATATATGTAGATGTCTATATCAGATAGGTCTTAAAATCTTCTTTTAAGTTTTAGGCTTTGCTGACAGGAAACCGAAAACTATCACAGAACAAGCTGTAGAAGTGAGTACAATTACAATGTTTAAAAGACAATTGGACAGGATTTTAAAAAAGACCAAAAGGAATATGGGAGAAACACAGAAAAATAGATTAGTTCAGATGGATACCTTGGTCGGATTGATGAGTTGGGACAAAGAGACTGTTTGCATGTTGTCTAACTATTACCCAATAATCCTGTAGGTCTTAAATGAGATAGACATCCAGTCTAATGAGATTTGAAACAGCAAGTATCTGGTAACAGAAGAAGAGATTAAAATATCAGCAGTGCTAATCGGATTGAAAACTTTTTCTGAAATCTCTTTGGCTGCCAGCTGACTGGGGAGAGAAGAATCCCTGTAACAGATGGTATCTATTTTACTCTAAAATATTATCGAACTTGGCTGCACACAGTAGAGCAAAGTTATCCTTTAAATGAGTTACATTTTGATCATGTATTTTTAGCATGAAATAGACCAGAGACAATATAATTATTAGACAATATATTATGTTTGTTTCTTCCCTGTCTCCCCACCCCCCTCCCCAACATCCCATAAACAACCCAACAAACCATGACTTTCTGACCAGAGCTCAAACTGGCAACATCAAGTATTAATTCAGGTCAACAGAATACTACAATCAAGCCTTTAGTGTAGGGTAGTGTAGTGTAGGGCTGTAAGCCAATCATTCCGTAACTTCTGTGTCCAAATATGAGTCTTCATATTGCAAAAACTAAATGCAACCATGTTGTAGCATTAAAAGAAAAGAGGGAAACTCAAAGCATGCCCACAAAATCATTGCAATATTAATTCTGGAGCTGAAGATGGAATTCACACTTTAATAAATATGAACTCCATATTTATTTATTTTGAACAAAAGGAGATAACTACACTCTCTTGCCCAATCATTGAGATGTTTCCCTCAATCAATGAGCTCACTTAAAAGACTCCATCTCATTACCTCATGTTCTTGTTATTTATTGCTGTTATGTCTTTCCTGATTTGGATCGTTGTATTATTACTAGATCTCACTGCTTACTTGTGCTTTCACAGCTGTTGTTAAACAATTGGCTTTCATCCTCAGGGCAGCCATTTTATTGACTGCCTTCAACTCTGTGTAACCCATGTGTAGTATTGGTCCTGTCTCATGTGACTGGTCGCCACATTCATTCTGAGAAAAATCAAATTACATAGGTGCTAGTAGGCCACCAGAAGCTCTAGGTATTGGAAGGAAACAGTAAGTAGAAAACACACGCTTCTAGACATAAGTATATATATATATATATGTAAAGTATATACAAAATATTTACATGAGTAAGAACAATACAAAATTCCAACATTCTGCTTAGCTTCCAAACAAAAACCAAATTCCTTGTTAGTTAAAATCAGTGAGATTCATTTGTTACTCCAATTTTTCTAACTAATTAGATCTAGTGTTATTCCCTATGTAAAGGTTTACAGACCAGCCCTTCCTTTTCATTTATACTTAGTTAGTTAGAAACTAATTGAATTCCTATGCTTAAGTATTATGGTTAACTTCAGTTTCAGTTCCAGCCAGCAGGTCTGCAAATTCAAATTTAAATTCAAAAATTACACACACACACACACACACACACACACACACACACACACACACACACACACACACACACACACACACACACACACACACACACACACACACACACACACACACACACACACACACACACACACCTTAACTCCTTTCACAATAGTTCTCCAACATCACAACTTTTAAACAAAATAAAAAAATAAACTCGTTCGGAAACTCGTCAAATGCTTTGCAAAAATAATTCGTTCTTGCAGAAAATCAAATTCAGATTCCGATTCTTCGAATGAAAATAAATTTATACATCCAACCATCCTATACGTCATTACACATTTCACTCCCGCGCTGGTTCTTTGATCTTGGGTGGCTCACCATCTTGTTTCTTGGTTCATTGGATGAAATAGTTGATCATCCACGGAAGGTCGATTCACAATACTTACACAAAAAAGCCTGACCTGTATACAACAAAATTACAATCCTTAAGTATTTATGCACATCGTATTTTCTATTTCAAAATAGCCCAATATCATATTGTCATTTCCAAACATTTCTCAGTTACACTACTGAACATGTTTCACACACAAATTAATACACCCAGAACAGTAAAAGTTTTATCTCACCAAATCCCTTGGTGTGAGTTAACAGAAATAATTCCCAGTTACACAGTACAGATCTTGGACACTCATCTCTGCTAATATTGTCTCATTACAGCTGCTGCTTTTTATATCTGTAGCTTCAATAGATCTTTTATCGTTATTGTCTCTCCTCCAGGGGCTTCACCCTGAGGTTTTCAAGTAAGTAGGGGAGAGATACTCACTACTAATTCCATTTTTAGCAATTTATATCTTTAGTTTCTAATAGTTTGCTACATCTTTCTCAGTTTCCTGTGCCTGCATCAGTCGCACCTCGTTCTCCATAGCTTTTTTTTCCAAATTCTCATTTATTTTAATTTGGTAGACCTTGTTTTCATCCCTTCACAGATGGAGTTTTCTAACATTACATCTTTGGGTTTGATTAACCTGGGCTACATACATCTGTGCTGGGACTGGTGTGTATCTATCTGCCTAGCTCAGGAAAATGGAGGGAACATTTGAGCAAGGGCAGAGGAGTGAAAGGACACTCTCAATGCTGATACCATCCATGGTGGATTTGATATTAGTTCTGGAAGCTCCACACGACAGAAGGTTAAAATGTAAGCATTGGAGAGGTGAAACCTTGAAACCGAGTCAGTGTGTTAGATACGTTCATCTAGATTATCTAGACAGTCTTACAGTTCAGGGCAAGCACGGCAGTGCTGGAGACCCATGCTGGGGCTGAGGGAGTACTAGCCAGGACATCATTTTCTGAAAGAGAAATTGCTGTTAAAGTGAGACTGGCTGAATTAAACATGGGAAAAACCTGCCTGGAAGCCACATTAGAGGCACCGCAGCATGAACTGGAGGCGGAGGTGGCTTTAGCTGGAGCTGAAATCTTTGACAATCTTAGATCAAACTCACCATGTCATTCATCTGAGAGGACTACAAAGTATATCCAAGACCAGTCTGCTTGTGCTTATATGCACCCACCAGCGGACACTGAAGAATAAGCCTGCCAATCGAGACTGAAGGGGGGGCTCCGCCTCACAACTGGACACCTTTTACCCAAATGGGATAGAACATAGACCGCCTCCCTCACGTGCTCATACTTATACCAAACAAGCAGATACCTCATTGCATTCAGTGACCAGCCACTGACTCGCCCATCAATATGAAGAAGACATGCAGCCAATTAGTCAAAGTAGACACCAAGGCTCCTATGTACCATGGCATAACACAGGCAGTTATGCTGCCTAATCTCCTGGTAAGGTGCACCACACCCCTAATGAACCCCAAGCTAACCACGATGTGTCAGATCTTGTGAGATTGCTATCTTGTCATGACATGCTGATGGCAAGGCTCACCAAATTGAATGATAAGCCAGAAATTTATTGGGCTTGGAAGTCCACATTCTCCAATACCGCTGAAGACCTCAACTTCAAGCCCAGTGAAGAACTCAGCCTGCTGGTGAAGTGGCTAGGACCCAGATCTGCTGAGCAAGCAAGCAGATTAAGGTCAGTTCACATCAAGCACCCCAGTGCTGCTCTCACTTTAGTCAGGCAAAGACTGGAATAGTGCTACAGATCCACAGAGGCAATGGAGACTGCTCTCTTCAACAAACTCAAGTTCTTCCCCAAAATATCTGGCAGGAAGTCCCAACCTCCATGAGAGCTAGAAGACCTGCTATTGGACTTGGAGGCAGCCAAAGCCAAGTGCTACTGAAGTGACATGTCTGACCTCAACACCTCCGGAGGAATTCATCCCATCTTGGAGAAACTCCCCTTCATTCTGCAGGAGAAATGGAAGTCGGAGGGAACTAGATACAATCTGGAAAATGGAGTCAGCTTCCCACCATTCTTCTTTTCTAGTTTCATCTGGGATGAAGCCAAAATAGGGAACAACTTCAGCCTTATTGTGGCCACTTCTAGCTCGGCACCACTTAAATCAGAGTAATGTGTTAGAGGCCGTATCATGGTGCACAAAACTGAGGCGGACAACGCTGTCCAAAAGGATGATTCTAAAATGTCAGAAGATACTAACAAACAGTGCTCTCTACATCGGCAACCACACCCTCGCTGGAAGTGTGGAGGAATCAGGGAGAAACCTCCAGAGGAGCGAAAGACCTTTCTTAAAGAGCACTCCATATGTTTCTGCTGCTCTTCTTCAACCAGCCAGTGAGCGAGGGACTGTAAGGCTGTTATCCAGTGTTCTGAATGCAACGGTGACAAACACATTGCAGCACTTCATGTTGGCCCACCTGCCTGGTCTGTGAAGAACAACAAAGTCGCTGTGCCTCCTTACGGCATGGCGGGGCGGGGAGGGAGATGAAACCCCTTCCTCTCTAGTTGCCACCTCTTTCTGTACTGAGGCCTGTGGGGAAAACTCCACTTATAAGTCATGTTCAAAGATCTGCCTCGTCAATATCTACCCAGAAGGCCACCATGAAAAAAGAATGAGGATGTATATCTTCTTAGATGATCAGAACAGTAAGTCTCTAGCTAAATCATCTCTTTTCAGTGTCCTCAATATAACCAATGGCGCCTCACCTTACATACTTAAGATGTGTGCAGGGGTGTCACAGACAGTTGGGTGAAGAGCAAGAGGCTTTATTGTTGAATCTGTTGATGAAAAGACTCACTTAGCTCTCCCCACATTCATTGAGTGTGACAAGCTTCCAGACATCAGGAAGGAAATTCCCACTCCAGAAGCAGCGACTCACCTCCCTCACATCAAGTCCCTAGCCAGCAAAGTGCCCTCACTTGACCCAAAGGCTAGTTCCTGCTCCTGTCAGGAAGAGATATCCTTCAGGTGCACAAGGTACTCGAGCAATGTAATGGGCCTCCGAGCACTCCCTTTCCACAGATGTCAGCACTAAATTTGTCATAGTAGGAGACCTCTGCCTAGTGTGTGCACATAAACCCTCACCTGAGAACATCATCAGAACTAGCATTCTACAATATCAGGCACTCCTGTCTCATGACTGCCTGCCTTAGCAGCATCCACATTAAGGAGAGCTTTGGCCGGTCCTGTCAGCCTCCCACCTACCCTGCCTCAACCTCGCAACAAAGAGGTTTGGGAAGCAACACAGTAACACGAGGAAATCTGCAGATGCTGGAAATTCAAACAACACACACAAAATGCTGGTGGAACCAACAGGCCAGGCAGCATCTATAAGGAGAAGCACTGTCAGCGTTTCGGGCCGAGACCTTTCATCAGAATCTGTCTTTGCCCATACAAAGGGTGGCTACAAACCAGCTCTTCCAATGGATGACCTTACCATTCTTAGGGAGATGTTCCATCGAGACAGTTCTACAGTTAGGTGGCACCATTCCCCTACCGTAGCCCCCTACAACGGTGAGTAGGCAAGCAGCCACTTTCCTTCACACTTGCATGCTCAAAAGACATCCTGAAATTACTTAGGAAGAAAACTAACAATATCAGTGGGAAAATAGACTGTCGGAAAACATGATCTCTGGTTACAAATCTGTAAAAAGAAAGACGTCATTTTAAGTTTGTACAGATTCTAGATTTGGTTTGGATTCTCTGTTGTATACTTGATGGCTTATTTCAAGATGAGGGAGGCTAGAAAAGGGTCCACTAAAAGCTTCACCTCTGACACGGTTTTGCTACTTGCTGCAGAGGCTCTATGAGTTCAGTTGGTGGCAGATGTTACAGATACCAGGCGGGGAGGGTTATATCTTGCCTGATTTGGATTGTAATTTTAGAACATAGAAAACCTACAGCACAATACAGGCCTTTCAGCCCAAAATGCTGTGCCTAATGTTTAATTTATTTCTAATTACTAGATCTGACTGCCTACTTAAGGGTTCACAGCTGTTGTTGATTGCTCATTTTACCCCTGTTGTTAAGCCATTAGCTTTTATCATCAGGGCAGCCATTTTATATCATTTGCATATTTCATTTAGTAGCTAGAAAGTGAAGGAATTTCAATCACTATTTGAATCTGCCTTTCACTGGAACACCAAGCTGGACTGTCTTTTTATACCCGCTCCTTGCATACTGTAACAAGTTGGTGAATAATAAAACCATCTTCAACTGCAACTCCACCAGGACTGCAGTTATCCATCTGTCCAGCTTAAGAAAATGGGGAAAAGCCCTTGAGCAAGGCACAATAATTGCTATTCATTTATATCTGCATTTGCACAGTTTCTATTCTCCTGCACTCTGGTTGATCTTTAACTGATTATGTTATAGTTACTCGTCTATAGATTTGCTGAGCATGCCCACAGGAAAATGATCTCGGGGTTGTATATGGTGACGTACTGTATATATACTCTGATAGTAAAGTCACTTTGAACTTGAAAGAGTTTGGATGTATTCTGTATGTGAACAGATGCCAGAGACCAAGTTTTCATCATCCATCCCTAAAGGTAACCAAAGACCAAACGAACAGTAGAGCCTGGAAACATGAAATAAAAGTAGAAAAGATTGAAAATCTTCAACCAGTCAGGCAGCATTTTGTATAAAGATTACCAGGGATAATAGATGATAGGTGAATGATCTCAAAGATTAACTCTGTTTCTCTCCAGTCAAATATTTCCACCATTTTCTGTTTCAGTTTCTAATGGCAAAAAAATGTTTCAGTTCCACACACAAAATGGAGGAGGAACTCATTAGGTCAGGCAACATTTGTGGAGGGAAATTAACAGTCAACATTTCAGGCTGAGGCCCTACATCAAGACTAACAAGGAAGTGAACAGAAACAAGAATAACAAGGAGGTGGGGTGGGGAGTGTTGACAGTGTTTGGTGAGACCAGTGGTGAATGAACGTGGGAGGGGTGATGAAGCCAGAAGCCAGGAGGTCACAGGTAGAAGAGGTTGATGAAGGAGGAATTGGTAGGAGAGAAAAGTGGACCATGAAGCAAAGGGAATGAGGTAGGAACCAGAGGGCAGTGATGGGCAGGTCATGAGGGTTGGATAACAGGAGAAAAGGTAAGAGGGCCTCAGAATTGGGGAAAGTAAAAGAAAAAGAAAAATGAGGGGTTATTTAGTGGAAATTAGAGAAGTTAGTGGAAGTTCTCTATCTGCATTGTATTCTGTGTTGTGCATTTATTATGTGTATTATGGTAACTAGTCATGTGGGTGGGGGGGTGGTAAAAGCAAAGGGAGTAAATTACATATGAGTGCTTTGTCCTGGGCAGCTCAGTTCAGTAGTGGAGACTGACTGATGTCATAACTTTTGTTGATCACTTAACTTTGCTTATTTTTTCTTAATTACGCTCAATTACATTGCTTCACAATTGTTGGTTTTGCCACTTGCTAATAAAGGATCAACTACATTTCTTTGACTTTGTGGAACATCATTATTTTTGGATTGATCGGAGGGCATGGCATGCAAGTATAACAACCCATGCTCGGTCACCAGCAGCCGCAATTGGTTTGTTAGAATTGGCCACTAGATTCTGTCAACAAAAGATTTCAATAGTTATACTAAACATGTCTGTGAAATTAGAATCACCAGAGCCAGGAGCAGTCACAGCAAATAACGACCTTCTGCTGATTCACGCAGTGTTTGGGTTTAGAACACAGTTTTCAATGGTCTTCGCTGACTAAGATCCACAGTGTGGCATTTGCCTAAGAGTTCAGTGCCAAAATATTTTGATTACCAACTGAATTGAATGCCATTGTTTTGTCTGATTTGCACACTTGGAAAACAATATGAGTCAGGCTGGATGCAGTGACCTTGAAGTCAGGACTAAAAGAGAAATTGAACTCACTGGGAAAGCTTTGGCAACTAGAATTCACAATGTTCGAAAGGATTATAATAAAATTGTTAAGAATGGTAAAGATTGAATAGCTTTCATTAGAAGCCAGCAAGAAGAGCAAGATGTCTCACAAGTGCGATCTCCTTTCAATGATTTAAAAAATCTTTGTGAAGATGTTGCTAAGCAACATAACTTGTAGTTGCTTTTAACGCCTATCTCAGAGCAAGATAAGCAATGTAGGGCAGTGCAACACAAGGCAATTTCTAGTTTATTTGTCTTTGTTTGATTTCTATCCTCCAAAGAAAGAAAGAAATCATAGTACCCATCCCTCACTAGTACAATTTCAAAGTTGCTTGAACAGGTGAACGTTGTTAATTTTGTTCTTTCTGCACTAAGGATTGGGATTACTTTGAATTGCGTTTTAAAATAGTGATGCAAATATTTAATCTTAACACTTAATTGTACTGTACTTATTTCTTTAGCTAAATGCTGTATTACCCATTAGCCATCTATGGTGTGGGTATTTTTCAGGGTGGTTGTTGTAGTTCACTCTTCTCCATTTATAATTACACCTGGTGAGAAGTAATCATAAACTATTATCCAACTGAGAGTAGGAAATGCTAAATTAAACCAGGAGAAAAGGAAATATTATCATCCTTTTCGTCTGTTTCAGACCAAAATCAAATTTCCTGATGAAGGGTCTCGGCCCAAAACATTGTCTGTACTCATTTCCATAGATGCTACCTGGCCTGCTGAGTTCCTTCAGCATTTTGTGTGTGTTACATAACAAAAGAAGGCAAAATAGGCTGTACATCACCTTAAATCTTCTCTGTAATTCATTAGCATCTTGGCTAACTTACCCACACTTTTCTGTCTGATCCCCATACTCATCAATGCCCAGGGTGTCTAAAATCTATCAATCTCACCGATATACAATTCTGTGCTTAAGTCATAGGCACATGTATATAGCTAGGGTGCCTAAGGTTTTACACAACGCTATGTATTTGTCAATGTGGAGCAGAGAGTGAGTCTGTAAATCTGGTGGGAGCATAGGATGCTAGAAATGGCAAGTGTGGAGCACTGCCAGAGGGGTGTGGGACAGGTGGAAGGGAAGGGACGGGGGATGGCACGGGTGACAATAAGCCCAGCCCTGAGACACCAGGCAAGGTCATTTGATTCCAAATAACTGGTTTATTGAATGTCTCTCTGGTGCTTCCCGCTCTCTTCCCATTCCCTTCCCCCTTCTCCTTCTTCTTTTCCCAACCATGATTTTCACCACCCCGCTCCTGCCCCCTTCCCACTCTCAGTCCACAAGAGAGACCCGTATCAGAATCAGGTTCATCACTCACATACGAGGGGTGATTGATAAGTTTGTGGCCTAAGGTAGAAGGAGTCAAGTTTAGAAAACCTAGCACATTTATTTTTCAACATAGCCCCCTCCTACATTTACACACTTGGTCCAGAGGTCGTGGAGCGTACGGATCTTGGACCTCCAGAAAGCGTCCACAGATCAGTGATTGATAAGTTCATGGCCTAAGGTGGAAGGAGATGAGTTATACAGCTCTCGTTATATGCACATGCAGGTCAACTCTGACGGATTATGCAGAAAGTTTGAAGTTAATAACTCATCTCCTTCTACCTTAGGCCACGAACCTATCAATCACCCCTGCTGTGGAGACTTTCTGGAGGTCCAAGATCCGTACGCTCCACGACTGCTGGACCAAGTGTGTAAATGTAGGGGGGACTATGTTGTAAAATAAATGTGCTAGGTTTTCTAAAATTGACACCTTCTACCTTAGACCACAAACTTATCAATCACCCCTCGTATGTCATGAAATTTGTTTTTTTTTAAGCAGTATAGTGCAATGCATGAAGTTACTACACTACTGTGCAATAGTCTTGGACATCAACACCATATATACATGCCTTAGACTTTAGCACAGTATTATATTTATTCAACAGCAGAATTCTCTTATGTAAACGATTTCAAATATTCATAAATTCCTAAAAAAAGAAATCCTTCTTGAACTTTGTACATATAGTAACGAGTGGCTCGAAGAACTTGGATAGAATGAAGGTGTTTTTTTCTCCAGGCTGGAAATGGCAAATACTCAAAACAAAGCTTTGAAGTGATATTGGGAAATTAAAAAGAGATTTAAAAAGCAATATTTTCAGACCGAGAAATGTAGGTACTGCCTGGTGGGATATTAAGCGCAGATACAACAGTGATCTCTAAAGAGGCATTAGGTGTTAGGCCGTATTCTGGAGATATGGAATATAGCAAATATTGGCTTCAACATCAACTTTCAGATCTGAATGTGGATTGGAGATTCAATTTAAAATACAGTTCAGAACATTGCTCTTTCTGGAGCTGCAGACTGGGATCGATTGCAAACCAGGAAACACTCCATTGATCTGAGATGTCTACATATGCATGAATGCTTCAGAGAAAATGGTGATTAGCATTCATATTGGGTGAGTTGGTATGAAGATCCACGTCTGAAAATTGTAACTCAAAGGAAGAATAATGAATGCACTGCAACTATAGAAATTGTCCTGTTGTTACCTTTGCTCTTTAAAACATAAATGGTCAGGGAGCATCAATCCAGAATGACTTCAAATACTGTCAGCTTGTGTGTGCTGAATAAAAATTTTATACTACCACTTGTGTGTCTCTCTGCTGGCTTTTGATAACAATCACGGCAACAGGCATGTGAACCTACAGGGAATGGAGGGACATAGACCTTGTGCAGGCAGGTTTAGTTTGGCATCATGATCAGCAAATAGATCGTGGACTAAAGAACCCAAAGAATCTGTTACTTGTTCCACCGTTATTTATAAAAACACCATCTCTTTCTCACAATTCCTCCATCTCCGCATCATCTGCTCTCAGGGTGAGGCTTTTTAGTCCAGGATGAAGGAGATGTCCGCCTTCTTCAAAGAAAGGGGCTTCCCTTCCTCCACCATCAACACTGCCCCCAACCGCATCTCTTCCCTTTCACGCACGTTTGCTCTCACCCCATCCTCCCGCCACCCTACTAAAGATAGGGTTCCTCTTATCCTCACCTCCCATCCCACCAGCCTTCACGTCCAGCCCATTAATTCTCTGCAACTTACGCCATCTCCAACGGGATCCAAGCAAGATGCAGACTAGGAAATTGTTTCGCTGAACACCTACACTCTGTCCGCCAGAGAAAGCAGGATCTCACAGTGTCCACACATTTTAATTCCATGTCCCATTCCAATTCTGATATCTCTATCCATGGCCTCCTCTACTGTCAAGATGAAGCCACACTCAGGTTGGAGGTGTTTTTCCAGCTGGGTAGCCTCCAACCTGATGGCATGAACATTGACTTTTCTAACTTCTGTTAATGCCCTTCCTCCCCTTCTTACCCCATCCCTGATATATTTAGTTCCCCCCCCCTCCTTTTTTCCTTCTCTTTCTGCCCATCACTTTGCCTGTTCTCCATCTCCCTCTGGTGCTCCCCTCCCCCTTTCTTTCTCCCTAAGCCTCCCGTCCAATGATCCTTTCCCTTCTCCAGCTTTGTATCCCTTTTGCCAATCACCTTTCCGGCTCTCAGTTTCACTCCACCCCCTCTGGTCTTCTCCTATCATTTTGCACTTTCCCGTCCCCCTCCTACTTTCAAATCTCTTACAGTTAGTCCTCTTACAGTTAGACTTTTTCTTTTCAGTTAGTTCTGACGAAGGGTCTCAGCCCGAAACGTCAACAGTGCTTCTCCTTATAAATGCTGCCCAGCCTGCTGTGTTCCACTAGCATTTTGTGTGTGTTGCACATCTTTCCTTCCTCCCACTTTCTGCTTTCCACAGGGATCGCTCGCTATGCGACTCCCTTGTCCATTCGTCCCTCCTGTGGTGAACTACATATACCTGTCTGGACACGCCCCCTGCTGACTGCTCCTGTGGCTCCTCCCACAGACCCCGGTATAAAGGCGATTGAGGCCTGAGCCCAGCCTCTCTGTCTCCAGGATGTAGTATGGTGGTCAGTCACTGCTTGTTCATTCTTCCAGTCAATAAAAGCCGATATCTCGCCTTTATGTCTCAGAGTGAGTTATTGATGGTGCATCACCTCCCCACTGATCTTCCTCCTGGAACTTATCCTTGCAAGCAGAACAAGTGCTACACCTACCCCTACACCTCCTCCCTCACTGCCATTCAGGGCCCCAAACAGTCCTTCCAGGTGAGATGACACTTCATCAGTGAGTCTGTTGGGATCTCACACTGTGTCCAATGCTCCTGGTGTGGCCTCTTGTATATTGGTGAGACCCAATGCAGATCGGGAGACTGCTTCACCGAGCACCTACTCGGTAACCTACTATCAGTAAAAGCGGGATCCACCCATTTTAATTCCACTTCCCATTCCCATTACAGTACAGCATGTCTATTATTCGCCTCCTCTACTGTCGTGATGAAGCTACACTCAGACTGGAGGAATAACACCTTATATTCTGTCTAGGTAGCCTCCAACCTGATGGAATGAATGTCGATTTCTTGAATTTCAGGTAATGTCCCCCCACCCTTCACCATTCCCCATCTCCTTTTCCCTCTCTCTCCTTATCTCCTTTGCCTTCCTCTGGTCCTCCTCCACGTATTCTTTCCTCCATGACCTTCTGTCCTCTCTTTTTAGACTCCCCCTTCTCCAGCCCTATACCTCTTTCACCATTCAACTTCCCAGCTCTTTACTTTACCCCTCTCTCTCCTGGTTTCGCCTATCACTTGTGTGTCTCTCTCCCCTCCCTTACCTTTTAAATCTACTCCTCATCTTTTTTTCTCCAGTCCTGCTAAAAGATCTCGGCTCAAAACGTCGACTGTACTCTTTTCCATAGGTGCTGTGTAGCCTGCTGAGTTCGTCCAGAATTTTGTGTGCATTACTCAAAGAATCTATATTGTTCTATTTTCTGAATTCTGGCCCTCTCTTTATCGTGCGTTTTTGCCTCTAATTTAGACTCCGGAGGAAATGGCTTTACAGCATTTTCTACATCATTTTCATAGCTAAATTCAAACAAGTCACTCGGATATTAATCACTGAAAGATACTGACATCATAACAATGAGTCAACATCCAGGGAAGCTCTTATGAGACTAGTAAATTGATAACTGTTTCCAGAAGATGGTAGCCTCCCCAACAATGAAAAATTAAAGAGCTACATGAGATAGTTGAAGTATTCATAAGACATCAAGAACAAGGAAGAGAATATAAGCAAAGATCTTTAGGCTCCCTTAAACATTTTAGAAAAAGCATAAAATGAGCTTGTAGCACTGACAAGCAGGGTAATTGCTCTTTGCATCAAAGGTGAATTCATTATCTTGGTGAATTTGTACAAAGGGAACAGTCTCAGAAATGCTTAGTGATTCTAGACAATGGCATACATAAAACTGCTCGTTCAGACTTCTATTTAAATCAGCAGCCAATAAGATCCAGCCTTTTGTTTCCCTCAGTGTAGTTAGAGAAACAACATGAATATAGACGTTGCTGGATTAAAATCACCAGCATTAAAACACTGAAACAGCTTTAAATCTGGACTTCAGCACATGCAGATCACTTTGAAGATCCAGGGTTTACTGAGAGAATTGGAAAACTGAGTCTGGCATATTGGTCTACAACTAGACTCCGTGGAGACCAACAGAGATGCCCAGCTTTGCTTTCTATACTTATTTAATTATTTTAAGATATTTCAAGTCTTTTGCTTTGATATTTTAAATTTCTGTTTTTGCTCACATTTTTTTAATTTTAAAAGTGTAATTAATTAACTTTTAAATGGACTTTAGCAGAGTTAGAACCAAATACAGTTTTTATACCTGGCCAAATCCAGTCCCCAGTTTTACTGGCTATCAGATACTAGCAGCACTAATTGAGAGGCAGCAGCTCATCTCTGTCCTGCCTGTGATGTAGCTGTTATTCATGCCAGAACACGGAGAGCTGAGATGTGGAGGGAAAAGGAATATGCACAGTTTCTGCCCTGAAACTTCAACAGTCCCTTCACCCCCAGAGATGCTGCTTAACTCGCTGAGTTCCTCCAGCAGATTCCAACATCAGCTATCTCTTCTGTCCAGATTCCAACATCTGCGTCTCTTGTGTCTTCAGTTAAATGCACGTACGCAGGGACTGTGGGCAGCAAGTTCGAAAATGGGGATCAATCCAGAAAGACCTAGGCATAAGTCTTGAAACATTCGGCATCAAGTCAAACACATGAACGTGCGTCAGAGGGAATGAAGTTGGAGTTGAAGTGAAACAGGATATGAATTTGGTTTGTGACAACTGAGCTGGTAAGATCACAAGACAGACATGTGTATAGGAGATCTGGGGAATTTTTAAGTCCATGGCTTTCACTTTATGTTAAATTGTATCTTTCTCCACAGCATGAATTGAATTTTTTTGTCTATATCAAAGGTTCAAAGGTCCAATTTAATAACAGAGAAATGAATACAATATGCATCCTGAAATGCTTTTTCTTCACAACCATCCATGAAAACAGAGGAGTGTTCCAAAGAATGAATGACAGTTAAATGTTAGAACCCCAAATTCCCCCCGCCTCAGCTCCCCTCCCTCCCGTGCGTAAGCAGCAGCAAGCAACAATCCCCCTCCCCCCCCAAATGGCAGCTAAAAGCATCGGCAGCCGCCACCGAACACTCAAGTGTGAGCAAAGCAACAGCAAAGACACAGACTTGCAGTTACACCAAAGACCTCACGTTTCACCTGATATAGGACATCCACAGGCTCTCTCCCTCTCGCTCCCTAAAAAAGGAGACAAAGGTGTCTCCATTTTCCCAAATAGTGAGGAGATATAACAAACAACTGGCTGATTTACAATGTTAAACGTCTGTTATGTCGCTTTTTCCATGCTCTGTGCCTGAAGATCTCAAAGATCTCATGTCTCCAGGCACACAGCCGTAGATATTTCAACTCCCCCGATGACACACGGGTCTCCTGCCGTGACACCGACCCTCGATCTGCCCGACTCCAGAACCCCAAGATCCTAGGCTTCCAAATCCGAACCAGACTCTTAAGCCAAACCCTTGGCGTGCCGAACAATGACCAGTTAAGAAACCTCGAGTGCAGGTCCCATTCCCACAAAGAACTGAAGTCAGCGTGTAACTCCAAATCAGGGTCTTCAAAAGAACCCTGAAAGAGAAAAATAAAGATATTAAAGATGAAAATAGAGCTGTTTCTGAAGATCCAAGCAAAGGACTCGCCGTTTAATCCCACCATTACTCGGCTCCATCTCTAGCTAGTAAATAAGCAAGTCTGTGATTACAAGCACCTGACTTCTGTATACTCCATATACAAACAAGCTTTCATAAATATTACTACTTTCAAGTCTTGAAAAAAGTGTTTACACACAATCTGTCTGCAATAATCAGTCTCTGTTATCTCCTAAATGCATAGACATCCAATCTCACTGTGGGAGACCACTTAATAAAGCTGCTTTGGATACTGACTAGTCAAGTCAGGTCTAATTTTCCTGTCAGTTCTCAAGCACACTGAGATACAGGTACGAAGAATTCATGCTTGCAGCAGCATCACAGGCATGTAGGTACAGGCAACACACAGAATATCAATCGTAAATAGATTATACAAGACATTGAAAAGAGAGAAAACAGTCTACATCCCTCTACAGCGGACATTTGGGTGGTTGATAATATAACCAGGTTATTGGGATTATATTCTAGACTACCCAACAGTCTGCAGGATTTAGGGAAACACATTTGTGGAGAGATTGTAGACTGTTACAAAATACTTAAGGTTGTGATGATAGGTGATTTTAACTTTCCACATATTAACTAGGACTTGCATACTGTAAAAGGACTAGATGGGAAAAGATTTGTCAGATGTGTTCAGGAAAGTCCCCTCAATTAGTACATAAAAGCTCTAACAAGACAGTATGTGATACTAGATCTCCTATTAGGGAATGAGACAGGACAGCTGACAAATGTTTTCATAGGACAGCAGTTTGCATCTGGAGGTCGTAATGTCATTAGTTTTAAGGTAATTATGCACATGGTCTGGTCCTCAGGTTGAGAATCTAAATTGGAGAAAGGCCAATTTTGATGGTATCAGAAAGGATCTGGCAAATGTGGGTTATGTTTTCTGGCAAAGGGGTACTTGATTAGTTGGAGATTTTCAAAAGTGAAATTTTGAGTGTACAATGATTGTACGTCCCTGTCAAAATAAATGGCAAAGATAACATGTTTGGGGAACCTTGGTTTTCAAGAATTATTGAGGCTCTGGTTAGAAAAAGAAGGAGGTGTGTAGCAGGTATAGGCAGGTAGGAACAAATGAGGTACTTGTGGAGTGTGAGAAATGCAAGAGAATACTTAAGAAGGAATCAGGGGGGCTAATAGAAGACATGCTCATTGCTCTAGCAGACAAAGTGAAGGAGAATCCAAAATGCCTTTACAGATATATTATGAGCAAAATTCATTTTCTGGAAGATCAGTGTGGTAATCTATGTATAGAGCTGAAAGAGATGGGGAGATCTTAAATGTATTTTTTGCATCAGTATTTACCCAGGAGATGGACACAGAGTCTGTAGAACTGAGGAAAGTCAACAACGAAGCCACGGACCCTATGTAGATCACAGAGCAGGAGGTGTTTGCTGTCTTGAGGCAAGTTAGGATGGATAAATCCCCAGGGCCTGATTCTCTTGGATCCAGTGGGAGGCTAGTGCAGAAATTGCAGGGGTCCTAGCAGAGAGATTTTAAACATCCTTAAAGGGTGAGGTGCTAGGGGATTGGAGGATAGCTAATGTTCTGTTGTTTCAAAAAGGTTCTGAGAATAAACCAGGAAATTATAGGCCAGGGAGCCTGACATCAGTAGCTGAAGAGGTATTAGAAGGTATTTTAAGGTATATAGATATTTGGATAGATAGGGGCTGATTAGGAATAGACAACATGGCTTTGTGCATGGTACGTCATGTTTAATCAATCTTATTCCGTTTTTTAAGGAAGTTACAAGGAAGTGGATGTTGTGTACATGGATTTTAGCAAGGCCTTTGACAATGTCCCTCATTGACGGTTTGTTAAGAAGGTGCATTCACTTGGCATCCAAGATGAGGTGGTAAATTAGGTTGGACATTGGCTCCACAGGAGAAGCCAGAGTGTGGTAGTAGATGGTTACTCCTCTGACTGGATGCTTGTGATGAATGACATGTCCCTGGATCAGTGCTGGGTTCATTGTTGCTTGTCATCTGTGTGGTAAACTGGATCAGCAAGTTTGCAGGTGACACCAAGACTGAGGGTGCAGTGGGCAGTGAAGAAAAGTATCAAAGCTGGCAGTGGGATCAGAACCAGCTAAGATAAAAAGGGCTGAAAAATAGCAGTTGGAATTTAATGCGGTCAAGTGCGGTCTTGGGAAGGCCAACCAGGATGGGTCTTACACAGTGAACGGTAGGGCACTGAGGAGCGCAGTAGAGCAGAAAGATCTGGGAATACAGATCCATAATTCCATGAAAGTGATGTCACAGGTTGTAAAGAGAGATTTTAGCACATTGGTCTTCATAAATCAAAGTACTGAGTACCAGAGATGGGACGTTATGTCAAAATTGTATAACACACTGCTGATGTCTATTTTGTAGTATTAAGTGAAGTTTTGGTCACCTAGCTACAGGAACAATGTCAATAAGATTGAAAGAGTGCAGAGAAAATTTACATGGATGTGGCCAGGACTTGAGGACCTAAGTTATAGTGAAAGGTTGAAAAGACTGAGGGGAAGTTTGATTGAGCTATATAAAATTATGAGGATAAGGTAAATGAAGGCAGGCTTTTTCCACTGAGGTTGGGTGATACTAGATCTAGAGATCACGGTTTAAGGATGAAAGGTGAGGTGTTTAAGGGGATCATGAGGGGGAAATTCCTCATTCACAGTGTAGTGAGAGTGCAGAACAGGCTGCCAGTGGAGATGGTGGATGCAGAGTCGATTTCAACATTTAAGAGAAATTTAGATAAGTACATGAATGGGAAAGGTATGAAGGACAATGGTCCAGGTGCAGGTTGATGGGACTAGGCAGAATAATGGTACAGCATAGAATAGATAGATGGTTCTGTGCTGTGGTGTTCTATGACACTATGACTGAAAAGAAAGAGCTCAGTGTTAAAAAACCAAGTCACAATGTAGAGACAAGTCAGTGGTAATGTAAAATGTGTTCCATTGCTGAGGTAAGGTTCGGATTATGCAGAACCTGATCGCTGTAGGAAAGTAGCTGTTCCCTGGTGGTGAGAGAATCATAAAAATACAGAAGAAATTCTCAATTAAAAACATAGAATTAAGGTAAGTGCAAACTTCTCAGTCCATATAAAGTGTTGGTACAGCTATTTATTTAATATAGGCTTCAGGTGGCTTTGAGAAGTGCTTTGCTTAGCGACCACCAGTTCTATGAACTTCATTTGGCATTGTGCCTGTACCTCCTGATGATGGTAACAGTACAAAGAGGTCTTGACCCATTTGGTGGAGATTCTTGATGCTGCATGTCACTTTCTTCAGGCAGTGCTCTTGTAGTTGCCGACGATGAGTAGAGGGCTATGCCTGTGATGGACCAGGCTGTGTCCATTACACTCTATAGCCTCTTGTGTTTCCTTGCATTAGAATTGCCAAATCAGGCCATGATGCAGCCATTCAGGGTACAGTACTTTCAACAGTGCCTCTGTGGAAGTTTGAATTGGTGCCAAGCAACCATTTCTATTGATACCTGGGCCGTGATATTCTGTTAAACAATATAAACTGATGCTTCAAGCCTATCTAACTAACCAATCAGCAAAGACCTTCTAGATTCTGCAGCATTGTAACTAGTGAGGGGAGGCCAATAAATAAATGTTCATATTAATACACCAGACATTAAGTGACTGTGGTTATATGGCTACAGATTGACACAGACACACTTTACTACATGTTTTGATGCATATGTGATGAATAAAACTAATCTTAATCATACTTTATCATATTTCAAGTGATTTTGTGAATTTGCTTTTTACAGGTGTAATTGGCTTATGGCTGACTGTTAAAACAGAACTTGTATGCAACCCAGAGCCTGCCTGGTATCTTGAGGAGATGTTGGAAGTACTGAGCCTGCTTGAAAATTTGATCAGCATTCTAACACATTAACATTTTTGGGGCTTCTTGTAGAAGGATGAGAAATAAATTGAATGAAGTGTCAAAGTCCCCCCCCCCCCCTCAGGAGAGGCTGGAAGGTGTAAACTTAGAGAGCTTTAAGAGGACCAAGCTTTGAAAGAGTTAAATGACTAAGGCTTTGACTATGTTAATGTTCTGCAAGAAATGAAGTGCTCATGGGCTTTCACATCTACCAGTGTCTGGTGGGTATTGCCAGCTTTGCATAACAACTTAGAGCTCAGGAAGGGAGAAGCCCTTGAGAGATGATGCCATTTTCATTGTTATCACTCCTTACAGCTAGATATAGTCTTTTATGCAAATTAGCTATCAAGTACTAACTCCATATAAAACTTTGTTTAGTTGTAGTTTAATATTGTTTGTTGACAATTTTATCTTTCTTTTTACAGCTTTTATAAAGTGAATCTTGTTTCCTTTTGAATTTACTTCAAACAAGATCATAGTTTCAAAGCTGTTAACAACAGGCAGAAAGAAATCTTACAGAAAGTGTAAACGTGAAGATAAAAGATAGCAAAGCCTAAGTTCTACTTGGACTGGGGGGTGGGGGGTGGGGGTCACAATACTGTGCAAGTTCCAACACCAAATATGGAAGAAAATTAAGAATAACCAAAAGAAGGAAGCAGAGTATTTCAGAAATGTTTGGCTTTAAAACCTAATCTCACCTGCATAATTTTTCTCTTGAACCTATGGAAAAACAAAGCATCAACTTTAAAGGCATCTGGTACACACAAATGTAATAGAGCAATCAAGTAATTGAGAGGAACATCAAAAGTCTGGGAAAATATGACTAGTGGGAAATAATTCCGAATGTAGGAGAATTCTCCAAGATCCATGTACAGGTTTCCCCTGATATCCAAAGGAAGAGCATTCCTATGAAACCTTTCATAAGCTGAAATGGCGTAAAGCAAAGAAGCAATTACCATTAGTTTATATGGGAAAATTATTTGAGCGTTCCCAAACCCAAAAAATAACCTACCTAATCATACCAGATGGCACATAAAACCTAAAATAACACTAACATATAGTAAAAGCAGGAATTATATGATAAATACACAGCCTATATAAAGTAGAAATAATGTATGTACAGTGTAGTTTCATTTACCAGAATCGAGAAGATTCGGCCAAAAAACGATTTGTAGGAAAAAAGTCGGCACGTACACGCATGCACACACACCTGCCCACACGAGGCTTCACGGTCATGGTAGCCTTTCTCGGGGTAAACACAAGTTTAAAGCAGACGCCCTTTCTCGTAAAAGCAAAAATCCTCTTTGGATTTGTTTCAGTTAGTGAAAACAGGCACTGATGTAGGTCTTTCGTAAATGTGAAGTGACGTAAAGCGAACTTTCATAAACCGAGGGACACCTGTATTGCCATATGCAATTATGAGTTGTTGAAAATGTATTTGTTTTGTTCATGTGCATTTGTCTAATACTGACTTTTGTCAGTGTTGCTCAACACCATTAAACTCATCGCCAATAGTTCTCTCTTCTTTGACTATTGGAATACAAACCTATTTACATTTGATTAGGTTATCAAAATCTTTTTCTTAACATCTATGTCAAATACTAAAGAAAATGCATTTAAGGTGAGAGGGCTTTATGGTTAAGGAAGATGTGTGGAGCCAGTTTCTTACTCACAGTGGTATTTGCCAGGGGTAGTGGAGAAAGCAAAAATGATATTGACCTTTAAGATGTTCTTAGATCGATACAAGTACTTAGGGAATTGAGGCATATCGATCATATGTTAGTGGAAGAGGTTAAGTTTGATTCGATATCACGCTCAGCATACTGTAGATATCATGGGCCAATTCACCATTCAAAGTACATTTATTATATATCTCTGCAGTATACAACCCTGAGATTAGTCTTCCAACAGACAACCACTAAATGAACAAAACTGTGGAACTGTTCAAAGAAAATCATCAAACCACAATGGGCAGGGAAGAAAACAGATCATGCAAACAGCAAAATAATAAAAAGGAAAGAATATAAAACATCGAACCAGAAGGTCAACAGAACAGTGTAGGAGTGTTCCGTTTCAGTTCAGTTCAGTTCATTCGCGAGCTCTGCTGTTCGTTGCCTGCAGGCCACAGAGCCCGTCCATCTAGATCAAAGTTGCATAAAAACTGCAGCAAGTTAAAAAGGGAACCAGGAACACCTATACTAAACACTGCAGAGTCCAATCTGTAAACCATGTCAATTAAACCTTGCCCAAGACTCAAGAACCTGGCACCATCGAGCAAGAGGGGGAGAGAGACTGGTCAAACACAGCCATCTTCCTCTGGGAGAATTGAGCAAGAGTAAGAGAGAGACCAGTCAAACACAGGCAGAAGGTGCTGAACAAATGTTTGCCCTCTGCTCTTGTCCTCGCTGATTTCAGTCTTCCTCAATGCTTTAATCGGCGAGATTGATTCAAAATGGGGTCGACCGTCTCCAGGTTTCCAGGTCTCCAGGCCCCATGTTTCGAACAAAACATCACCAAACTTCCCTGGAGACAACAAAGCACCAGCTTGCTCAATCGGAATGAAAGCACACCATTAAACTATAGATCACAGGTTTCAGTAGTAGCAGAACCATAATAGAAAGAAGAAGTAAAGCAAGTAAAATAAGTAATTTTGTGAATTGTCTGAAGGATGTCGCCTTTGATCACATTGTTTACTGGCGCAGACTTCTCCAATCAATATCTGGTTCCTGTGCTCTGTTATTCTAAATTCTGTGTTCAAACTAAACAACGCAGTTGTTGAAATGCCATATGTACGTTAACAAACTTTCCCACCACCTAATATGAGTAAAGATGTTGCAAGTATAGGAATATATTTGGAAAAACTACATAATCTGTATAAATAAATAGTCTATACAACCATATCACCTTATAAGGGAAGCTTTACTGCAATTAGGAAATGATTCTGGGAGGACTTGGGTAGTATCTGAAGTAAAATCTGTTTTAAAATCCTGACAAAGAACTTCATTTCAAATTCAAAGTATTGCAAAATCTTGGAACAACATTATAATAAAAGGACGTAAAACATTAAAATGCATCCTAAATAATTGGAAAAGAATATACACTTTACATTTGTTAAAAACTACTAACAACCAAGGGGAAGTCCAGGGACAAATCTATTGGTGAGTTCAAAGTTCAAAGTACATTTATTATTGAAGTGTATATACTAAATACAACCTTGATATTTGTCTCCTTACAGGCAGCCACAAAGCAAAGAAACCCAATAAAATTGATTTAAAAAGACTGTCAAACAGCCAATGTGGAAAAAAATGAACAAATCATGTAAACAATAAAAAGTAAGCAAATGACTTTCAAAACTAAAGTTCATGAAAGTGAGTTCACAGCCGCAAAGCCAGTCACCGTTGCAGCCTTCTAGGAGCCCATTAGTTGTAGGCCACAGTGTCAATTCAGTGCAGAGTTGAGCAATCTTCATCGAGCAGCAAGTTGAACACCAGCTTGTCTGTCACTTCTAACTCCAGCACCCTGATCCTTTTAAGCTAGCAGGCATTTAAATTGGCCAAACTTCAGCTTGTTCCTCACTTTCGGGCCCAAGTCCCAACAGCTTCAGCTTGCCACAGATATGCTGCTTCAGATCAGTTCTAAATCTGCTTGCTCCAGCAAATTCCAAAAAAAAAAGTCAGTTCAAGACTTCAGTTCACACCCCAAAAATGCCGGGTTGTACAGGTGGTTCAAAAGTTCAAATCCGAAGGGAAAGTTACAGGCTATTGATTGCATTGATCATCATCCAGAAACAAGCATAATTGATAGATTAGTTAGTAGTTGTTTGTTGTTGCTGGTAAGGCATTGCTGGGTTTCACCAGTACATCTTAAACAGGAAATAATGGAAGTAATGGAATGGAGAGTCCTTGCGATAAGTCACTATTAAATTGATACACATAGCTAAACAAATAAACTTTGAACCAATTAGTTACAACGTTGCTGTGTGGGTAATATTTGAATAATCCTGTATACATATAGGTTGATTAAGCATTCTTGTTCATTTAAATAATTAGTTTAATGTTTTGAAGTTACAGTACCTAACAAGCATGTCAAGCAGTCCTGAGCGATCAAATCATTCAGAAACAGATGGGTTATTCACAGAGGTCTGGCAGAAGGAACATTAAAGTTAAAACAAGTTTTAGCTTCATTACTTAATCTGCTAGGGTAGACAGGTCCAGATGTCCATGGGAAAGATTCAACATTATGGATGATCATTTGCTTCCCACCAAACAC
This sequence comes from Hypanus sabinus, assembly GCF_030144855.1. NCBI lineage: Eukaryota > Metazoa > Chordata > Chondrichthyes > Myliobatiformes > Dasyatidae > Hypanus > Hypanus sabinus. Next base: position 16,868,021 of record NC_082720.1, read on the forward strand.
CTGAAAATTTCATTGCAGGGTTAATTTTATCTTGTCCGTTCTGTGTTGCTGGTGGTTAATCATTTTGAGATCAAGTATATTTATTCTTGGTGAGTCAAGTTCAGACTTCTAGCACCTAATGCGAAAGTCATTAATGATTTCTGCATGTGTCAGGCAGTGCAAACCAAAATGGCAATGATTCTCCAGGCTGTAAGAACTCACTGTCATGAAAGCTAATCCCATCCTCCTCACCAGATCTATGACGTTCCAGCATTTCCAAGAAGCTCATAAAGCTGCTTGAGTTTCTGTCACTGACAGATTCAAATGGACTGATAACGTGTAAACAATGATGGAGACTTAAAACACTCCATGTGTGTGCTGGAGTCGGAGAGATTTACACTGCCAACAAATGTCACCTATTGAAATCTGGCTCTGAATTAAAATGAGGAACTGTGTTTATGTGGACTAATTATACTAAAATTTGATACCTGTTTACATTCTATTACTGGTGCATTTGGTGCATCAATCACGTGACTGATCATTATTTTTTAATATTCAGCAATCTGAAACATGTAAAATCCATTGCAGGTTAAAATAATTTAGTTTACCTAGTCATCGTAATTACTGTGGCTGTTCATGGGTCTCTGATACTGATCCCACTTTCTGTGGAGATCGAGATTGCAGGAACAGTTGCTTGTGGAGTTTAAGTTTCATATTTAAAAGGCAAGCAAGGCTAGTCGGGACTTGTTATGGATCATCTAGGTTAATAGGCAGACAGACAGACAGACATACTTTATTGATCCCGAGGGAAATTGGGTTTCGTTACAGCTGCACCAACCAAAAACAGTGAAGAAATATAGCAATATAAAACCATAAATAATTAAATAATAATGTTAATCGTGCCCAGTGGAAATAAGTCCAGGACCAGCCTATTGGCTCAGGGTGTCTGACACTCTGAGGGAGGAGTTGTAAAGTTTGATGGCCACAGGCAAGAATGACTTCCTATGACGCTCAGTGTTACATCTCGGTGGAATGAGTCTCTGGCTGAATGTACTCCTGTGCCTAACCAGTACATTATGGAGTGGAAGGGAGTCATTGTCCAAGATGGCATTCAACTTGGACAGCATCCTCTTTTCAGACACCACCGTCAGAGAGTCCAGTTCCACCCCCACAACATCACTGGCCTTACGAATGGGTTTGTTGATTCTGTTGGTGTCTGCTACCCTCAGCCTGCTGCCCCAGCACACAACAGCAAACATGATAGCACTGGCCACCACAGCCTCGTAGAACATCCTCAGCATCATCCGGCAGATGTTAAAGGACTTCAGTCTCCTCAGGAAATAGAGACGGCTCTGAAGTTAGATTTTATGGGTGGTATGGGAGCAGCTATTGTCGGAGTGGGACAGGGTTAGAGTGGCAAACAAAGGCTTTGGAAAGGAGAGATGGAGGCAAGGTTCATGTATCTGTCAGCTTTCTCTTTCTTTGTCTACTAGTGACTAGCAAGAGTAGTGAGAATGAAACCCTGGTGAGTGGTGTGCTCCCCATGAAAGGTGTGGGAGATCTGGGAGTCTCCAGTCTCCCTGTTTGCTACGTCTGTGAGAAGTGCATCTGGGTACAGCTCCTTATAGACTATACTAGAGGAATGGAGCTGGAGCTGGATGACCTTAGGAACATTCAAGAGCAGCAGAAGGTGTTGGCTAAGAATTATAGGGAGGTAGTGACACCTAAGTTGCAGTAGCTGATCAACTGTCAGGAAAGAGGAAGGAAAGAGTGCATAGTATCCCTGTGGCCATTCCTCCTCAATAATAGGTATACCACTGTGGATACTGCTGGTGGGGATGACCTATTGAGGAAAGCCAGAGTGGCCAGGTCTCTGGCACAGAGTTTGGCTTTGTAGCACAGAAGGGAAGATGGGAAAAAGGAGAGGGTTGGGGAGAGGGATTGAATAGTTAGGGGAACATACAGGAGATTTTTTGGACATGAAAGAGACTCCCAGATGGTATGTACCAGCCAGGTGCCAGGGTCAGGGACGTTTCAGATCAAATCAGCATTTTAAATGCAGTCTTTGAGCAGCCAGAAGTTGTGAAACATATTGGATTATTTGGCAACTGAATGCGTGGCTGAGGAATGGGTGTAGCAGACAGGGTTTCAGATTTGTGAATTTTTGGGATTTCTTCTTGGGAAGATGTTACTCCTGTACTCAAAGGGGTCCAGTGTCCTTGCAGGTAGATTTAGAAGGGTTTAAACTAGCTTGGCAGGGTGATGGGAATCAGAGTGATAGGTCAGAAGATACGGCATTTGGCGCAAAGGTGGCTGCACCAAATACAGAGACTAAGAGGAATAATGAACAATGGAAGGTGCCAGTTGGATGCATTGTGATGCAAGAAGTATCAGGAACAAGAGAGATGAACTTAAAGTATGCATCAGTACAAAGAATTATGTTATTGTATCCATTAGAGACGGCTGTAAAAAGGACAGAAATGGCTGCTGGATGTTACAAAAGGGACAGGGCTGAGGGTAAAACAAGTAAAGTGTGGCATTGCTAATTAGAGATAGTATCACACCTGTAGAAAGGGATTGTGTACTGAGTCAGTATGGGTGGAAATTAGAAATGGGAAAGGAGCAAATGCTCTATTGGGAATATGCTGTAGAATCAACAGAGACACTGTTGATTCAACAGAATCAACAGCAGTTAACGTGGCAGATTTTGGAAAAGTACAAAAAGTACACAATTGTTGTCATAGGTGACTTCAACTCTTAGTGCAAAAGATTTAGGTGGAACACAGTTTGTTATGTGTGTGTCCAGTAAGGATCCTGACATGCCAATAAGAGGAAAGGCTGTACTGGATCTGGTGCTAGACGATGAACGTGCTCATGTGACTGATCTCTTGGTGCGTGAGCAGCTCAGAAACAGTGACTGCAACTCCCTAACCTTTACCTTGGACAGAGATAGGAGCAGATGGTTTGGGAAAGTACTTAACTGGGGGAAGACAAATTATGAAGACAATGTGGGTGCTGTAGTGAACAACAAAGATGTGGAAGTTGTTTAGGGAGTGGGTGAATGGGGTTCTGGATAGGTTTGTTCCATTGAGACAGGGGAAGGATGGTAGTGTGAAGGAGCCATGGTTGACAAGGGATGTGCAGCATCAACTTAAGAGGAAGAAAGAAAATTAATTAAGGTTTAGGAAGCAAAGATCAAAGAGGGCTGTAGATAATGACAAGGCAGCAGGAAGGAAATTAAGAAGGATCTTAGGAGACTACTTGGTGAATAGGATTATGGAAAACCCAAAGGCATTCTATGCATACATGAAGAAAAGGAGGATGACTAGAGCGAGGGTAGGACTGATCAGGGATTAAAGAGGAAATCTGTGGTTGGAGTCAGTAGGAGAGGTCTTCACTAAATACTTTGCTTCAGTGTTTACCAATGAGAAGGACCTTGACGAATATGAGGTTAGCATGGAATAGATTGATATGCTGGAATATGACAATAATAAGAAAGATGAGCTAGAACTTTTGGAAAACATAAAGATGGATAAGTCCCAGGGGCCAGATGGGATACAGTCTAGGTTACTATTGAAATTGAGAAGTGATATGAGTGCACCTTTGCATCGTCATTGGCCACAGGAGTTGTATCAGAACATTGGAGGTTGGCAAATGCTATTACTTTGTTCAGGAAAGATAATAGGAATAACCTTGGGAATTTTAGAGCTATTAGTCTTACATCACTGTTGGAAAAATAGTCGGAGATGATTCTTAGAGACAGGATATACAAGCATTTGGAGAAAATAGTCTGAATAGAAATAGTTAATACTGTTTTGTGAGGGGCAGAACATGATTCATGAGCCTGCTTCAGTTCTTTAAGGAAGTAACAAAACACATTGATGAAAGATAGGGCAGTGGATGCAGTGCATATAGATTTTAGTAAAGCAATTGATAAGGTTCCCCATGATATATTGATTCAAAAAGTCAGGAGGCATGAGATCCAGCAAACCTGGCTGTGTGGATTCAGAATTGACTTGTCCAAAGAAGGCAGAGGGTGGTAGCAGATGGAGCGTATCCTGCCTGGAGGTTGGTGACCATTGGTATTCTGTAAGGATCTGCACTGAAACCCATCTTAATAGAACATAGAACTTAGAAATTTACAGCACATTAAAGGCCCTTCAATCCACAATGTTGTGCCAACCATGTAACCACAGAACCATAGTACCTTACAGCACAGAAACAGGCCTTTTGGCCCTTCTTGGCTGTGCTGAACCATTTTTCTGCCTAGTCCCACTGACCTGCACCTGGACCATATCCCTCCATATACCTCTCATTCACATACCTGTCCAAGTTTTTCTTAAATGTTAAAAGTCAGCCCACATTTACTACTTCATCTGGCAGTTCATTCCACACTCCCACCAATCTCTGCAAGAAGAAGCCCCCCCCCCCATGGTCCCTTTAAACTGTTCCCCCTTCACCCTTAGTCCATGTCCTCTGTTTTTTTCTCCCCTAGCCTCAGTGGAAAAAGCCTGCTTGCATTCACTCTATCTGTACCCATCATAATTTTATATAACTCTATCAAGTCTCCCCTCATTCTTCTACGCTCCAGGGAATAAAGTCCTAACGTATTCAGCCTTTCTCTGTAACTCAGTTTCTCAAGTCCTAGCAACATCCTTGTAAACCTTCTCTGCAATCTTTCAACCTTATTAATATCCTTCCTGTAATTTGGTGACCAAAACTGCACACAATACTCCAAATTTGGCCTCACAAATGCCTTATACAACCTCACCATAACATTCAAACTCTTATACTCAATACTTTGATTTATAAAGGCCAATGTACCAAAAGCTCTCTTTATGACCCTATCTAGCTGTGATACCACTTTTAGGGAATTTTGTATCTGTATTCCCAGATCCCTCTGTTCTACTGCACTCCTCAGTGTTCTACCACTTACCTTGCCTGTTCTACCTTGGTTTGTCCTTCCAAAATGCAATACCTCATACTTGTCTGTATTAAACTCCATCTGCCATTTCTCAGCCCATTTTTCCAGCTGGTCCAAATCCCTCTGCAAGCTTTGAAAACCTTCCTCACTGTCCACTACACCTCCAATCTTTGTATCATCAGCAAATTTGCTGATCCAATTTACCACATTATCATCCAGATCATTGATATAGACGACAAATAACAATGAATCCAGCACTGATCCCTGTGACACACCACTAGTCACAGGCCTCCACTCAGAGAAGCAATCCTCCACTACCATTCTCTGGCTTCTCCCATTGAGCCAACGTCTAATCCAATTTACCTACCTCACCATGTATACCTAACGATTGAATCTTCCTAACTAACCTCCCATGCAGGACCTTGTCAAAGGCCTCACTGAAGTCCATGTAGACAACATCCACTGCCTTCCCTTCATCCACTTTCCTCGAAAAACACTAATAGATTTGTTAAACATGACCTACCACGCACAAAGCCGTGTTGACTCCCCCTAATAAGTCCCTGTCTATCCAAATACTTGCAGATCCTATCTCTTAGTATTCCTTCTAATAATTTACCTGCTGCCGACGTCAAATTTAATGGCCTATAATTGCCCGGATTACTTTTAGAGCCTTTTTTAAACAACAGAACAACATGAGCTATCCTCCAATCCTCTGGCACCTCATCCATAGATACTGACATTTTAAATGTATCTGCCAGGGCCCCTGCAATTTCAACACTGGTCTTCTTCAAGGTCCAAGGGAATACCCTGTCAGGTCCTGGGGATTTATCTACACTGATTTGCCTCTTCAATCTGTATAAATTCCATGACCTCACTACTTGTTTGCCTTATTTCCATTGACTCCATGCCAGTTTTCCTTAGTAAATACAGACGCAGAAAACCCATTTAAGATTTCCCCCGTTTCTTTTGGTTCCATACATAGCTGACCATTCTGATCTTCAAGAGGACCAATTTTATCCCTTACTATCCTTTTGCTCTTCATATACCTGTAGAAGCTCTCTGGATTATCCTTCTCCTTGACTGCCAAAGCAACCTCATCTCTTCTTTTAGCCCTCCTGAATTTTTTCTTGTTTTTTTTTGCTCTTTTTATACTCCTCAAGCACCTTATTTGCTCCCTGTTTCCTATACATGTCATATATCTCTCCCTTCTTCTTTATCAGAGTTCCAATATCCCTAGAGAACCAAGGTTCCTTATTCTTACTCATTTTGTCTTTAATACTGACAGGAACATACAAACTCTGCACTCTCAAAGTTTCTCCTTTGAAGGCCTCCCACTTATCAATCACATCAAGTTGAAACTAACAGTGTTATGATCACTGGAACCAAAGTGTTTCCCTACACTCACTTCCGTCACTCAGTAACGTACACTAGAAACTGCTTAGAATTTCCATAGTGCACAGACCTTTAAGCTCCAGGTACCTATCCAAGTGGTTCTTAGAAGACCCTATTGTATCTATTCCCACCACCATTGCTGGCAGCCCATTCCACGCACCCACCACTCACTCTGTGTGAAAAACCTACCCCTGACGTCCCCTCAGTACCTATTTCCAAGCATCTTAAAACTATGCCCCCTCATGTTAGCCATTTCAGCACTGGGAAAAACTCTGGTTATCCACACAATCAATGCCCCTCATTATCTTATACACCTCTATCAGGTCACCTCTCATCCTCCGTCGCTCCAAGGAGAAAAGGCCAAGTACACTCAACCTATTCTCATAAGGTACGCCTTCCAATCCAGGCAACATCCCTGTAAATCTCCTCTGCACTCTCTCTATAGTATCCACATCCTTCCTGTAGTGAGGTGACCAGAACCAAACACAGTACTCCAAGTGGGGTCTGACCAAGGTCTTATATACCTGCAACATTACCTCACGGCTCTTGAACTCAGTCCCAAGGTTGATGAATGTCAACACACCATACACCTTCTTAACAACAGAATCAACCAGGTATATTATCACCGGCATGTGACATGAAATTTGTTAACTTAGCAGCAGCAGTTCAATGCAATACATAATGGAGCAGAGAAAGAAAAAAATAGCAATAAATAAAATAAAACATAATAATAAATGAACAAGTAAATCAATTACATATATTGAAAAGATTTTTTTTAAATGTGCAAAATCAGAAATACTGTATATTAAAAAAGTGAGGTAGTGTCCATATCTTCAATGTCCATTTAGGAATCAGATAGCAGAGGAGAAGAAGCTGTTCCTGAAACACTGAGTGTGTGCCTTCAAGTTTCTGTACCTCCTACCTGATGGTAACAGTGAGAAAAGGGCATGCCCTAGGTGCCTTTCTGAGACACCGCTCTCTAAAGATGTCCTGGGTACTCAAACCTAATCCTAGCTCCAAGGGAGCACAGATCCCCACGAACCCTAGGCACACCCCAACTAAACCTGGCGGTACCCCCACGAACCCGGTAATTTGTGTAAGGAAGAGCAAGATCCAAAAAAGGCAAGTGTTGGCCTCCGCTGCATCTGCTCTCAGGATGAGGCTTTTCATTCCAGGATGAAGGAGATGTCTTCCTTTTTTAAACAAAGGGGCTTCCCTTCTTCCACCATCAACTCCGCTCTCAAACGCATCTCTCCCATTTCCCGCACATCTGCCCTCACCCCATCCGCCCACCACCCCACTTGGGATTCCGTTCCCCTTGTCCTCACGTACCACCCCACCAGCCTCTGGGTCCAACATATAATTCTCCGTAACTTCCGCCACCTCCAACAGGATCCCACTACCAAGCTCATCTTTCCCTTCCCCCCCCCCCCCACTTTCTGCTTTCCGCAGGGATCACTCCCTACATGATTCCCTTGTCCATTTGTTCCCCCCCCCCATCCCTTCCCACTGATCTCCCTCCTGGCACTTATCCTTGTAAACGGAACAAGTGCTACACCTGCCCTTACACTTCCTCCCTCATCACCATTCAGGGCCCCAGGCAGTCCTTCCAGGTGAGGCGACACTTCACCTGTGAGTCGACTGGTGTGGTATATGGCGTCCAGTGCTCCCAGTGTGGCCTTTTATATATTGGTGAGACCCGACACAGACTGGGAGACCGTTTCGCTGAACACCTACGCTCGGTTCGCCAGAGAAAGCAGGATCTCCCAGTGGCCACACATTTTAATACCACATCCCATTCCCATTCAGATATGTCTATCCATGGCCTCCTCTACTGTCAAGATGAAGCCACACTCAGGTTGGAGGAACAACACCTTATATACCGGCTGGGTAGCCTCCAACCTGATAGCATGAACATTGACTTCCCTAACTTCCGTTAATGCCCCTCCTCCCCTTCTTACCCCATCTTTGATATATTTTGTTTTTTCTCCCCCTCCTTTTTTACCTCTCTTTCTGCCCATCACTCTGCCTGTTCTCCATCTCCCTCTGGTGCTCCCCTCCCCCTTTCTTTCTCCCTAGGGTTCCCGTCCCATGATCCTTTCCCTTCTCCAGCTCTGTATCCCTTTTGCCAATCACCTTTCCGACTCTCAGCTTCACCCCACCCTCTCCAGTCTTCTCCTATCATTTCCCATTTTCCTCTCCCCCTCCTACTTTCAAATTTCGTACTATCTTTCCTTTCAGTTAGTCCTGACGAAGTGTCTTGGCCCGAAACATCGACAGTGCTTCTCCTTATAGATGCTGCCTGGCCTGCTGTGTTCCACCAGCAGTTTGTGTGTGTTGGACCTGGTTAATGAAGGCGTGGGCCAGATCAAAGTGGCAGGGTTGCATGACACTGAATCTCAAATGACGAGATCAAGAAGCACTAGAGGGCTGGTTTGCCCACTGCCCACATACAACCTGTGCAACAGCTTCGAGTGTTCTATTGACACGGACCCCAAGATCACTCAGATCCTCCACATTACCATTTATATTATATTCTGTCTTCAATTTGGACCTACCAAAATGAACCACTCACACTTACCTGGGTTGAAGTCCATCTGCCAGTTCTCAGCCCAGTTCTGCATCCTATCGGTGTCCCACTGTAACCGCTGACAACCCTCCAGACTATCCACAACACCTCCAACCTTTGTGTCATCAGCAAACGTACTAACCCATCCTTCTGATACTTCATTCAAATCACAAAGAGTACGGGTTCCAGAACAGATCCCTGCAGAACACCACCTGGTCACCGACCTCCAGGCAGAATATGAATCATCTACAACCACCCTTTGCCTTCGGTGGGCAAGCCAGTCTGGATCCACAAAGCAAGGTCTGCTTGGATCCCATGGCTCCTTACTTTCTGAAGGAGCCTTGCTTGGGGAACCTTATCAACTGCTTTACTGAAATCCATATACACTACATCCACTGCTCTACCTTCATCAATGTGTTTTGTTACATCCTTATAGAATTCATTCAGGCTCATAAGGCATGACCTGCCCTTGACAAAGCCATGCTGACTATCCCTAATCAGATAATGTCTCTCCAAATGCTCATAAACCCTGTCACTCAGGATTTTCTCCAACAACTTGCCCACCACTGAAGTCAGACTTACTGGTCTATAATTTCCTGGGTTATCTCTATTCCCTTTCTTGAACAAGGGAACAACATTTGCAACCCTCCAAACCTCCGGTACTTCTCCCGTCCCCATTGATGACACAAAGATCATCGCAAAAGGTTCAGCAACCTCCTTGCTCACTTCCCACAGTAACCTGGAGTACATCTCATCCAGTCCCTGTGATTTATCTAACTTAATGCTTTTCAAAAGCTCCAACACATCTTTCTTAACTTCTATGTGGTCAAATGTTTCAATCCATTGTAAGTCATCCCTACAATTGCCAAGGTCTTGGTGAATACTGTAGCAAAGTATTCATTAAGTACCTCCTCTATCTCCTCCGACTCTATGCAGATGTCTCCACTATCACACCTGATTGGTCCTAATCTCACACAGCTCATCCTCTTGCTCTTCACATATATTACTTGTAGAATTCCTTGGAGTTTTCCTTAATCCTGCCAATGAAGGCCTTCTCAATGCCCCTTCTGGCTCTGTTAATTTCATTCTTAAGCTCCTTCGTAGCAACATTGTAATTTTCTAGAGCTCTAACAGTACTTAGTTTCTTGAACCTTTCATAAGCTTTTTTTTCTTAACTAGATTTTCTACATACTTTATACACCATGGTTCTTTAAGTCTGCCACCCTTTCCCTGCCTCAATAGAACATACCTATGCAGAATTCCATACAAATATTCCCTGAACATTTGCCACATTTCTGCCATGCATTTCCCTTAGAACATCTGCCCCCAATTTATGCTCCCAAATTCCTGCCTAATAGCATCATATTTCCCCCTACCCCAATTAAATATTTTTCCAAATTATCTGTTCCTATTCCTCTCCAGCACTATGGTGAAGGAGATAGAGTTGTGGTCACTACCTCCAAAATGCTTTCCCACCGAGAGGTCTGACACCTGACCAGGTTCATTTCCCAATTCTAAATCAAGTACAGTCTCTCCTCTCGCTGGTTTATCTACATATTGTTTCAAGAAACCTTCCTGAACACAACTAAAATACTCCACCCTATCTAAACCCCTTGCACTAAGCAGATGCCAATCGATATTAGAAAAGTTAAAATCTCCCATCACAACAACCCAATTGCACCATTCCAGAATCTGCCACCCTATCAGCTCCTTGATATCCCTGTTACTATTGGGGGGGGGGGGTCTATAAAAAACACCCAGTAGAGTTATTGACCCTTTCTTGATCCTGACTTCCACCCACGCTGACTCAATAGACAATCTCTCTACGAATTCCTCCTTTTCTGCAGCTGTGAAACTATCCTAGTTAGCAATGCCATGCCCCCACATCTTTTGCCTCCCTCTCTGTTCTTTTTGAAATATCTAAAGCCTGGCACACTCGGCAGCCATTCCTGCTCCTGAGACATCCAAGTCTCTGTAATGGCCACAACGTCATAGCTCCACGTACTGATCCATGTTCTAAGCTCATCCATCTTGTTTATGATACTCTTTGCATTAAAATAAACACATCTCAAACCATCAGGCTGAGTATATCTTTGCTCTAACATCTGCCTATCCTTCCTCACAAACTCCCTCCAAGCTGTCTCTACTTGTGCTCCAACCTCCCCATCCTCTGCCTCTTCACTTCGGTTCCCACCCCGCCCTGCAAATCTAGTTTAAACCCTCCCCAACACTATTAGCAAACCATCCCACCAGGATATTTGTTCCCCTCAGATTCAAGTGCAACCCCTCCTTTTTGTACAGGTCACACCTGCCCCTAAAGAGGTCCCAATGATCCAGAAATCTGAATCCCTGCCCCCTGCTCCAATTCCTCAGCCACGCATTTATCCTCCACCTCACTCTATTCCTGTACTCACTGTCGTGTGGCACAGGCAGTAATCCCGAGATTACTACCCTTGAGGTCCTGCTTCTCAGCTTCCTTCCTGACTCCATGTATTCTGCTTTCAGGACCTCCTCCCTTTTTCTACCTATGTCATTGGTACCAATTTGTACCATGACCTCTGGCTGGTCACCCTCCCATTTCAGGATATTGTGGGCGGCCTCAGAACCATCACAAACCCTGGCACCTGGGAGCCAAACTGCCATCCTTGTTTCTTTTTCATGCCCACAGAATCGCTTATCTGTCCCTCTAACTATAGAGCCCCCTATTCCATTGCCCTGCTCTTCAGTTCCCTACCCATCTGAGCCACAGGGCCAGACTCAGTGCCAGAGGCACGGCCACTGTTACTTCCCCCAGATAGGTCATACACCCACCCTCAAACAGCACTCAAAATGGAGTACTTATTTTTAAGGGGTACAGCCACAGTGGGGCTATCCACTACCTGACACCCCTCTCCTGACAGTCACCCACTCATCTGTCTCCAGTGGCCCCGGGGTGACTACCTGCATGTAGCTCCGGTCTATCAACTCTTCACTATCCCTAACAAGCTGAAGGTCGTCGAGTTTCAGTTTCCTAACTCAGTCCCTGCATGTAGCTCCGGTCTATCAACTCTTCACTATCCCTAACAAGCTGAAGGTCGTCGAGCTCCAGTTTCCTAACTCAGTCCCTAAGGAGCTGCAGCTTGATGTACCTGGTGCAGACGTGGCCTTCAGGGAGGCTGGAAGTCTCCCGGACATCCCACATCTGACACCCAGAACAGATAACTGGCCTCGCAGTCATACCCACTATTCTAATGCGCCGAGCCCCGCAAAACGCTTCTTTTTTAAACTTTTCACCCTGACCTGTGCGAAGCCGTCTCTCTCTTTCTCTTCGAATCAATTGGTCAGCCACTAATATGCCGAACCCAGTGAAACACTTCTTTTTTAAACTTTTATCCCCTCAACTCTTTTTTCAACTCTTCTTTGTGATTTTTATAAATTACTTGGATGAGAAAGTGGAAAAGTGGGTTAGTAAGTTTGCAGATGGCTGTTCTGGATAGTGTAGGAGGTTGTCATGGGTTATGTTGGAACATTGACAGAATGGAGAGCTGGGCAGAGAAATGGCAGATGGAGTTCAATCTGGAAAATAGTGAAGCCAGTCACTTTGGAAATGCAAACTTTAATTAATCCAGGATTAATGGCAGGATTCTTGACATTGTGGAGGAACAGAGGGATCTTGGAATCTAAGTCCATAGATTCCTCAAATCTGCCTCACGAGGTTGACAACATTCTTACTGTAAGAAAGCGTTTGATGTATTGTCCTTCATTAGTCAGGAGATTGAGTTTAAGAGCCACAAGGTCACGTTGTAGCTCTGTAAAGTTGCTTAGGTCACACTTAGAGTTTTATGTTCAATTCGAATCGCCTCATTATAGCAGTGACGTGGAAGCTTTGAAAAGAGTACCGCGGATTTACCGGGATACTGCCTGGATTAGAGAGCACATCTTATGAGGCGAGATTGAGTGGACTAGAGCTTTACTCTTTGGAGCAAAGAAGAATGAGTGGGAGGAAAGTATAGGGGAGATATCAGAGGTAGGATTTATTAAAAAACAGAGGTAGTAGTACATGCATGGAATGTGCCGCCAAGGCTGGTAATAGAGCAGATACATCAGAGACATTTAAGAGACTCTTAGATAGTAACATGGATAAAAGCAGTAAAGAGGGATATATGGGAGGGAAGGGTTAGATTGATCTTAGAAAAGGTTAAAGGTTTGACACAACATCTTGGGCAAAAGGGCTTTTATGTGCTCTATTGGTCTATGTTCTATGCTTAATATATTTGTCAATTAATTTGTCACCGTTTAACTGTAAGGAACCGAGGAACAATCTCAAAACAAAGCAGAATACATTTACCTTTTTATCTTGCTTAACAGATTCAGATTCAGTTTATTGTCATTTAGAAACCACAAATGCAATGCAGTTAAAAAATGAGACAATGTTCCTCCAGAATGATATCACAAAAGCATATGACAAAACAGACTGCACCAGAAAATCCGCATAATGTTTGGCAATCCCCAATCCAGAGTCCGGAGAGGCTGCTGGATATTAATATCACGCTGCCGTCTAGCGCGTTCCCCGGAAAGGAGCTCCAAATCCACCAGACATCCACTGGGAGCGATTGCTGGCTGGGTCTGAACTCCTTCCCCTCGATGCTTCAATATTCCTCGCCACTTCAAGATGGAGTCGTGTCCCACATGTCAGTTTGTGCTGTCGGTCCTCTTCCGGTTTTCGTCTCTGATTTCCATGAGGCAGCTCCCCGGACGTAGCGTTGTGCTGGGACCTTCAATCGAGAACCAAACGGTACACCACAGGTACCAACAGTCTCCCTAACACAAAGCAGAAGGCCTAGAAAAACTGAAATAATTTTAAACATTGGCTATCTGGAAGATGTCACACAAGGAATCATTCACTGGCACCATCTTGACTGGAATTAGCCAAGATTTTGTAAAATGGTAGAGCTATCTGAGAGGCCAAATGGCCTCTTCGTGTTTGTACTTCTTTGGTACAGGGCTTTGAAGCAGGGCTTCAAATTCTTAGATCATTGGGATCTATTTTGGGGAAGGCATGACTTATAAGGAAATGATGGGTTACACCTGAACTCAAAGGGTACTAATCTCCTGGCGGGATTGTTTAATATAGCTGTTAGGGAGGGTTTAAACTGAGTTGGCAAGGGGAAGGAAACCAGGGTGTTAGGGTCGAGGAAGAGGAAAATAGAAATAAGTCAAGCAAGTCCTGCTGTTCAGGAGGATTTAAACTAATGTGGCAGGGGGATGGGAACAAGTGCAGAGAGACAGAGGGGTGTAAACTGAGGGTAGAAGCAAAAAGTAGTAAGGTGAAAAGTAAAAGAGGCAGGCAGGCAAATCCAGGGCAAAAAGCAAAAAGAGCCACTTTTCAACATAATTGTATAAGGGCTAAGAGTGTTGTAAAAACAAGCCTGAAGGCTTTGTGTGTCAATACGAGGAGCATTCGTAACAAGGTGGATGAATTGAATGTGCAGATAGTCATTAATGAATATGATATAGTTGGGATCACAGAGACATGGCTCCAGGGTGACCAAGGATGGGAGCTCAACATCCAGGGATATTCAATGTTCAGGAGGGATAGACGGGAAAGAAAAGGAGGTGGGGTAGCATTGCTGGTTAGAGAGGAGATTAATGCAATAGAAAGGAAGGACATTAGCCTGGAGGATGTGGAATCGATATGGGTAGAGCTGCATAACTCTAAAGGGCAGAAAATGCTGGTTGGAGTTGTGTACAGGCGAACTAACAGTAGTAGTGAGGTTGTGATGGCATTAAACAGGAAATTAGAAATGCATGCAATAAAGGAACAGTAGTTATAATGGGTAACTTCAATCTACATATAGATTGGGTGAACCAAATTGGTAAGGGTGCTGAAGAACAGTATTTCTTGGAATGTATGTGGGATGGTTTTCTGAACCAACGTGATGGGGAACCAACTAGAGAGCAGGCCATTCTAGACTGGGTATTGAGCAATCAGGAACGGTTAGTTAGCAATCTTGTTGTGCGAGGCCCCTTGGGTAACAGTGACCATAATATGGTGGAATTCTTCATTAAAATGGAGAGTGACATAATTAATTCAGAAACATGGTGGATATGCAATAGCAATCATTTAAAGATCACATGGATGAACTACAACAATCGTTCATCCCAGTTTGGCAAAAGAATAAACCAGGGAAGTTAGAGCACCCGTGGCTGATAAGGGAAATTAGGGATAGTATCAAGTCCAAAGAAGAAACATGCAAATTAGCCAGAATAAGCAGCACACCTGAGGACTGGGAGAAATTCAGAGACCAGCAGAGGAGGACAAAGGGCATAATTAGGAAAGGGAAAAAGGATTATGACAGAAAGCTGGTGGGGAACATAAAAATTGATTGTAAAAGCTTTTATAGATATGTGAGGAAAAAAAAGATAGGTTAAGACAAATGTAGGTCCCTTACAGTCAGAAACAGGTGAATTAATCATGGGGAACAAGGACATGGCAGACTAATTGAATAACTACTTTGGTTCTGTCTTCACTAAGGAGGACATGAATAATCTTCCAGAAATAGTAAGGGACTGAGGGTCTAGTGAGATGGAGGAACTGAGGGAAATACATGTTAGTAGGGAAGTGGTGTTAGGTAAATTGAAAGGATTAAAGGCAGATAAATCCCTAGGGCCAGATGGTCTGCATCCCAGAGTGCTTAAGGAAGTAGTCCAAGAAATAGTGGATGCATTAGAGATAATTTTTCAAAACCCTTTAGTTTCTGGATTAGTTCCTAAGGATTGGAGGGTGGCTAATGTAACCCCACTTTTAAAAAAAAGAGGGAGAGAGAAACCGGGGAATTATAGACCAGTTAGCCTGACATCGGTGGTGGGGAAAATGCTAGAGTCAGTTATCAAAGATTTGATAACAGCAGATTTGGAAAGTGGTGAAATCATCGGACAAAGTAAGCATGGATTTGTGAAAGGAAAATCATGTCTGACGAATCTTATAGAATTTTTTGGGGATGTAACTAGTAGAGCGGATGGGGAGAACCAGTGGATGTGGTATATTTGGATTTTCAAAAGGCTTTTGACAAGGTCCCACACAGGAGATTAGTGTGCAAACTAGTGTGCACACGGTATTGGGGGTATGGTATTGATGTGGATAGAGAATTGGTTGGCAGACAGGAAACAAAGAGTGGAAATAAACGGGACCTTTTCAGAATGGCAGGCAGTGACTAGTGGGGTACCGCAAGGCTCAGTGCTGGGACCCCAGTTGTTTACAATATATATTAATGATTTAGATGAGGGAATTAAATGCAGCATCTCCAAGTTTGCAGATGACACGAAGCTGGGAGGCAGTGTTAGCTGTGAGGAGGATGCTAAGAGGATGCACGGTGACTTGGATAGGTTAGGTGAGAGGGCAAATTCATGGCAAATGCAATTTAATGTAGATAAATGTGAGGTTATCCACTTTGGTGGCAAGAACAGGGAAACAGATTATCATCTGAATGGTGGCCGATTAGGAACAGGGGACGTGCAACAAGACCTGGGTGTCATTGTACACCAGTCATTGAAGGTGGGCATGCAGGTACAGCAGGTGGTGAAAAAGGCAAATGGTATGTTGGCATTCATAACAAGAGGATTCAAGTACAGGAGCAGGGAGGTTCTACTGCAGTTGTACAAGGCCTTGGTGAGACCACACCTGGAGTATTGTGTGCAGTTTTGGTCCCCTAATCTGAGGAAAGACATTCTTGCCATAGAGGGAGTACAAAGAAGGTTCACCAGATTGGTTCCTGGGATGGCAGGACTTTCATATGAAGAAAGACTGGATCGACTGGGTTTATACTCGCTGGAATTTAGAAGATTGGGGGGGGGATCTTATTGAAATGTATAAAATTCTAAAGGGATTGGACAGGCTAGATGCAGGAAGATTGTTTCCGATGTTGGTGAAGTCCAGCACGAGGGGTCACAGTTTAAGAATAAAGGGGAAGCCTTTTAGGACCGAGATGAGGAAAAACTTCTTCATACAGAGAGTGGTGAATCTGTGGAATTCTCTGTCACAGGAAGCAGTTGAGACCGGTTCATTGGCTATATTTATGAGGGAGTTAGATATGACCCTTGTGGCTAAAGGGATCAGGGGGTATGGAGAGAAAGCAGGTACAGTGTTCTGAGTTCGATGATCAGCCATAATCATACTGAATGGCAGTGCAGGCTTGAAGGGCCGAATGGCCTACTCCTGCACCTATTTTCTATGTTTCTGTGTTATACTATCTGGAATCCGAAGCCATGATGGTAACAGTGTGAACTAACAGAACTGCGTTCCGACTGACCGAAATAAGAGCTCTCACTGCAACACTCTCTAATGCCGGTAACCTCTGCCCAGCTTTCCGTGGAAGCTGAGACATCAGTCCATAGAACGTCACCTGGCTGGGGCCCATGGATGTTAATGGTGGACTGATTACCTTCTGTGGAGGACAAGAGTGCTTGCCGGAGATTGCTGAGAGGTGGGGGATACGGTGCCTGGCGTGCACTGAAAGTATTGTGATTCCTTTCAACACACACAAAATGCTGGTGGAACACAGCAGGCCAGTCAGCATCTATAAGAAAAAGCACTTTCGACGTTTCAGGCCAAGACCCTTCTTCAGGACATCTTGTATGTGTTGCTTGAATTTCCAGCATCTGCAGATTTCCTCATGTTTGCTTGTGATTCCTCTGTAGGTTTTTGTGCTGCCCACACTTCACAAATTGTGGTCAGCACCAAAATCATTCTACCAATTCTTTCTGAAATTTAGCATGGCGCTATGATCAGGTCCCCCGTGTCTCTGGGTGAGAGGTCCATGGCTATCTCCCCACTCCGCCATCACCTCTTCACTTTGGTCATCTTCCTAGTTCCTGAATGTGCAGGAGACTGTCCATCTTTGCCATCAAAGCCAATAACAACAAAAAAGCAATCCCAGAAATACAAGTGAATCGGGAAGCCTCCTCCCAGGTTGCTCCACCAACCTCCTCTATGGTTAGAGAAGCACTTTCAACCACACACGTTTCTCTCGTATAAGTACTCTTACCAAGCAATTGTTAACCATTGCGTGCTGTCTAACAATGTGTAACGCTCTCACCATGGCTCGTAACCAATTAGGCTCGTTAGCTATCTCTTACTAACAGCCACGTGACTCAGCAATGTATGGGTGAGATGGCCATTTCCAAAAAACATCACATGTCTAGTGACGGTATGGTTCGGGTTCAACACAAACAGGTAAGTTGGAATGTTCCAATTAAGGGTGATGAAAATTGTGATGAATGCTGTACAATTTCTACCCCATGCAAAAGTAATAGTTTGCCGGGAAATAACAAAACTTACACAGGAGTAAACTTACAGTGGAAACATATTTGCAACTATTTCAACTTCAACAAACAGTTAACAAAAAAAGGGCGCGTATGGTTAAGCCAGTCTATAACGTGCACATAAACTTTGGAGCTCATTGCTGGATGGTTGGGTGCTTTGCTTTAATTACTCATGGTGCTGAACAAACATTCTGTGAAAATCACCAGTCACTATTTCCATTACAAACTAACCATCAAGCTCAGAAATACTGGCACTTCCACCGTGGAAACCATTAGGGTGCATAAAGAATTGCTTACAATGGTGTCTCTCTGGTGCTCCCCTCCTCCTTTCTTTCTCCCGAGGCCTCCCGTCCCATGATCCTTTCCATTCTCCAGCTCTGTATCACTTTTGCCAATCACCTTTTCAGCTCTTAGCTTCATCCCACCCCCTACAATCTTCTCCTATCATTTTGCATTTTCCCTTCCCCCTCCTACTTTCAAATCTCTTACTATCTTTCCTTTCAGTTAGTCCTGACGAAGGGTCTCGGCCTGAAACGTTGACAGAACTTCTCCCTATAGATGCTGCCTGTCCTGCTGTGTTCCACCAGCATTTTGTGTGTGTTGTTTGAATTTCCAGCATCTGCAGATTTCCTCGTGTTTGCTTACAATGGTGTCTCTCTTTCGGGCAGGGTTCTGTGATCATCCTCCATTGTGCTCCTCTCTGACCCTCCCCTCTCCCCCAACTCCGGCAAAAAGGCTCCCCCAAAACCCATGTTCTCCTATAAACCTGATGCCGCCGATGTCTTGATTCCCATTGGACAGAATTTTATCAAGACAGACCCAATTGGCTGATATTAGGCTAATCAAATTACATTATCTCAATAGACAATGAAATACTGGATTGCAAAATTTGTTTATCAGAAAACACTGCATTTTACAAAAAATCTGCAGAAAATAAAATACCCAACAGCATAAATGTAGTAATACAATTAAATGTCCTTAACCATAGTATTACAAGAGTATGGCAAGAAACTACCATTTTGTATTTTCAGATGGAAAATGTGAAGGTCAGGGTTTCTAGCAGACAATATGGTAATGTTCCAGTAACATAGCAGGCCAGATTCTCTAATGTATCACAAGGTCCAAAACAATATGGCAAATCACCTCTGCAACGAGACTTCAATGTAGACTCTTCCTCAAGGTGCATTGGTAATATTGCTGATATTGAAAGGGTATTAAAGACTACAGCCAGAACAGCTGAGGGGCTGGAAGCATGATTTCACTGGGAAAGGGTGTTTTGGGAAGAAATATAGTTGCTACTTTTAGAATTGGTAAAGGGTCATATAAGGAAGCATATTAGATTATATAAACTGCACATCCACCTCCACTTCCACCATCCCACCATCCTGATACATTGGGAGGTGTGATTCTTTGGATAAGCGCCATGTAAAAGCAATAGCAGATGTTAGTAGAAATTTAAAATCAGTCCGTAGAGATCTCCCACTAAGCATCACTATGCAGGAGTGAGCTATACTGCATAGCAGTAATTTACTTCACTGAATTTGAATCAATTTGCAATCCATATTAAATCACTGAAGTCGTTCTACTTCTAGCAAAATGCATGAAAAATGAGAAGTTGATTGAGTACTCTGCAGTACTAGTGAATGGATCAAGACAGAAAGCTTAAGTTGGAATCATAACCTATTGGTACTGATATAGACATAGGCTTATTATTGTCAAATGTATGAAGATACAGTGAAAAGCTTGTCCTGCATATTGATTATACAAATCTAATCTTTCCACGGTGCATTGAACTAGAATGAGGTAAAACAATATCAATGCAGAATAAAATGCAAAAGCTTCCAAAAAAATGCAGTGTAGGTAAACAAAAAAGTACAAGGCATTATGAGGTAGATTGTGAAGTCAAGGTTCCAGCTTGTTGTACAAGAATTCCATTCAGGAGTCTGATAACAGTAGCGTTGAAGCTGTCCTTGAGTTTGTACGTGCTTTCAGGTTTTTGTACCTTCTGCCCAGTTACAGAGGGAGAAGAGGTCCAAGGTGGATGAGGTCTTTGATTATGCTAGCTGCTTCACTGAGGCAGCGAGAAATATAGATAGAGACAATAGAAGGGAAGTTCATTACTGTGATGTACTGACTCTGTCCATAACTCTCTGCAGTTTCTTGCAGTCACGTGCAGAGCAGTTGTCATACCAAGATGTCCAGACCAATCTTTCCTATGGTGTATTAATAAAAATTGGTAAGAATCAATAGGAATCAATAAGAATCGATTTCTTTTGCCTCCTAAGGAAGTAGAAGCATTGATAATATATGTGAAATATCACTGCTGATGGCCATGACGTCAATATGATTGGACAGGATGGGCTATTGGTGACATGCATGTCGAAGTACTTCAAGCTGTCAACCTTCTTAACTTCAACACTATTGACGTAGATGGGAGCATGTGCACTACCCCACTTTCTGAAGTCAAAGACCATCTCTTTTGTTTTGTTGACACTGATGGAAAGGTTGTTGTCATGACACCATGTTATTAAGCTCTCTAATTCCTTCCCATACTCTGACTCATTGTTATTTGAAATGCAGCCCATTAAAGTAGTATCATCTGTAAACTTTTAGATGGAGTCAGAGCAGAATCAGTCCACACAGTCGTAAGTGTACAGGGAGTAGAGTAGAGGGCTGAGGATGCAATATTGTAGAGCACCAGAGTTTAGAACTGCTGAAGTTATACTCAGTTATTACAACACCAAAAGCAGCCATTTAGCCCATTGACAGCTCCTATTAATCTCATTTCCCTTCTCCTTGTTTCATACTCCCAGCAACTAGGCAGATTATTTTTACTCACATGCTTATCAACTCTCTTTTTCCCATTCATTTGCACTGAAGCATACTTTAGAGAAATCTACTGACCTACCACTGCATCTCTGGGATGTAAAAGGAAATCAGAGGAGCTGATGGAAACTTATACAGTCACAGGTCGATGGTGTACAGAAATTACTCCACACTGAGAGTACCTAAGGCCAGGATCAAGCCTGTGTCACTTGAGGCCACGGTTCTAACACTAAGTTGTGGAACATCAGCTGGATGATGACACAATATATCTCTTTTACAAAACGCCTGAAACCAATAAAGTGCAAGGTACTGATTATGACCTACAAGAATTGTTCCTTTCCCAGGAGTTTTTCTACAGCTGAAATTTATGTGAAATAACGCTGTTGATATTCTACAAAAACAGAAGTCTAGAAGTTTTTTTTAACAACAAATGCTTTTCAGAATCTCTACTTAGGCAGTCCATGGGAGTTTTGTTTAACTGCAAATACTTAAGTGGCATATGAGGCCAAAGTGAAAAGTGCAGACTGACATGAATAGGGCAGGAGATGGGTTAGGTCTGACAAATGATGTTTCATACTTACATCACAACCCTGGTGAACACCCAATGAAAATTTCTCCAATGTCTGTCTATTCCTCCTCTTGGTCATGATTTATACAAATGCTACATAAAAACATAGCTGTAAATTTCCTCATCTTTCTTGGTGAGAAGTTCACTTCAAGTAACACTCCATTGTTCTCCACCTCCACTCATCATTTCCAGCTGATCTGTGGCCTGCGCTCACTCTTTGCTTCTTAATGAAACATCAGCATGTTTGCACCAGGCTCAGTTCCACAGAAAGACTCTTGTTTATGAATCAAAATTGTATCAGATCCCACTCAATATTATTGAGCACAAAAATTCAGCTGCTGCTCTACCGCTAACTAAAATTGAATCCTTCACTCCAGTGTCAGAGATGATACCATAGGCTAGGATATTACACTGGGGCAAAGACATGAAATTTTTATGCCATTATTTCAAGGAACATCAGGAAAATTCTCTATTATTCTGCACAATATGTATCCGTCACTAAAAGTTATCAAAACAACTTATCTACACGTTAGGGCATTGCTGCTGGTCAAAACCTGCTGTTGACAGATTAGTTGCTATGTTACCTGTATTACAGCATGGTCTGCCTATAAAAATTCTTCATACACTGCAAGGCATTTTTGAAAGCCTTTTAAAAAAAGAAAGGTTCCCCAATGAGAAGTAATCAGCCAAGGATCCTTTGAACTATACATTTGATAAAGCTGATGGATTTATTAAATGAGGAAGCTCAGAGATCTGCAGTATTCCATTTGATCTACTTTCAATGCTCTTTTATTTCATAGTTACCTTTTCCCCTTTTGAGAGCACAATGGAGATATTTTCCCAGTAAATTGCCATTTTAATCTCATTTTATACTTTATTTTAATTTTGGGAAATTCTATGCTCTCTGGCCGTAGATTGACAATTTTAGACTTTATATATTGCTCACACATGGTGTATGAATCGTGTTGGATTGATTGATTGATCGATTGATTAGGCCTCCTACATCCAAGAAGCACTCTCCCTAGTATGCGGGCTTTTGCATGCACATGTTTTTGTGTTGGTGGACCTGGTTCATACCTCCTAGTTACCCAGTGTGTACTGTTACTAACATGAATTAGTAAGAACATTTAATCCTACTATGCTGTTGTAGTTCTCACTCTGAGTATATGTAGCAGTGTACACTGGGGGTGGGAGGGAAGTGTTAAAGCTGTCAGTTTTTGGCTGAAGTAGAGATCCACCAAATCCTTTGTTACTATGACTTTGTGTCAAAAATGAAACCCAGTTGCATTTGTAGGATGTTTAACAGTTTGAGCTATTATGGCCATAATCCCAGTGACTAGGTAATACAGAATGGTTCCAGCTTGGAACAAGGCCATTTGGCCCAGTGAGTCCACATAGGCCCTGTGTAAGTTCTTGCAGCTAGTCCATTCATCCTTGTTCTCTCTGTCATTTTGCGATTGCATTTTTCTTCTTTCAAGTACTTACCCACTTCCCTTTTAAATGAGAGTATTGAAAAAGTCTTTTCAAGAAAGTTACATGCTGATGAAGTATCTTGAACTCAGGATTTCTGAATTTGAAATGGGATTGAGGAATTTCCTGGATAATATGGTCCAGGATTGAGCCCCACCTTAACTTCTCCCCAGCAGGCAGAGCTGAACATCTGGAATGACAGGAAAAAGGTGAAGTGCAGAGTTCTCTATTGTGTGTACAGTATTGGTCTCAAAATAGTACTTGGCACTGGAGTCTAATGGGAATGATATCACTGAGTGAATGTAATCCAAACCATAGTGCCAATAAGAAAGTGGCTGTACAAAGTATGGAAATGCAGCATTTTAGGAATTTCCTTGGTTATAGGATCAAAACAGTTAGTTTTGTGTAATGTGTAAGAGTAGAGGATGTCAGAGAGAAGCACACAGCATTCTGCAGGAGAAGGTGCATGAAATAGCACCAGCATCAAGAACAGCATCTACCCTATCGTCATAAGATTATGGATCAGGCCCCTGGTACAATTAAATGTGTTTTTGGCCTCGCACTCTACCTCAGTATGACCTTGCACTTTATTGCCTACCTGCACTGTACTTTCTCCGTAACTGTTGACACTTTATTCTGCACTTTATTTTTTTATCTTGTTCTACCTCCATGCCCTGTGGTATTGAATATAATTGTATGAATGGCATGCAAGGCAAGTTTTACACTTTACCTCAGATATGTGACAATGATAAGCCTGTTGGTATCAATGCCAAAACAAGGGGTGGAATTGAGGAAGTTATGTAGTAAGTTACAAGGGGAACCTTGAAGATAGTAATCTGTACATTGACATCCAGTGCCCCACACCAGCATGAGTTGTGATAGGATCAGGAAGCATATAAATGCCAGTTGGGGGACCTCAATTTCTTGAGGCCTTGGGACCAATTCTGGGGCAAGCAGCTCTTATTCAAAAACGAATGGGTTGCACTTCAACAAGACTAGGCAAATGTGCTCATGGGAAGGGCCTTTGTTGAGCAAGATTTAAACCAAGTTGGCAGTATAGGGAAGCAAAAGGAATGAATAAGTGTTGAAAAAGTTGGAGGTTACCATAGAAGGAAACAGCACTACATTAGATAGAGCAAACATGAGGAAATCTAAAGATGCTGGAAATTCAAACAAAACACACAAAACGCTGGTGGAACACAGCAGACCAGGCAGCATCTATAAAGAGAAGCACTGTTGACATTTCAGGCCGAGACCCTTCATCAGGACTAACTGAAAGGAAAGATACTAAGAGATTTGAAAGTAGTGGGAGGAGGGGGAAATGTTAAATGATAGGAGAAGACCGGAGGAGGTGGGATGAAGCTAAGAGCTGGAAAGGTGATTGGCGAAAGTGATACAGAGCTGGAGAAGCGAAAGGATCATGGGACGGGAGGCCTAGGGAGAAAGAAGAGGGGAGGGAAGCACCAGTGGGAGATGGAGAACAGGCAGAGTGATGGGCAGAGAGAGAGAAAAAAATCAAACAACTAAATATGTCAGGGATGGGGTAAGAAGGGGAGGGGGGACATTAACGGAAGTTAGAGAACTCAATGTTCATGCATTCAAGTTGGAGGCTACCCAGCCGATATATAAGGTGTTGTTCCTCCAACCTGAGTGTGGTTTCATCCTGACAGTAGAGGAGGCCATGGATAGACATATCTGAATGGGAATGGGATGTGGTATTAAAATGTGTGGCCACTTGGAGATCCTGCTTTCTCTGGTGAACCGAGCGTAGGTGTTCAGCGAAACGGTCTCCCAGTCTGTGTCGGGTCTCACCAATATATAAAAGGCCACACTGGGAGCACCGGACGCCGTATACCACACCAGTCGACTCACAGGTGAAGTGTCGCCTCACCCAGAAGGACTGTCGGGGGCCCTGAATGGTGGTGAGGGAGGAAGTGTAAGGGCAGGTGTAGCATTTGTTCCGCTTACAAGGATAAGTGCCAGGAGGGAGATCGGTGGGAAGAGATGGGGGGGACGAGTGGACAAGGGAGTCGCGTAGGGAACGATCCCTGCAGAAAACAGAAAGTGGGGGGGAGGGAAAGATGTGCTTGGTAGTGGGATCCCGTTGGAGGTGGCAGTAGTTACGGAGAATTATACGTTGAACCTGGAGGCTGGTGGGGTGGTAGGTGAGGACAAGGGGAACCCTATCACCAGTGGGGTGGCTGGCCAATGGGGTGAGGGCAGATGTGTGGGAAATGGGAGAGATGCGTTTGAGAGCAGAGTTGATGGTGGAAGAAGGGAAGCCCCTTTGTTTAAAAAAGGAAGACATCTCCTTTGTCCTGGAATGAAAAGCCTTATCCTGAGAGCAGATGTGGCAGAGACGGAGGAATTGTGAGAAGGGGATAGCATTTTTGCAAGAGACAGGGTGGGAAGGGGAATAGTCCAGGTCACTGTGAGAGTCTTTAGGCTTATAGTAGATATCAGTAGATAAGCCATCTCCAGAGATGGAGTCAGAAAGATCAAGAAAGGGGAGGGAGGTGTCGGAAATGGACCAGATAAATTTGAGGGCATGGTGAAAGTTGGAGGCAAAGTTAATGAAGTCAACGAGCTCAGCATGCATGCAGGAGGCAGTGTCAATGCAGTCGTCGATGTAGCGAAGGAAAAGAGGGGGGCGGATACCCGTATAGACTTGGAACATAAGATGGAGGTGGAGGATAAATGTGTGGCTGAGGGATTGGAGCAGGGGGCAGAGATTCAAGTTTCTGGATCATTGGGACCTCTTTTGGGGCAGGTGTGACCTGTACAAAAAGGATGGGTTACATTTGAATCCTAGAGGGACTAATATCTTGGCAGGGAGATTTGCGAAGGCTACTGGGGAGACTTTAAACTAGAATGGTTGCGGGGTAGGAATCAATTTGAAGAGAATAGGGGAGAGGAGGTTAGTTCACAAATAGAGAAAGCTAGTAGCCAGTGTGTGAGGGAAGATAGGCAGGTGATAGAGAAGGGGAGCACTCAGACCAAAGATGTAGGGGAGAAGGAAGAAAAAAAAAATAAAGTTGATCATATTGTTAGGGATAAACAGAGAGGAAGAGGTAGAGAGTTTCATAAATGCATCTATTTTAATGCTAGGTGCATTGTAAGAAAGGTGGATGAGCTTAGAGCATGGATTGATACCTGGAAATATAATGTTGTAGCTATTAGTGAAACATGGTTGCAGGAGGGGTGTGATTGGCAACTAAATATTCCTGGATTTCGTTGCTTCAGGTGTGATAGAATCGAAGGGGCAAGAGGAGGAGGTGTCACATTGTTTGTCCGAGAAAATATTGCAGCAGTGCTTTGGCAGGATAGATTAGAGGGCTCATCTAGGGAGACTATTTGGGTGGAATTGAGGAATGAGAAAGGTGTAGTAACATTTATGGGGGTGTATTATAGCCCACCTAATGAAGATCGAGAATTGGAGGAGCAAATTTGTAAGGAGATAGCAGATATTTGTAGTAAGCACAAGGTTGTGATTGTGGGAATTTTAATTTTCCACACATAGACTGGGAAGCCCATTCTGTAAAAGGGCTGGATGGTTTGGAGTTTGTAAAATGTGTGCAGGATAGCTTTTTGCAACAATACATAGTAGTACTGACTAGAGAAGGGGCAGTGTTGGATCCACTGTTAGGGAATGAAATAGGTCAGGTGACGGAGGTATGTGTTGGGGAGCAGGTCAGGTCCAGTGATCACAATGCCATTAGTTTCAATATAATTATGGAGAAGGATAGGACTGGACCAAGGGTTGAGATTTTTGATTGAAGAAAGCCTAACTTTGAGGAGATGCGAAAGGATTTAGAAGGAGTGGATCGGGACAATTTGTTTTGTGGGAAGGATGTAATAGAGAAATGGAGGTCATTTAAAGGTGAAATTTTAAGGGTAGAATCTTTATGTTCCTGTTAGTTTGAAAGGAAAGATTAAAAGTTTGAGAGTGCCATGGTTTACAAGGGATATTGGAAACTTGGTTCAGAAAAAGAGGGAGATCTATAATAAATATAGGCAGCATGGAGTAAATGAGGTACTCAAGGAATATAAAGAATGTAAAAAGAATCTTAAGAAAGAAATTAGAAAAGCTAAAAGAAGATACAAGGTTGCTTTGGCAAGTAAGGTGAAAATAAATTCGAAGGGTTTCTACAGTTATATTAATAGCAAAAGGATAATGAGGGATAAAATTGGTCCCTTAGAGAATCAGAGTGGACAGCTATGTGTGGAGCCAAAAGAGATGGGGGAGATTTTGAACAATTTCTTTTCTTCGGTATTCACTAAAGAGAAGGACATTGAATTGTGTAAGGTAAGGGAAACAAGTAGGGAAGTTATAGAAACTATGACGATTAAAGAGGAGGAAGTACTGGCACTTCTAAGAAATATAAAAGTGGATAAATCTCTTTATTCCCTAGGATATTCCCTAGGACCTTGAGGGAAGTTGGTGTAGAAATAGCAGAGGCTCTGACAGAAGTATTTCAAATGTCATTAGAAATGGGGATGGTGCCGGAGGATTGGCGTATTGCTCATGTGGTTCCATTGTTTAAAAAGGGTTCTAAGAGTAGACCTAGCAATTATAGGCCTGTCAGTTTGAAATCAGTGGTGGGTAAATTAATGGAAAGTATTCTTAGAGATGGTATATATGGGGGAACGT
This sequence comes from Hypanus sabinus, assembly GCF_030144855.1. NCBI lineage: Eukaryota > Metazoa > Chordata > Chondrichthyes > Myliobatiformes > Dasyatidae > Hypanus > Hypanus sabinus. The sequence continues at coordinate 16,895,700 of NC_082720.1, forward strand.
CACGTGATGACGTAGGATCAAGACGTGGGAATCCAGCTCTCCCGTAAAAAATCAGTAAATTAATGTTTAAGTAAAGGAAAGTTAGTAAATACTTTCCAAAAGTTACTTATAAACTACTCAGGATTGTTTCAAACTATGTCTCATAAACAGAAGCAGAAGAAAACTACTACCTTGAAGACAACGCAAGCTGAAACAGAATCAAGGCCCACCGCTACAAAAGAACCGCGGGCTCAAGTACATCTTACCTCCAGCGATACAGAACAGGAAACTGTGGCAACATCAACCAACTCTAGAGAAAAAGATCAACAAGAATTGCGCAAATGTGAAGGAAGGAGCATACGCAAATGCGAGCAACCTGAACTACAAATCCCAGTTACGATTGAAACCGGAAGTGAAAGTGAATCTGAGGTAGATTCAGATTCTCTGGATAAATCAGATGAAGATGGAGGTAAAAGTTTTTCTGGAGATATAGGAAAAACTTTGATGCAAATAATGCATAAATTAGAAAAATTAAACGCATTAAAAGCAATAAAAAAGATATGAAAAATATGAAGATTATGTTTGACAAAATGATAAAAAGACAGGACAAAATGGATAAGAGAATTACAGACTTGGAAGTAACAACGGAAGACATTGTTGAAAGAATAAACAAAATGGAAGATAATATCTCTGCCTGGACATCAGAAAGAAAACAGTTGTTGGAAAAAGTGGACATGCTTGAAAATTTTAGCAGACGAAACAATATTAAGATTGTTGGACTTAAAGAAAATATAGAAGGAGAAGATCCAATAAATTTTTTTCAAAACTGGATCCCGGAAAACTTGGAAATGGAAGAAGGAACTCAGTTAATTGAAATTGAAAGGGCTCATAAAGCCTTAAGATCAAGACCTCAAGTTGATCAAAATCCACAATCAATTTTGATAAAATGCTTAAGATATCAAGATAAAGAAAAGATCCTGAAGGCAGCTGCTCAATGTGCCAGAAAGAGAAACGGGCCATTGATGATAGAAGGGAAAACAGTTCTTTTCTATCCTGATATAAGTTATAGCCTTTTGAAGAGAAAGAAGGAATTTAAGCCAGCGAAAAAAGTTTTATGGGAAAAGAGTTATAAATTCATAATGCGTCACCCGGCAACACTGATAATTTTTTGGAGGATGGAAAAAGAAGATTTTTTACCAATTATTGAGCCGTGGAAGAGTTCATACAAAATCTCCCAAATATTCGCTAAGTACACCCAAAGATTTCAAAGCAAAACAGATTAAAGATGAGACAGGGACAGTGAATGGAATTGATGGACATTTAAGGACAGAAGAATATTTAAATATATTCTTAATTATATGATACAGGGGGAGAAAGGTAAAAATTTGAGAAATATTAATTGAGAGTAGTGATATTATTATTTTTTCTTCTTCTCATATATATACTTTTTTATGTTACGGGGGAGCTGGGGGAGCTTCGGATCGATTGCTACGGGATTCACGTGTGTAATCATGGCGTTTGCCATGACCCGCACAACGGAGGGGGGGAATGTTGTGTTTTTTTTATCCACAACATTAGTAGGGGGGTATTTTGTTTTTTTCTTTATAATCTACTTTTCTTCTATCTTTCTTTCTTTGCCTGGATGATCAGTGGGGCACACATAGCAACATTCAGAATTTTAAAAAGACTCCCCAAGGTACCACGAAAGTTGAAAGATTAAGTATTATTATAGATTGGAGTAACCCTATTAAAAACAATGACTAATTTACTGATGTTTTACTCCTTTTATGGAGTTAATACATCAAGCGGAAAGAACGCATAAACTTCCAGAGTCTTTTTCGACAGCTATCTTAATAGTATTGCCAAAAAATGATAGAGATCTTTTAAAGCCAACATCATATAGACCTATTTCTTTGTTAAACACTGACTATAAAATAATAGCAAGAATCTTATCTAGCAGATTATCTAAATACTTACCAAAATTAATACATATGGATCAAACAGGATTTATCAAAAACAGACAATCGGCAGTTAATGTAACCCGGTTACTTAGCATAATTCATTTGGCACAAAAGAGGGAGGAAATGAGTGTGGCAGTTGCTTTAGATGCAGAAAAGCATTTGATAGATTGGAATGGGATTTTTTATTTAAGGTATTGGAAAAATATGGATTAGGAATATCCTTTATAAAATGGATTAAAACCTTAAATACTAATCCCAAAGCTAAAGTAGTGACAAATGGTCAAATTTCAACACCATTTCAGTTAACAAGGTCAACTAGGCAAGGTTGTCCATTATCACCTGCTTTATTTGTGTTGGCGATAGAACCATTAGCTGAATTAATTAGAATGGACCCAGATATTAAGGGTTTCAGAGTAAACCAGGAGAAATACAAGATTAATTTATTTGTTGACGATGTTCTGCTTTATTTAACAAACCCATTGTATTCACTGCGTAAATTATATTCTAGATTGGAAGAATATGGGAAAATATCAGGCTACAAAATAAATTGGGATAAAAGTGAAATTCTACATCTTACTAAAGGAGATTATAGTCAATGTCGATTAATAACTCAACTTAGATGGCCGATAAATGGTATAAAATACTTAGGTATAAGAGTTGATAATGATATAAAGAACTTACATAAATTAAATTATTTACCATTATTGAAAAAAATTCAAGAAGATCTTGATAAATGGATGATATTACCAATAACATTAGTAGGTAGAGTAAATGCCGTAAAAATGAATATATTTCCTAGATTACAATACTTATTCCAAACACTACCAATACAACTACCCCAGAAGTTTTTTCAAGAGTTAAATAAATATGTGAGGAAGGTCCTTTGGAAAAGTAAGATGTCAAGAATATCATTGGAAAAATTGACATGGAAATTTGATCTAGGAGGGTTACAACTTCCAAACTTTAAGAATTATTATAAAGCAAATCAACTTAGATTTATTGCATCTTTTTTTGATAAAGATAAACCGGCATGGATTAGAATAGAACTAGATAAAATAGGAGAAAATACACCAGAAGATTTTATATATAAATGGGAATCTAAATGGATACGGGAAAAGAAAGAATCTCCTATATTAAAACATTTGATTGATCTATGGAATAAAATAAATGTTGATGATGAGATAAGGAAATCTTTATTAGCAAAGAGATCTTTAATTCAAAATAAACTTATTCCTTTTACAATGGATAATCAACTTTTATACAACTGGTTTCAAAAAGGGATTAGATATATATGAGATTGTTTTGAAGGAGGTATATTAATGTCATTTGATCAATTAAAGAATAAATACAACTGCACTGCTGTAGATTTTGCCTGCTTTGGTGACGGATTGTCACATTTTCCTCTCTTTTCAGGACACTGCCTCCAACCATGGCCTGAGAAGCTGCAGCTGTAACAAAACATCTCCTTTACCCTCCCACGTCTATTCCAGCAGTTCTTTGCTACATGCCCCAGCTGCTGGATCAAAGTTCTCTGTGGCATCACAGTGGCTACATCCATGACAGCCACTTTACCACTTCTCTTCCCCCTCCTCTGGTCTATCTCACCAGCCCATGATACTTTCACAGAGTAGGTCGGTCCCACGACCATCCCCAAATCTAAAACTTCCTGCTGGGCTGAGCTCAGGCATTTTCAGGAAGATTGTGTCATCGCTCTGGATTATCCAACCCCAAATACCCCTCATACTTTTGATATTTATGTCCTGCATAATCTATGGTAGGCTCATCAGCTCTCTGAACTCCTGGCATTACTATTCCAAACTTACTCTCAACTCTCCCCGGTTTCTCCCTCACTTTCCCTTTAAAGAAGTGATACCTCTCTTCATTGCCGGCATCCCCGGTAGTTGCCCAGGTACCATCCCGCACCCCAGGGGCCATTCTGTCCCACATATTCCTCGGGCACTCCACTTTTACCAACTCCTGTATAGCTTTAGGATGCATCTCGTGAATCACAAACATTTGCTGAACCTTACACCAGAATTCTGCATTCCCACGGGTGATGTTAAGTGTGGGAAACTTTGACAAAGTGCTCTGCTTCTCTCCAGGGTTGAGGGTTTATGGATGGTTGTAATCAAGGTCAAGGGCTGACTCGGGGTCATCTCCTGTTGTTGGTTGACCTCAATCAGTGTCAACACAACAGATATATCTGGAGATAACCTCTCCCTTAAGTATTTCCAAACTAATTCCCACATCATGCAAAATATAAATGATGGCTGAAGATTAAACAGTACATACTTAAAACAATAAAGTGTATTCTCTGCAACCTGCCACTTACGTGCGTCTGAGCTCATAATGCCTGTTGTATCCCTTTGCATTTAAAAGTTACTCCAAGGCTACAGACTTATTCTTAAAACACACAAACATAGTTACATACAAGTCTGCCACTATACAATTCCCCGAATGAGTATACACACATTCCACTAGTGTCTGTCAGTAACCACCCTTTGCAACTGTTTCACCAAATTAACTCACAAACGTTTAGTCTCTTGCCTAAGCACAAATGCATGCACACATACCACACTACGTTTATACTTACTAGTTACAGCTCTCCACCGAGTCATGATACCTCATGATCCTGTAGTCATCGGCCCAAACAGATCCAAGTGTGAGTGCTAATTTTAAAAGTACTCACTCACTCACTGAGACTGCTGGCCACGCGATGGGTTATGAAAGTCACCTGGATCAGTGGTCCCCAACCACCAGGCCACGGACCAGTACCAGGCCGCGAGGAAACAATATGATTTGGCGATATGAAACGACATGAGTCAGCTGCACCCTTCCTCATTCCCTGTCACGCCCACTGTTGAACTTGAATGCAAGCGAGGTCATCAGTCATCTAAACTCAGTGATATCCTCGCGCCAGGGATCACTGGTTGGTCTTGGGTAACCGGTCGCCTCGTGCGGCCGGCAAGAAGTGCCATTGCTACCGGCCTGCAGCGCGGACAGATGGGCGCCGCCTCTAAACCTGCTTACCACACCGAATGTTCATGGGGAACCCGGTGCTAAAATATTCGCAGAGGACCTAATTCGGGCTCAGGGTTTCATAAGCAGCAGAGCAGCTCCCTCGCTGTGATCTACTGAAAGCCATCCCTTGAGACAAACCTTTGTCGGCCAATAGATCCTACAGCGGGGGGGGGGGGGGGGGGGCGTGCATGCACCCCGTCGCACTCCTCGCTCAGTCGGTAGCTCTCTCCGGACTGGAACCGCCGCGCAGCCCCAGTACGGGGACCTCCAGCCCTTACCTTGTCCTCTCACTGGTGTGTTGCAATGATTTTATATGTTCATACAAGGAAAATATGCGCTGTGTGTTTACTATCCAAACATTCCTTAAAATGTTATGATGCTAATGACTTTAAGTGAGTTATAATTGACTTATCACTATATTCATGCAAGGAAAATATGCGCTGTGTGTTTAATATTAAATTCATTAGATAAACCCTTTTAGAAACAAAATTGAGTGTATTAATCACTTATTAATGACTTATAGTTGACTTATCACCTATATTCCGGTCATGATTAACACCCCCACTCCCCCTCGTCGGCCGGTCCACAAGAATATTGTCAATGTTAAACCGGTCCACGGTGCAAAAAAGGTTGGTGACCCCTGCCACAGAATACACCCTAACAATACATGGCTTTGTTTTGTGGAAGCTTACAAAATTTTGAAATATACTTCTTTTAAACTACCTACTTTATATTGACTTCTTATCCTTCCTACTAAAATTATAGCACTTCATATTTGCTTGCTTTATATTTATGCTGCCACTCTTATTACATTGCATTTTGTCTAATGAAATCAATGACTAACATTGTACCAACCTCTGCCACCTAATTAAAAATATATTCAGTTCATTAACTATGATTTGCATTTAACAAATCCACACTGCCTTTAGCTAATCAATCCACATTTGCCCAAGTGTCTCCTCATTCTCCTCCTTATTACCGCTTCTGAAAGTTCCCCAGCAACAAGGTTAAATTGATTGCTGGGCATATCCTTAAGCCTTACTTGAACATTGCTCCGCTCATACCTCGTCCAGGACAACTATTTTACCCATCTGCACCAATCGTATTTGTTCACATTAGACATCTTTCTATGCAATGCCAACATGGAAGATCCATCACGAACTCCCACAGCCCCTATGTTCTCACTGGCTGACATGCTCGAGCCATCGGAAGGGTGAATCCATGGAAAGCATCCGGCCCTGACAGGGTGCTTAGCCAAGTACTAAAAAACTGTGCTGGTCAAATGGCTGGAGATCTGTAACCTCTTCACTTTGGCAGTCTGAGATACCCAGCTGCTACAAGCAGGCTTCAATTAAACCGGTGCCTAAGAAGAACACGGTAACCTGCCTCACTGACAATCATCCAGTAGCCCTTACATCCACGGTGATAAAGTAGTTTGAGAGGTTGGCAATGAAACGTATCAACTCCTGCCTGAGATGCAACTTGGACTGGCTACAACCGGAGCAACAGGTCCACAGCAGATGGCACCTCACTATGTCACAAACAGGGATTGTTTTTAAAAGAAAAAAAGTTTCTTTTCAGTGAGTATTTTCTCAGTGTAAACCTCATGAGTTTCCAATGTTCCTTGGATTGTTTACCTTTTATGTCTAATTGTTTGTCTTTGGACTAGCTCTAGTTTTTCACTTTGTGTTGCAGGTGCCTCATTTGATATCTTGGGGACTGTAAGGCTTTCTTGGTATTTATCACTTTTGTTCAATTTGGGATAATTTAATTAACACAGTGCGTGTAATGTCTGGGGGAATATGTTTCGACTGAACGCTTGGGTTGTCTGATTGGTCCTGAGTCCCTACGTGCTCCGGAGTGTATTTCAGAGGGCCACGCCAACCCCTCTTTGTCCTGTCGTCTGGTAAAACTCAGACTGAGTTCTTCTGCGTATCATGAGTGATTTCAGTTCTTTAAAATTCTGTATAGTTTGCCTGAGTTCTTGTTAGTTTTGCTGCCTAATTTCTGTAACAAATCTTTTGTCTTGAAAAAGATCCAAAGCCTTCCCAACATACACGACAAATGAACTCTCTCATGCTTCCAGCCAGCTACAGATATCGATTTTAACCGATGTTTTGATGACAAATTCTGCCAGCTCCATCCGGGATGATGCCCGGGCATATTAGTCCAGTGGAATTTATGCCCCGTCATCCATCCCTTCTGATTGGTTAGTCCTCATCCAATCAGGTTTCACTGCCCAACCTTGTTTACATTCGAATTCCAGTTCTTACTTACAGCAAGATTATCATCTTTATTAAAATTCTTTTCCTCTATTTTTATTTCAAAGATTTCCTTCAACAGGTGGTCGCAAAAGCAACTGGCGTGACACAGTAGTTCTGTGACATCAAAATCCAGCCTATGGCCTTTGTGTCTTGCTTCCACCAATTTCTCCAGGAAATAAGATGATTACGCACAATGTTCCTACAGAATGGCTACAAGGTGAAGGAAATCAATTGAGCCTAAAAAGAGACAATGGAAAAAGCAGGTTACAATGAGGAAGAACCTACTGCTGCCACCTGTCTTCCCTATATTTCCACAGTTTCTGGAAGTATAGCTAGGAAATACTAGATTAATACCATTCACAGACCAGTACAGAAGCTAAAAACGCAACTTATGTGGATCAGCAATAACCTGGGACTCAGGACAGCTGGCGTTTATAGAATCCCCTGTGAATGTGAAGTAGCGTATCTCGGCCAAACGGGACGCAAGAAGAATACTGGCATCAAGGAGCATAGGAGATGTATATGTTTGGGTTACCCAGAGAAAAACACTGCATTCACAATGGCCATAGGATTGACTTCGATGGCACAAAACTACTATACCGTGCCAATGGCTTTTGCAACAGCTTTGTGAAGGAAGCCATTGAAATAAAACTAGAAGAAAAGAATTTAAACAAATATGAAAGTCTTACTGTAAGTAAGAACTAGAATTTGATTGTAAACAAGGTGGGATGGTGGAAACCTAATCGGATGAGGACTAACCAATCAGAAGGGATTGACAATGGGGATATAAATACCCCCAAGGATCATACATGTCCCTGGCATACCCATGCATAGGCATCATCCCTGATGAAGATGGCAGAGTTTGTCATTGAAACGTTGGTTAAAATTGATACCTGTACTTGCTGTGTTGGCGCATGGCCAAATGTTTAAGGCATTCATCTAGTTATCTGAAGGTCGCTAGTTGCGTGTGTGTCCTTGAGCAAGGCACTTAACCACACACTGCTCTGCAACGACACCGGTGCCAAGCTGTATGGGTCCTAATGCCCTTCCCTTGGACAACATCGGTGGCGTGGAGAGGGGAGACTTGCAGCTTGGGCAACTGCCGGTCTTCCATTAAAAAAAAACCTTGCCTGGGCTTGCGCCCTGGAAACTTTCCAAGGTGCAAATGCATGATCCATTGAGACTAATGGAGGCCTAACACTACCTGCTGGAAGCCCGAGAAGAGTTCATTCATCTTTTATTTTGTTTGAATTGCCAAAGACTCTGTGATTCCTGCACTTAGGTTCACTCAACACTGGAACATCTGAACAGCAAAGATACATACATCAGGATGCTCTCTGTCAATGACAGCTCAGTGTTCAACGCCGTTATCCCCTTAAAACAAGTTAATAAGCTTCAAGACCTTGGCCTCAGTAGCTCCTCCGCAATCTCCATCAGCACAGGTGCACTACAAGGCTGTGTGATTAGACACCTGCTCTACTCACTTTACAATTATAACTGAGTGACAGTTCCAATGCCACATTTAAGTTTGCTGATGACAGCACTGCCATTGGCTGAATCAAAGCTGGTAAAAAATCAGCATATAGGAGGGAGATTGAAAATCTGCCTGAGTGATGCCACAACAACAACCTCTTACTTAATGTCAGCAAGACCAAGGAACTCATTGTTGACTACAGGATATGGAAATCAGATGCCCATGAGCCATTCCTCATCAGAGGACTACAGGTGGAGAGGATCAGCAAATTTAAATTCCTCAGTGTTATTACTTCAGAAGGCCTGTCTTGGCTCCAACACATAAGTGCAATTATGAAGAATGAATGGCATGTCTCCACTTTCTTAGGAGTTTGTAAAGATTCAGCATGACACCCAAAACTTTGACAAACTTCTATAGATGTGTAGTGGAGAGTATATTAACTGGTTGCGTCACAGCCTGGTATGGAAACACCAATGCCCTAGAATGGAAAACTCTACAAAATGTAGTGGATACAGCCCAGCCCATCATGGGTGAAGTCCTCCCATGCCATTGAGCACATCTACAGGAAATGCTGTTGTAGAAAAGCAGCAACCATCATCAGAGACTCCCACCTCCCTGGCCATGCTCCCTTTTCACTGCTGCCATTAGGAAGAAGCTACAGGAGCCTCAGGACTCACACCACCAAGTTCAGGAACAGTTATTACCCCCACAACCATCAGGCAGAATAATTTTCTCCAATAATTCTCTATCACAGAAGACTCATAGGCCTGTAGTTACTTAACCCTGCTACCCATCCTAAATAAAGAAACATCATTAGTTATCCTCCAGTTTTCTGGTACCTCAGCTTGTCTATTAAAGCTGCAAACATCTCCAACAGAGCTCCAGCTGGCTCCTCCTTTGCTTCACGTATCAATAAATCTCATGAAGATTTTTCCCTGACATCTAACATCACACCCCTTTCTAATATTGACAGGTCCTTGCACACTATTCCTGTATCTACAGAAATTTGAAACATAAGACTATAAGATCAAAAGATATAGGAGCAGAATTAGGCCATTTGGCCAAGTCTACTCCACCATTTCATCATGGCTGACCCAATCTTCCACTCAGCCCCAGACTCCCGATCCCCCATCCCCGCTAATGAAATTCCTCATTTCCATTCTAAAAGGATGCCCCTCTATCCTGAGGCTGCATCCTCTGGTCTTAAGACTCTCCCACCATAGGAAACGTCCTCTCCACATCCTCTCTATCAAGCCCTTTCTCTATTCTATAAGTTTTAATGGCCAATCCCTCTGCAGTGTCCTCCTTTTCTTCTCTAAGTCATGTAAGAAGCATCCTTGTAGGATGCAGCAATTTATTGAGCCTTTCTAACATATTCTCTCTATCCACTACAGTCCATTCATTTTCTGCAAATGCATTTTCTTTCAAGGTCAAGGTTCAGACAGTGAAAAGTATTCAGTTAGTACCCTATGCCTCCATGAGTTAATTATCTTTTTGATCCTCTATCATTCCCACCTGCACATTCATTTATACACCTATTGCAAAGTGTTTGAATTCATTCCTGTGTACCTACCCATTCTTTTCTAACACTCTATCTTTGCCCTCTATTTACTTTTTTATTTCTTTCATCATTTCCATCATTTCCATCATTTCTTTCAGAATCAGCCCAATTCATCTTGTGCTATTATCCTGACATCTCACATACAGTTTGTTGAACACTGACTTTATTTCCATTTTATAGGAATATACTGTACCTGAATCGCCTCCATTTTAAAGGTTTCTTCTCAATCCACCATCTTCTCTGCCAAGTGCTGACTCCATTTTCCCAGGCAAGATGTGCTCTCATCCATTGAAAATGATCCTATTCCAGTTAAGAATCCTGACTTCAGAATGGTCCTTGTCACTTTCTATGGCTATTTTTAATCTTAAAGCTATCTTAAATCTTAAAGCTTAATTGTTTTTTCCCAAAAATATTCTGTACCATGGGATAATTGCCCCATTTGGCTTACCTTGTTCTCCAGAACTAAGTCCAACACCAACATATTAGTAAAGAAATTTCCCTTGAGTGGTTATGCAAAAAGTTTGAAGTTAATAACTCATCAGGGTGATTGATAAGTTCATGACCTAATGTAGAAGAAAATAAGTTAACTTCAAACTTTCTGCATAATCTCTCAAAGAGTTGACCTGCATGTGCATATAACAAGAGCAGTATAACTCATCTCCTTCTACCTTAGGCCATGAACTTATCAATCACCCCTTGTACTACATAATTATTTTCCTCTCTTTTCCCCTTAAATTCTTAGCATCTTAGCCCATAGTGAGTTTGGTGATTACCTTATCACCACACTACAGTTTTTGCAATTCCCTGAACATTTGCTCTTCAATATTCTTCTCATGAGTTGGCTGCTAATAGTATAATCCCTTCAGGGAATGGTCTCCAATTCCAGACAAATGGATTCAGAGTTTAACCATTCCAGTATTTCCCCATTTTTTGGCACTACGGTTTTCTTTTAAATCAATACACCCACTCAACTCTTCCCTTCCCTATCTTTCCTAAGCAACTTGCATCCAGGAATAATTAGTATCCAGTTCTCTACTAGATCTTTGATTTAGCCACACCAAAATCTAACATACGTAAGTACATCCACAGCTCTACAGCCTAATTTAGTGCACTTTGTGATTCATGCACTCATTTATGGTTTAAAACATAGAATGGTATCGTGTAGGGTCATGTCCTTCAACACACAATATCTGTGCAAACATAATTACAAATTAAACTAATTCTCTTCTTGGCATTTAATATAATTAACCCTCAGAAGTTGGTGGGTAAACTATCCTTGTTGGGTCTTAATAACTGTCTCTGTAATTGGATCTTGGACTTATTGACAGAAAGACCACAGTCAGACAGTGTTGGCAGCAACATCTCTAGCTCCATGTTTTCATCAATGCATTACTTCAGTGATTAAGTCATTTAGAGTAACTTGCAATCTCAGCTCAGGCAATATTCAACCATTTATCTTCAAAATCTTTTAATTTTATTTTACCAAAGAAACAATATGCAAATATATGCAAAGGTCACAGAGCAGGAATATTTTATTATTTGTTTTTACTGTTCAGCAAAATACAGTAGCATATGAATGAAAATGAGAACCAAGAATAAGACAGCAGCTGTTATTTCACAATATGATACAGAACTATTGATTCCAAGTTGTTTTGTGTTAATGCTCGAAACCTACACGTTTTTTCATTAGTGAGCACAATGCCAGCATGAGCTGAATTTTCACTCAGTTGGATTTTACATTTCCAGAGTGCCAGAGACTGTGGACATCAGGCTCGGTACCAACAGGTACAGCAGGTGGTGTCCTGCTGTGAAGTGGCAGAGATGTGATAGGTGGCACTGTTAATTGCAGCCATTGGCACTGGCAGACAGTGGAGATTTTTGCAGCTGTGAATGCAATTTCACTCTAAAACACAGATTAAACAATAATCAAAGCATCACTAGCTTTCTTGTGGGCTTTGCAACCTTCTACATCTTAACAGTCTTTAAAATTCGAATCTGATGAAGATGTTTGCTCAGCTGGAAGCATTCTGTCCACTGAGTAAAATGGATGGAGGACTAAGTTTACTTCTAAAGCCTTCAACACAAAATCTAATTATGTTGCTACTGATACAACTCAATACTCAGGGAGTGCTTCACTGTTGGACATAATAAATATCAGAAAAAAATGTTCAAGCAAGTTTTGTCAGTTGATACAATGGATCCCATGGAATTATTTTGGTAAAGAGCAGGATATTCAGTCTTGAGTCCTAACCAAACAAGCCCATCTATCAATTCCATTAAAATGGACTGTGCAGTGTGGGGTTTTCTCTGCACATCTTTTTTTCCCCACATTCTGTATCTCAATAATATCTGTAATTCAAAAGTACCTCATTTTAGCATATTTGAGAAAACTGATATGAAAGCAAATCACCTTTTCTTTCTTTATAATTGAAAGTCCACACACTGTGAAAACACAATTGATAGGATAATCAGCATGCTTCGTTCCCCAGCTGCAAACTGTTTGACCTTAACTTCAATCACAGAGGATCGCTTGACAGTTGTGACAGGGTTTGAATGCCATCCCTCCTACAAAGCAGCTTAACATCATGAATGTCTGTGACGCTTCACTCATAGATAAGCTCAACATCTTTTATGTGCACTTTGAAAGGGAGAATAAAACTACAGCTGTGTGAATCCCTGCAGCACCTGGTGACCCTGTGATCTCTGTCTTGGAGGCCGATATCAGAACATCTTTCAAGAGGGTAAATCTTGACAAAGCATCGGACCCTGGTGGACCTGACTGAGCACTAAAATTCTGCACCAACCAACTGGTGGGGAAGTTCAAAGACACTCAAGGAGTGTTCAATCTCTTACTGCTATGGTCAATCTCCTACTTTCTTCAAAAGGGTGACCATCATACCAGTAGCCATGAAGAGCAGAATGAGCTGTCTCAATAACTATCACCCAGTTGCACTCACATCTACTGTGATGAAGTGCTTTGAGAGGTTGGTCTTGACCAGAATCAACTCCTGCCTAAGCAAGAATGTGGATCCACTGCGATTTGCCTATTTGCCTTTAGTTCTACATCTGATGCAATCTCACCGGCTCTCCACATGGACTTAGATCACCTGGACATCAGGCTGCTGTTTATTGACTACAGCTGAGAGTTCAACACCATCAGATCCTGAGTAGTAGTCAACAAGATCCAAAATCTGGACCTCTGTACCTCCCTTTCCAATTGGATCTTTGACTTCCTCATGGGGAGACCACAGTCAGGGCAGATGGAAAATAAACTCGCTGACAATCACCACAGGTGCACCTCAGTGATCTGTGCTTAGCCCACTGCTCTTCTCTCTACATGCATGTCTGTGTAGCTATGAACAGCTCAAATGCCATCTACAAGTTTTCTGAGGACAGAACTAATGTCTCAGATGGTGACGAGGAGGCGTGCAGGAGTGACATAGGTCAGCTGGTTGAGTGATATTGCAATAACAACTTTGCACTCAACGTCAGCAAAACCAAGGAATTGTTTGCGGACTCAGGAAGGGAAGACCAAGGGACCAGGCACTAGAGCTCATCAAGGGATCAGCAGTGGAAAGGGTAAGCAGTTTCACGTTTCTGTGTGTCAAGATCAATCCTGGGCCCAATGTATTGATGCAATTACAAAGAAGGCATGACAGGGGCTATATTTCATTAGGTGTTTGAGGAAACTTGGTCTGTCACCAAAGACTTTTGCAAGTTTCTACAGATGTACTGTGGAGAGTATTCTAACTGGTTTCATCACCATCTGATACAGTGGGGCCACTACAAAGGATTGGAAGGAGCAGCATCAAGTTGGAAACTCAGTCAGATCCATCATGCATACTAGCCTCCCCAAAGAAGATCTTCAAAAGGTGCTGCCTTGAAAAAGACAGCATCCATCATTAAGGACCCCCATTATCCAGGACATTCCCTCTTCTCATCACTACCATCACAGGGGAGGTACAGGAACCTGAAGGCACAGACTCAATATTTTAGGGACAGCCTCTTCCCCTCCACCATCAGCTTTCTGAATGGACAATGACTCCATGTACAGTACCTTGCTGTTTTTTATGCTTTCTTTTTGAACTACATATTTATTTAATTTATAGAAACCTGATTCTGAACCAGTAATAAACACAGCATAATGCAGGTAATAACAAACACAAGAGATCCTGCAGATGTGGAACCCTTCAGCAGCAAACACAAAATACTGGAGGAACTCAGCAAGTCAGGACACAGGACTGGTGAAGAAGGGGGAGAGAAGCCGGAATAAGATAGTAGAGGGAGGGCAAGGAGTACGAGCTAGCAGCTGATAGGTGAACCAGACGAGGAGGATGGTGAGTGGGTGAGGGAGGGGAGAATGAAGTAAGAAGCTGGGAGGTGATAGCGGAAGAGATAAAGGGCTGAAGCGGAAGGAATCAGTTAGAAGGGGACAGTGGACCTGCCAGTGTGTACTCCTCCTTCCTTCCTATTCTGGCTTCATCCCACTTCCTTTGTAGTCCTGATGTAGGGTCTTGGCCCGAAACATTGACTATTCATTCCCTTCCAGAGATAATAGCTGATTTTATGAGTTCCTCCAGCATTTTGCGTATCATTTAATAAAACTGCTGTGATGTGCCAAACCTGGTGGAGGAAATGAATTTGCTGGAACTGCCATGTGGGTCTGCCTACAGAGAATACAGAGGTTATTAACCCATATGTTATCAACAGAGAGTGCTCAGACCTTAAGGACAGTCGTACAGGGTTAAATGTATGTCTCTTTCTTAGAGGACTGAGCTCTTACACTCCACTTCCACGGTTTCACAAGCTCCCCCTCTTCTTGTGGCAGCCAACTGGACATGAGAGGTGGACCTGCTCTTTGTCACAATGCCACACAAACGCTCCTGGAAATTCTTAGTGAAGAACAGGAGCAGGAGGGGGTTGATGCAGCTGTGGGCATAGCTCAAACAGATGCTGATATGGTAGGTGTATAGAAAAAGCAAGCTGGGCTGCAGGGCCGTTAAATTGAGTACCTGCATCACATGAAAAGGTGACCAACACACCAAAAAGACAGCTATCACCATCAGCACAGTTTTGGTGGCCCTCTTCGCCGGCACTGATTGCTTTCTACCCACTCTTCTGAGTGACTTAAAGACATGAAAGAGAGTCAGTGAGTAGAAGGTGCTTATAATAATAAGAGGAATGATAAATCCCAATATGGACTGATAGAGAGTATACCAGTACATATCTTTTGCTCCAGAAGGCAGGTCCAGTGCACATACTTCAATGTCTCCCATCCGGATAGTCCTGGAATATAACATCACTGGGACTGTCATTGACCAGCTGCCAAGCCACACAAGACCATTCACCACCATTGTCCGACACATGGTCCTCTTCTCTGTTGTGGGGTGGACTATTGCTATATACCTGTGGAGGAACAAAATTGGCAAACATGCATTGATTAAGTGCACGCTGACATGCCAGGATTACTGCAGTAACCTGGGCTAGATCACAAGTTTTAATACAGTAGTGTTGCACTGCCCTGTTGAAAATGTGACATTCATAATCCATAATGTTATTCTTGAAAGGATTACTAAACTGATAACTGCCCTGATGTTCAACCGTGCTGGGATTAAGTAACACTGCCCTTCTGGGAAAGTTCTATAGGGATCACTGCAACGGCACTGTGCATGGGGATTATGACATTGACATTGTGCCATGGTACTGATGTGTCAAGATTATGTTCTGAGCCACAATGGATATTATTGCTGTGACATTCTGTTTCTGGTATATCAGGATTACTGCAGCAATATTATGCAATTATGTGTCAGAATTTGGAGAAAGCAGTTTGCTTTTACGCAGCTGGTAGATGAAATTATTCCAGTGACACCCTGCTATCAGGATCAGTGTACTGGAATTGCTTCAGTAATTCAAGGAAGTCTGCAGATGCTGGAAATCCAAAGCAACACACACAAGATGCTGGAGGAACTCAGCAGGATGGGTAGGAAAGGTAAAGGGCTGGAGAGGAGAGTAGTGAAAGAGGAGGGAAACCAGGGGGAGGCAATAGGCAGATAAGAAAAGGTGAGACACCAGAGTGGGGAATAGAAGAAGAGGGTAGAGGGGAGAAATCAGAAGGAGAAATTGATATTCACGCCATTAAGTTGGAGGCTACCGAGACAGAATATGAGGTGTTGCTCCTCCACCCTGAGGTTGGCCTTATCTTGGCACAAGAGCAAGCCATGGACCAACGTGTTGGAATGGGAATGGGAATTAAAATGTTTAGCCGCTGGGTTTTGAAGTTCTGCTTTTGGCGAATGGAGCGGAGGTGCTCAACGAAGCGGTCCCCCAATTTACGACAGGTCTTACCAATGTAGAGGAGGCCGCATGGGGACCATTGGACACAACAGACGACTACAGCCGATTCACGGGTGATGTGTTTCATCACCTGGAAGGACTGTTTGGGACTTTGAAAATGGGCAGGTGCAGCACTTCTTCCATTTGCAATGATGAGTGCCAGGAGGGATATTACTGGGGAGAGATGAAATGAAAGGCAGGAGAATCGTGGAAAGAGCAATCACTACAGAAGGCAGAGGGGGAGGAAGGTAAAGATACGTTTGGGATTAGGATCCCTTGGGACATGGTGGAAGTTGCAAAGGATTATTTGTTGGACACAGAGTCTCATAAGTTGGAAAGTAAGGACAAGAGGAATTTTATCTCTTAAGGTGCAGAGAAGATGTGGTGAGCACAGATGTCCAGGAAATGGAGAAAATGTGGGTGTGGGCAGTGTCAATGGTGAAGGAAGTGAAACACTGTTATTTGAAAAAGGGGGGCATTTCTTAGTCCTGGAATAGAAAACTACTTATTGGGAACAGAGGTGGTGGAAACGAAGGAACTGAGAAAAGGGAATAACAGTTTTACAGGAGATATGGTGGGAAGAGGTATATCCAAGGTAACTGTGGGAATTGATAGGTTTATAAAAGATGGAGACAGAGAGATCAAGAAAGAGGAAGGAGGTGTCAGAAAAGGATCAAGTAAATTTGAGGGAAGGATGGAAGTTGGAGGCAAAGTTGATGAAATTGATGAGTTCAGCATGGGTGCATGAAGTAGATCTAATGCAGTCATGAATGTAGGGGAGGAAGAGTTGGAGTGCATTACCAGGGATGTCTTAGAACGTGGACTGTTCTATGTAGCCAATGAAGAGACAGGCGTAATTGGCCCATGCAGATGCCCATGGTTACACTTCGAGTCTGGAGGAAATGAGAGGAGCCGAAGGAAAAATTGTTGTGGGCAATGACCTACTCTGTCAGATGGAGGAGGGTGGTGGTGGGGGGAACTGGTTGTTTTTTTATTAGTGAGAAAGAAATGGAGAGCTTTAAGGCCTTCTTGATGGGGGGGGTAGATGTTTATAGGGACTGGATATCTATGGTGAAAGTGAAGCCATCAGGGTCAGTGAATTGAAAGATACTGAACAGATTGAGAGTATGAGGAATGTTGCAGATGTAGGTGGGAAGGGAATGAACCAAAGGGGATAGAATGTTCTCGAGGTATGAGAACATGAACTCAGTGATCTGGACCAGGCAGAGACAATAGTCCTACACAGATGGTCAGATTTCTGATTCTTGGGTAGGAGGTAGAAGCGAGCAGTGTGGTAACTATGAGTTTGGTGGCAGTGGGTGGGAGCTCTCCAGGGTTGGTGAGACAGTTTTCTGATGGTCCAGAGTGGGGTCCTCTTCAAAGGCTCAGTATGAAGAGGTGTCTAGTTTCCACCTGGACTCAGCAAGGTAGAGGTCAGTCCACCACACTACAACAGCACCCCCTTAGCACCATCTGTAGGTTTGATGGTGAGGTTGCAATTGGTGTGGAGACAGTAGAGGGCCATGTGTTCAGAGGGGGTATGGTTCGAGGAGGAGAGAGGAGTGATGAAGTCAAGATGATTGATGTCTTGTTCGCAATTCAAGATGAAAAGATTCAGAGCAGCTGAGGACCAGAGTGGGGAGTTCAAGAAGAGGAGGAAGGGTCATCAGTGCGGGATGCGGAAATCTTGCCAAAGGAGTGGGTTTGGAGATGAAGGGAATGGAAGAAGATCTTGGGGGACATAGCAGGCACAGAACTCAATGAGGTGCAGGTGAAGGGGGACAAAGGTATTTCCTCAATATGTCCTCACTGGGCAAAAACTAATGTTAGAAATCAACCTCAACTGGAGTCCACCAAATTTGAAACATCATTTCTAAAGGAAAGAAACAAAAGAGTGCACTGATTGCCCAATACATAGTTTCACTAACATTGGTATAATTGCATTAAGACTGCTTTAAATTTATCGTTCTGTCATTTTTAATGAAAACTGAATACGATTTCCTAATGTACATGCAAGAGTGGACAAAGGCCACATTATAAAGGAAAACAAGATTTTCAATCAAGGAGTAATTAACTGTTCATAGCAGAGACTTGGAACATGAACTTGAAGAAAAGAAATTCTCTTATACTCCCCCTTTCTCCTATCTTGTCCAGATACAAATTCACCACTTGGCACCTCCAATTATCCAAGCCATCATGAACTCCAAGTGGATCCCATGTCACTCTTCAGTAGGTGGTTCACCTGATAAGGCAAGGTTTACTGGATTCCAAACCTCATTTGAATCAGCATATCTTCCGTAGTATGGAGTTCATAAAGTTCCATAGTACAGAGTTGAGAAATTCGTAACATTCTATCATATGGAGTTCAGAACTTTCCATTGTAAGAAGTTCATAAAAATGTACTCCTCACTCCTCATGTTCAGCATACCTGATGCTGCAAAGGTCATGCAATTTTAGGATCAGGATAGCATGACCATTGAAGGTTTGGGAAATGCAGGTCATATGGAAGGAGGAGGATGAATTTTATATATATCTTTATGTCTTTAGTGCCCCAAAGGGAATCTTGAACTTTAGTGGTTCCACCATAACACAAGGAGGATACAGTGGTGATAGTTTGCATTTTGAAGTTTTTCAATTGACGTGGTTGCAAATTACTAACAAAATAAAATTGGATGTCATGGTATGGTATCACCACAGGCTAAGGACATTAGGATTGAAGATGGAGCAAAGACTGGAGAACAGAGCATTTTGTCAGTATGTGCAAAACAATTTAATATTTCATTTAAAAAGCCATTCTGGTCTGAAGTGTTAACTTCTTTTCCCTCTCCACAGACGTTCCCATACCTGTTGATCATTTCTAACAGTTTTTATTTATATTAAAACGAGGAAATCTGCTGATGCTGGAAATTCAAGCAACACACACAAAATGCTGGAACTTAGCAGCACAAACATTTGTTCCTTTTAACCCTGGATTCTCCTGCAGAAAGGTATTACATTGGTAATTTTTTTTTTGTAATCACTCAGTCCAAAGGCTTTTAAAATTATACAAAATACAAAAAAGTCATGGTGTTCTTCAAATCCAGAAATGGTATCTGAGTGTCCTTTTGAGTCATTTATATTGGAGCATGATATTCAGCTTTTTGAACCTATTTTTCCAGCTGGCTAATACGCACTAACTCTACCCAGCCCACTACAGCATCATATAAAAACATAATATATATCGACAAATTTAGGTGCATTCTGGAACACTAGAAGAAAAACACGAAAATAAATCTAGGTGTCTGGGGAAAATAATTATATAATGACTCTAATTTCTGCTTTCCATATGGCATATTACTAGGCAATTTGCTATTCTTAGTCATCCGTCCACAGCTAATGTATCTGTAGACTTTTGAATATTCTTGCACATTAACCATGCATACACTCAGTGGCCACTTTATTAGGTCACTTGCTAGTTAAAGCAAATTTCTAATCGGCCAATCATGTCATAACAACTCGATGCACAAAAGCTTGCAGACATGGTCAAGAGGCTCAGTTGTTGTTCAGACCAAGCGTCCAATATCAAAATGTAGACCAAATGTGATCTAAGAGACTTTGACTGTGGAATGATCGTAAGTGCCAGATGGGATGAATAAGCATCTCAGAAACTGCTAATCTCCTGAGATTTTCACAAACAATGGACGGAAGTTCAGTGGGTGAAAATGCCTTGAACCTAGAAAGATCAGAGGAGAATGGCCAGGCTGGTTCAAGTTGACAGGGAGACAACAGTAACTCAAGTCACCACATTTTATAACAGTGTGTGCTGTTACAGACTCAGCAACAATAAATATATGAGTGAAGCAGGGGGTTTTATAACAAATAACACATTTATTAAACAATGAAAACAAACCCCCCAAAAGTAAACAAACCACTCACGTAACCGGAAATCAGCTGCTGTGTGGCATCTTAAACAGTTCTTAAAGCAATGAAGCTTAAACAGTTCTTCAAAGTAGTATTGCAAAAGTTCAAGATACTTACAGTCCATTTAAGGGAGAGACTTTTTAAGACGATTTAAATTCTCTTTCACGTCGTGTTGTTGCAATTCCCAGTCGAACTACTTTTCCTACGAAGAATTTTACGAAGATGATATGTAACGGCTTAAAGGCACTGACTGTTCCTTTACAAAACTGTTCCCAATCCTTTCTGCTATTATTCACAGGGATTAACACGAGAACAGTCAACGAATTCCTTCCGAATGAGGATCAAACAAGGTCGAACCTGTTTCACTGTCGAAATTGACTTCCCTCCATCTTTTAGCTCCCGAACTCCGATCTTCACTCTCCACTGATTCTCAGCTAGCAGTATTATAAAGAAACTGCTGGCAAGGGCCTTTTAATCTTTAGGCATTAGATAAAACTTCATCTTTCAACTAAACTGTGTCATAACATTAAATCACGCAGTGGCATGAAGTCAACATGGCAAATCCAGCCATGAACTGCCTCTCCTCACAGGGAGCGGTCCTCCTTTTATACCCTGGAAAAAAAACCTGTCACATGACCTCTACTGGCAGGAAAATGACGTCACTCCACCAGCACAAGACCATTACCTCAAGTGCAGTATAGCTTCAACCCCAGTCACGTGACAAGGGTACATAACAGTGCAGAAGAGTATCTCTGAATGAACAACATGTTTAGCATTGGAGTGGATTGGCTATAGCAGTACATAGCGAAACTTTACATAATTCACTTGGGAAACAATCTCAATGTTTAATTTAGCAATTGTTTGCAAGAAGTTAGAATCTAGATCATTCCAGAAGCTGCAGTACATTTCTTTTTATTTTCTTTCAGCTTTGTCCTTGATTTCAGTCTTTTGAGTGCAATAACTAATGCTGGACTTCTTACTTTTGTCAAAAACCTTTGCCTACAACAACCCAGTAGCTATTCTTCTTACGTGAATCTGCTATATGCAACAGGTTTCACCAGTGACTGTGGACAGTCTGTGGGGATACTCAGAGCAGGTGGTGGGTGTGCTTAATGTACAATGTGAAGAGTTGGGTTGATGGTGATGGGAAGGAATCTCTGCTTATCCAAGTGATTTTCTGATGGCACTAATACATCATTTGACTCGGTGTGGCACCAAGTCAAAATTAAGCTGAAAGAAGTTGGAGAAACAGTTTTCCCATGGCTGAAGTCCTCCCAGGTACAAAAGCACAATGCGGTGAATATGGAAAACCACACATTTCAGCAGAGAGCCATAGATTTGGGCTCTTCTCCTTAAGGTCTCGGCAACAGCTTCACTGAGCATCAGCTCCTCCCTCCAGGTGTTGTCTTGGACATTTATAGTGTTCTCTTTCACCATTTGGTCCTAGGCAGCTCAAGCAGATCAGAAATTTTCTTTCACTGATGGTATGTTTTTAATATGTGTCCCGGGGTCAGTTGATAAATCAGAGTCCTCTGTTGCACAGTTGTTTTGGATAAACCTTGACAAAGCCTATTCCAAATCTTCCTGAGATGCGCACACTCCAGGAGGAAATGGATAACATTTTGATTTCCCAGGAAACCTTCTCGAGGGCAGTCTGCCATCGCAGCTGTACTTGAAGCATCTGACAGGGAGGACCCTCTCTGTTACCAACCAACCAAGGTGACAGAGTCATAGTCCTTTACATATGCACCATGAACTCAGGTGCTATGACCTAGTTGTGCTTGCCAATCCAGTAACCTAACCAAGCCAGTCTCATTGACTCTTACCTGGTCCACATCCCTCCAAATCACATCCTAGCCATATGCCCCTCCAAATGTCCTTCCAACATTACAGTTGCACCCACCTTCACCACCTCCTCTGGCAGCTTGCTGCGCATACCTATCACTCTTACTCTGAAAAACTAGCCCCTCAAGTCCCTTTCAAGGCTTCCCCCTCCCCTCACATTAAAGCTATGCCCCCTAGTTTCAGACCTTTTACCTGGGGGATGGATCTTCCCAATGAGTGTTTGAAAATTCTGGTGCCAAGTGTTTCCACTATTCTTCCAGGTCATTGAGAACATTCCATGGAGACCACAGGATAATTGACATAGCTCTTCTAGCCAAGTCATACGACAAAGACAAGAGGTTGTGCACAGTCCAGAACATGGCCAGACCCATCTTTCACAACCTCAGGAGCCAATAGAACCTCAGAAGGAAAAAGATCAGCTGATTCATAGGGTCTGCCACACACCGGTGATGCCTGAAATATCATAACTACACACTTGCCATATCACATCCTTATGCTATCCCCTATCCACACATAACCCCCATATCCCCCGTTCTCAACAAATCACTTATTGTCAGATGTTAGCTGGAGATCCTACTAAATTATATTCTACCATGACGAGGAATATGGTATGAATATATACAACGGATAACATACTGCTTCAGGAGCTCAAGAGGTCAGGCAGTGACTGTGGAGCCAGAGTGATGATCTACTTTAAGATTTCACCAACATCACTAAACATTTTCCCTGATACCAGGGGCTTCAGAAACTCCACCCATGTATTTGTGGTAGACAGTGTATGCTGTTCCCAGTCAGTCTGCACTGCAGATGGGTTCCTCATACAGTATGTTCTTAAGGAGCACAGTACTACAGTAATTTTATGCATTGCACTGTACTGCTGCAAAATAAAACAAATTTCATGACATGTGAGTGATGATAAACCTGTCCCTGTTTGATATGGATCTCTGTTGTGGACCTAGAGTGGGAAGAGCTCAGGGAGAGGAGAATCATGGTTGGGTAAGGGGGAGGGAGAGGAGAGGGAACGGGAAGCACCGGAGAGACATTCTATAATGATCAATAAACCAATTGTTTGGAATCAAATGCAGGGTTGGGCGTGTCTGTACCCACTCTACCCCTTCCCTCGCCCACTGAACTGCTTCTCTACCGCCTGCCCCACACCCCTCCCATGGCACTCCACCCTCGCCACTCCTAACATCTTTTGCCAGGTTTACAAACTCGCTCTCCGCTCTACGTTGGAAAATACAGTGCTGTGCAAAAGTCTTAGACACCCTAGCCATATATATGTGCATAAGAGATAACACAGAACAGTACCTCACTATTAAATCACTCTTGATCATAGCACAACCAGACTTCTCATTGCCATCCAACACATCCTAACCGCCTTTTACTTAGCAACGGGCTCGGTCACAGTGTAAAAGGGCAAACAAATATTTTTTAAAATCTCATTAACAAATACAGCAAAAAAAATCCGGCAGCTCATTAAAAAAAAAACAACCAGATTCCACACTAGGATCCTACTCACTCTCTACCTCCCAATAGCCCACACTCCCCCGACAGTGAACTGTGGCGGGCCCCAGTTGGCCTCTTACACAGTGCGGTTAAACAGCGGAAAGCAGTTTGCATCCCGTGGATTCCCGGGAAGTGGAGTGTCTGCCTGTGCAACAAGTTACCGATTCTCGGAGAAGTTTATCCCATACAAGAAGCGGCGGGAAGACCAGAGAAAGTGCTCAGCCTAGTTCCATATCAATAGCAAAGCAACGACTGAGAATGGTCTGGGTCTAAGTACCGGTTTTAAACGACCTGTGGTGTTTTTATTGGCCTCCGTAACAAAAATGGGGAGATACACTTCCGTAAGACTTAATTCAGCGCAATTCCTAGAATGTTACGGGAGCACAGCGGGTCTGGTGATAAAGGATCACAACTGTAGCCTACCTGTCTATACAGAGGACGGTGACAATGCCCACGGTGGTGAACTGGTTACTGACATCTATAACGGTCACCGCCTTGCACATGAACTGACCGAAGATCCACTGCCTGTCTCTGACCAGCTGATGGATCGTGAAAGGCATCCCCAGCAGAAAGAGCAAGTCGGCGATGGCCAAGCTCAGCACGTAGATGTCCGACACCCCTTTGGTCTTACATGCCAGAAGTGTGTGGATGACCAGGCTGTTGGCCCCGACGCCTACGATGCACAGGATCCCATACACCGAGGGCAAGATGTGCATCATCATCGTATCATCCAGAACCTGCCCCGAGGACAGATTCCACGTCCCCAAGCTCTCGGTAGCGCTCAGCCTCCAGCCTTCTCGGCTTGTCTGGTTCCATCCATTCATGGCCACCCGGGGAGCCCACGCTCGGGAAGTTCAGCCGGTGCAAACGTTCATCAATGCCCCGACCTTGTCAGTGCGGTGGACAAGTGCTCGATCAGTTTCACGCACTCCCGTTAGTCTCCCCGACCGATTCAACAGTTTAAAGCACGGCATCCGATCTTAGGTCCTCAGTGAAGTCTTCCTCACTTGAAGACTTGAGTGAAATGAGATCCTGAAATCACTGGCGGCTGTTTTATATTCTCTCGTGTACACCGGCGCTGCTGGTCGAAACGAGTGATGAATTTCCCAGCATGATGTTTGAGACGGAGTTCTGAGCGCATTTCTGTACAAATAAGTGAGCTCTTCATGCATTCGGCAGAGAGGAAAGCGAGCAAAGGAGCTGGCTAACGCGCGAAGAGGATTCGTCGGTGACTCAGAGAAAATCCTTTTACTTGTCACTTTACTGAAGAGATTTCAAACAAACGGAGTGGGAGGGGGCATTTGCAAACATCTTGTTGCTGTAACAATATTTCCCACAATACTGTCCTCAGAAATTTATCATTTTTTTCACTTAAACCAAAAAATAAGCCAAACGGGCATGTGCCCATCAGCATCTCCGGAACCCGAAGCGCTTTTAGAATAAATGAAGTCACTGGAGGGAAAAATAAACAAGTAATTTTCACCCATTTTAGTGAGTTGAAAGCAAAACTAAACACTACACATCCTGAAATAAAACCGGGAAACGCTGGAATCGTTCAGCAGGTGAGACAGCATCTGCGGCAAAAGAAACAGAGATCAGGTGAAATTATTAACTGCTCTCTCTTTACAGATACTGTTTGATCTGTCCTGTTTTTTTTTGTTTCTTTTTCTGTTTCAGTGGCAGTCATATAGGTGGGAGATTGAATATTTCTTTCAATGGGGTTATAACGATAACCTCTCACTCACCGCCGGCAGAATCAAAGAGTTGATTGTAGACGACAAGGGAAAGAAACCAGATGTCCATGAGCCAGCCCTCGAGAATCGGAGGCGGAGAGGCCGGTGACTTTAAAATCCTTGCCGTTCCAATATCAGAGATTCTATCCTGCGATCAGCACCGAAGTGCCATTGCAAAGAAGGCATGGCAACACTTCTACTTTCTGAGAGGTTTGCGCAGATTTGGCATGTCATCTAAAACTTTTAAGAACTTCCAAAGAAACGGAGTGGAGAGTATCCTGACTGGTTGCATCACAGCCTGATATGGAAACACCACTTGTCAACAATGGAAAAGCCTACAAAAATAGTGGATACAGCCCAGTCCATCACAGGAAAATCCCTCTCCATAATTCAGCACGTAATAATGATGATGATGATGATGATGATGATGATGATGATAATAATAATAATAATAATAATTTTGCACAAGTCAGAAAAATGTTTTAAGAATATTCTTCCATCAAGAAAAACAGTATTCAACACTCCATGTGAGCATATGCAATTCCAATAACAAATACACACCACTAAACTTAAATGAAAGCACAACCCCCCCCCCCCCAAAAGTGAAGAAATTATCACTATTGAAGAAAATGTTAACCCATGGAAGAGATCCACATGATCTGAGCAGACTAGATGTCAACAAGAAAGCATTGAATGCCTGGCTCAGAGTTCCCAGAATCAGAGGGGGTCCTTGTGGCAGTACAGGACTAGGTGTTTAACACAAAAGTTATGGAAACATAGAAACAAGGAAATCCTACAGCACAATACAGGCCCTTCGGTGCACAAAGTTGTGCCAAAATGTCCCTACTTTAGAAATTACTAGGCTTACCCACAGCCCTCTATTTTACTAAGCTATCCTATCCGCCTCCACCACCGTTGCCAGTGGCCTATTTCACACACTCACCACTCTCTGAGTAAAAAAACATCTCCTGACATCTCCTCTGTACCTACTCCCCAGCACCTTAAACCTGGCAACCATTTCAGCCCCGGGGAAAAGCCTCTGACTATCCGCAATCAATGCCTTGCATCATCTTATACACCTCTATCAGGTCACCTCTCATCCTCCATCGCTCCAAGGAGAAAAGGCCGAGTTCACTCAACCCATTGTCATAAGACATGCTCCCCAATCCAGGCAACATCCTTGTAAATCTACTCTGCACCCTTTCTATGGTTTCCATGTCCTTCCTGTAGTGAGGCCACCAGGACTGAGCACAGTACTGCAAGTGGGGTCTGACCAGGGTCCTATATAGCTGCAACATTACCTCTCGGCTCCTAAATTCAATTCCATGATTAATCCACCTACTGTTATTCATTGGCTTACCTCCATTTTGTCCTGTTTAAGTTTATAGAAAATAAGAAGTTGGACATTTGATACATCCTCTAAATTTGAGGAAACTTTGTGACCTTTTATTCAATATTTTCATATGCTCTGACTTATGCCTTCCAGTTACCTTTTTGAAGTTTTGGATTTGATCAGAAAGTTTTTCCTTGTTTTTTTGGCTCTTACTCTCAGTTTGAGCTGCCCAGTCAATTTTTCTTTTTTGTTTGTCCTTTTTTTGTGTGTTTTGGGTTTTGTTCTGTTTATGTCAATTATAAAAGTTTATCTTTTTTTTCTTTTTATGGATAAGAGGAGAATAAATTACCTTTCTCTTTATTATATACTATTAGATTAATACATCATTTGATCTTGAGAATGTTTATTTTTCCTTTTATTTGAACTGTTATTGATATAGATATTTGTGATAATTCTCCTCTTGTGTGTGTGTATATATATATATACTTTTTTATTTAACTAATAAAAAGATTGATAAAGGAAAGGATGAAGGCCACTATACCGTATGCCTTCTTAACCACAGAGTCAAGCTGCACAGCTGATTTGAGTGTCCTATGGACTCGGACCTGAAAATCCCTCTGATTCTCCACACACCCAAGAATCTTACCATACATACTATATTCTGCCATCATTATTGACCTACCAAACTGAACCACTTCACACTTATCTGGGTTGAACTCCATCTGCCACTTCTCAGCCCAGTTTTGCATCCTATCAATGTCCCGCTGTAACCTCTGACAGCCCTCCACACTATCCACAACACCTTCAACCTTTGAGTCATCAGCAAACTTACTAACCCATCCCTCCACTTCTTCATCCAGGTCATTTATAAAAATCACAAAGAGTAAGAGTCCCAGAACAGATCCCCGAGGCACCCCACTGGTGACCGACCTCCATGCAGAATATGACCCGTCTACAACTACTCTTTGCTTTCTGTGGGCAAGCCAGTTCTGGATCCACAAAGCAATGTCCCCTTGGATCCCATGCCTCTTTACTTTCTCAATAAGCCTTGCATCGAGTACCTTATCTAATGCCTTGTTGAAATTCATATACACTACATCTACTACTCTTCCTTCATCAATGTGTTTAGTCACATCCTCAAAAAATTCAATCAGGCTTGTAAAGCATGACTTGCCCTTGACAAAGCCATGCTGACTACTGCTAATCATATTATACCTCTCCAAATATTTATAAATCCTGCCTCTCAGGATCTTCTCCATCAACTTACCAATCACTGAGGTAAGACTCACTGGTCTATAATTTCCTGGGCTTCCTTCACTCCCTTTCTTGAATAAAGGAACAACATTTGCAACCCTCCAATCCTCCAGAAACTCTTCTGTCCCCATTGATGATGCAAAGATCATTGCCAGATGCTCAGAAATCTCCTCCCTCGCCTCCCACTGTAATCTGGGATACATCTCATCCTATCCCGGCAACTTATCCAACTTGATGCTTTCCAAAAGCTCCAATACATCCTCTTCCTTAATATCTATATGCTTAAGCTTTTCAATCTGCTGAAAATCATCACTACAATCACCAAGATCCTTTTCCATAGTGAATACTGAAGTAAAGTATTCATTAAGTACCTCTGCTATTTCCTCCAGTTCCATACACACTTTGCCACTGTCACATTTGATAGGTCCTATTATTTTCATGTCTTATCCTTTTGCTCTTCACGTACTTGTAGAATGCCTTGGAGTTTTCCTTAATCCTGCCTGCCAAGGCCTTCTCATGGCCCCTTCTGGCTCTCCTAATTTCCTTCTTAAGCTCCTTCTTATTAGCCTTATAATCTTCTTAATCTCTAATATTACCTAGCTCCCTGAACCTTTTGTAAGCTTTTCTTTTCTTCTTGACTAGATTTACTACAGCCTTTGTACACCACAGTTCCTGTACCCTCCCATAACTTCCCTATCTCATTGGAATGTACCTATGTAGAACTCTACACAAACATCCCCTGAACATTTGCCACACTTCTTCCATACCTTTCCCTGAGAACATTGTTCCCAATTTAAGCTTCCAAGTTCCTGCCTGATAGCCTTATAATTCCCTTTACTCTAATTAAGCACTTTTCTAACTTGATTGTTCCTTTCTCTCTCTAATGCTATTGTAAAGGAGATGGAATTATAGCAGCATAGAAACAAAGAAAATAGGTGCAGGAGTAGGCCATTCTGCCCTTCGAGCCTGCACCGCCATTCAGTATGATCATGGCTGATCATCCAACTCAGAACCCTGTACCTGCTTTCCCTCCATACCCCCGATCCCTTTAGCCACAAGGGCCATATCTAAATTCCTCTTAAATATAGCCAATGAACCAGCCTCAACTGTTTCCTGTGGCAGAGAATTCCACAGATTCACTACTCTCTGTGTGAAGAAGTTTTTCCTCATCTCGGTCCTAAAAGGCTTCCCCTTTATCCTTAAACTGTGACCCCTCGTTCTGAACTTCCCCAACATCGGAAACAATCTTCCTGCATCTAGCCTGTCCAATCACTTCAGAATTTTATACGTTTCAATAAGATCCCCCCTCAATCATCTGAATTCCAGTGAGTATAAGCATGGTTGATCCAGTCTTTCTTCATATGGAGGTCCTGCCATCCCAGGAATCAATCTGGTGAAACTTCTCTGTACTCCCTCTATGGCAAGAATATCTTTCCTCAGATTAGGGGACCAAAACTGCACACAATATTCCAGGTGCGGTTTCACCAAGGCCTTGTGCAACTGCAGTAGAACCTCCCTGCTCCTGTACTCAAATCCTTTTGCTATGAATGCCAACATACCATTTGTCTTTTTCACCGCCTGCTGTACCTGCATGCCCATCTTCAATGACTGGTGTACAATGACACCCAGGTCTCGTTGCATCTCCCCTTATCCTAATCGGCCACCATTCAGATAATAATCTGTTTCCCTGTTCTTGCAACCAAAGTGGATAACCTCACATTTATCTACATTAAATTGCATTTGCCATGAATTTGCCCACTCGCCTAACCTATCCAAGTCACCCTGCATCCTCTTAGTATCCTCCTCACAGCTAACACCGCCGCCCAGCTTCGTGTCATCTGCAAACTTGGAGATGCTGCATTTAATTCCCTCATCTAAATAATTAATATATATTGTAAACAACTGGGGTCCCAGCACTGAGCCTTGCGGTAACCCACTAGTCACTGCCTGCCATTCTGAAAAAGTCCCGTTTACTCCCACTCTTTGCTTCCTGTCTGCCAACCAATTCCCTATCCACATCAATACCATACCCCCAATACCGTGTGCACACTAGTTTGCACACTAATCTCCTGTGTGGGACCTTGTCAAAAGCCTTTTGAAAATCTAAATATACCACATCCACTGGCTCTCCCCTATGCACTCTACTAGTTACATCTTCAAAAAATTCTATAAGATTCGTCAGACATGATTTTCCATTCACAAATCCATGCTGACTTTGTCCGATGATTTCACCTCTTTTCAAATGTGCTGTTAACACATCTTTGATAACTGACTCTAGCATTTTCCCCACCACTGATGTCAGACTAACCGGTCTATAATTCCCCGGTTTCTCTCTCCCTCCTTTTTTAAAAAGTGGGGTTACATTAGCCACCCTCCAATCCTCAGGAACTAATCCAGAATCTAAGGAGTTTTGAAAAATTATCTTTAATTTCTTGGGCTACTTCCTTAAGCACTCTGGGATGCAGACCATCTGGCCCTGGGGATTTATCTGCCTTTCATCCCTTCAATTTACCTAACACCACTTCCCTACTAACATGTATTTCCCTCAGTTCCTCCATCTCACTAGACCCCTCGGTCCCTTACTATTTCTGGAAGATTATTTATGTCCTCCTTAGTGAAGACAGAACCAAAGTAGTTATTCATTTGGTCTGCCATGTCCTTGTTCCCTATGATCAATTCACCTGTTTCTGACTGTAAGGGACCTACATTTGTCTTGACCAATCATTTTCTTTTCACGTATCTATAAAAGCTTTTACAGTCTTTTTTTATGTTCCCTGCCAGCTTTCTCTCATAATCTTTTTTCCCTTTCCTAATTAAGCCCTTTGTCCTCCTCTGCTGGTCTCTGAATTTCTCCCAGTCCTCAGGTGTGCCGCTTTTTTTTTTGCTAGTTTATATATTTCTTCTTTGGACTTGATACTATCCCTAATTTCCCTTGTCAGCCACGGGTGCACTACCTTCCCTGGTTTATTCTTTTGCCAAACTGGGATGAACAATTGTTGTAGTTCATCCATGCAATCTTTAAATGCTTGCCATTGCATATCCACCATCAACCCTTTAAGTATTATTTGCCAGTCTATCTTAGCTAATTCACATCTCATACCTTCAAAGTTATCCTTCTTTAATTTCAGAACCTTTGTTTCTGAATTAACTATGTCACTCTCCATCTTAATGAAGAATTCCACCATATTATGGTCACTCTTACCCAAGGGGCCTCGCATGACGAGATTGCTAACTAACCCTTCCTCATTGCTCAATACCCAATCTAGAATGGCCTGCTCTCTAGTTGGTTCCTCGAAATGTTGGTTCAGAAAACCATCCTGCATACATTCCAAGAAATCCTCTTCCTCAGCACCCTTACCAATTTGGTTCACCCAATCTATATGTAGATTGAAGTCACCCATTATAACTACTGTTCCTTTATTGCACGCATTTCTAATTTCCTGTTTAATGCCATCCCCAACCTCACTACTACTGTTAGGTGGCCAGTACACAACTCCCACCAGCGTTTTCTGCCCCTTAGTGTTATGCAGCTCTACCCATATCGATTCCACATCCTCCAGGCTAATGTCCTTCCTTTCTATTGTGTTAATCTCCTCTCTAACCAGCAATGCTACCCCTCCTCCTTTTCTTTCCTATCTATCCCTCCAGAATATTGAATATCCCTGGATGTTGAGCTCCCATCCTTGGTCACCCTGGAGCCATGTCTCTGTGATCCCAACTATATCATATTCATTAATAACTATCTGCACATTCAATTCATCCATCTTGTTACGAATGCTCCTCGCATTGACACACAAAGCCTTCAGGTTTGTTTTTACAACACTCTTAGCCCTTATACAATTATGTTGAAAAGTGGCTCTTTTTGCTTTTTGCCCTGGTTTTGCCTGCCTGCCACTTTTACTTTTCACCTTACTACTTTTTGTTTCTACCCTCATTTTACACCCCTCTGTCTCCATCTCCATCAATTATGATCACTATCTCCAAAATGCTCTCCCACGGAAAGATCTGATACCTGACCAGGTTCATTTCCCAATACCAAATCAAGTACAGTCTCTCCTCTTGTAGGCTTATCTACATATTGTGTCAAGAAACCTTCCTGAACACACATAACAAACTCCACCCCCAACTAAACCCCTCATTCTAGGGAGACACCAATCGATATTTGGGAAATTAAAATCTTCCACCACGACAACTGTGTTACTATTACACCTTTCCAGGATCTGTTTCCCTAACCGCTCCGTACCCCTGTTACTACTGGGTGGCCTATATAAAACACCCAGTAGAGTTATTGATCCCTCTCTATTCCAAACCTCCATCCACAGAGACTTCATAGACGATCCCACCATGACATCCACCTTTTCTGTAGCCGTGACATTATCTCTGATCAACAGTGCCATGCCCCCACTTCTTTTGCCTCCCTCCCTGTCCTTTCTGAAACATCTAAAACCTGGCACCTGAGGTAACCATTCCTGTCCCTGAGCCATCCAAGACTCTGTAACGGCCACCATGTCATATCTCCATGTACTGATCTACACTCTAAGTTCATCCACTTTGTTCACAATACTCCTCATGTTAAAATAGACATATCTCAAACCGTCAGTCTGAACGTATCTCTTCTCTATCACCTGCCTACCCTCCCTCATGCACTGTCTCCAAGCTTTCTCTATTTGTCAGCCAACCGCCTCTTCCCCAGTCTCTTCAGTTCGGTTCCCAGCCCCCAACAATTCCAGTTTAAACTCTTCCCAGTAACCTTAACAAACCACCCCACCAGGATATTGGTCCCCCTGGGATTCATACACAACCCATCCTTTTTGTACAGGTCACAGAGGAAGAGAGGGAGAGCGAGGGGGGGGGGGGGGGAGCGAGAGAGAGAGAGAGAGAGAGAGAGAGAGAGAGAGAGAGTTAGATAGATAAAGAGATAGAGAGAAAAAATCCTTAACTGTAAAGATGTGAATTGCTGCTAATTATAGAGAGATCCTGGCTAAAAACCTGTTAACCTCAGCCAGAAAGCTTAAACTGGGGAAGAATTTTGTCTTTTAGCAGGACAGCAAACCAAAGCCAGATCAACCATGGAGTGTCTTCAAATGAAGAAGATTGATGTCCTTGAGTGGCCTAGTTAGAATCCTGATCTTAACCCAATTGAACATCTTGGCAAGATCTCGACTCCGCCCTCCGCACACGGACATGTAAGACACAGTTTCTTTATGTCCGCCTTTAATCTCTCCCTTTTCCGACTTAAACTTTGAAATTTCAACTTTACTCAGTCAGATCTGTAGAGTAACAGTTATAGTTATGGCTACTCTCAGAAGCACCAAAAGAAATCTGGACCCAGGCAATGGGAAGACCAAAAAAACTGATGAATTCTCAGAGGGACCCCCCCCCCCCCACCCCGGGTGAAGAGACTTGAGTTTCAAATCAACAGTATCGGCATTAAAATAACCCAATTAAAAGAGAAATTTGAAGGACAAATTGACTCTCTGAGCCTTGATCTTGAAGAAGTTGGTCGAAATGCTGCTGATCTTTCTTCTCGATTGGAAAAAGCTCAACAATGGATCGTTGAACTCGAAGCTCAATCACGTCGGAATGATATTCAAATTGTTGGATTAAAAGAGAAATCAGAATCGGCCGACACACTGGATTATTTTGCAAAAATGTTTCTGTCTTTATTTACGGAGGTTTGTCCACAGCCTCCAGATATCGAAATGGCTCACAGAATCGGCACTTTAAAACTTTTGGATCAAGGTAAAAACAGAGCATATTGTTGTGTGTTTTCTCTGTTTCAGAGACAAAAACTGTATTATTAAGCTTGTGAGAAAAAATGGCTGTTTCAGTACCAAGATTCAGAGATTCGCTTTTTTGAAGATTTTCCACGCGAAATTGTTAAGCATCGTGCTGGATTTGCATCAGTTATGAAATTAGCATATCAAGAAAAGCTTTTTCCACTGCTCCAATATCCAGCTAAATTAAGACTTTTTTGTCAAAAAGTCTGGCGCTCATATTTTTGATGACCCAGCCAAAACATTGCGTTTTATTAGCTCTTTACCTGATGAATCTGATGATGAGTCTGAAGCCTGAAGTTTGAATGATTTATCATGGCTTGATTGTCTCGCGGTATAAAGAGTGATGAGATTGGAAGATTTGATGGTTACAGAAAGTCTTTACCTTAAAATGCATTTTTATCTCTGAAAAAGACTGGTTTGGATGGTTTTAACCTCAGAAGACATAGCGGGAGAACTGCTGATAGACTGTAGATAAGTTTGAACCATTTAGAATTCTTTTTTCTGCAGCATTTAAATGAATTAATTTTTTTTTGTTCCGTATGCTTTGTTTCCGTATCTTTTAAGTAATTATTTGGATTTCCTTATGTTTTAAAGATAGATTGGACAATTTAAAGATGGCAATTGTTTTTCTTTTGTGCAAATATTTCAAGAATTGTTTTGGATGTGTTTTTCTTCCCTTATCTAATATTATGAAGGTTACTTTCAAATTGAAGGTCATTTTGTTTTACAAGAAAAACACAATCCTTCCAAGTTAATTTTATTGAGATATATGTCGACTGTAATGAGTTTTATGTTCGGAAGAGGGAGACAGAAATTACTTTTTGCACTTCTTTTTATTACTTAGATAGGTGGAGTTTGTATTTGCATCTATGCTTTCATGGGGCTTGTTTCGATTGATATTGACTTGTTTCTGGGTTTTGTAGTTTGGGTGGGTTTTTTTCTTTTTGTATCCCCATTATGGAATCTCGGAGCATTCACTAATTATTTTTATTGTCGTTCATCTCCGCCATTTTTGACTACCTTATCCTAAAATGCATCTAACTACTCTTTTTAAATACAAAGTTTCATGATGATATCTAAACAGTTAAATGTTTTAACTTGGAATGTTCACAGTTGGAATCATCCTATTAAGCATAAGAAAGCATTTAAAGTTATTAACCGATTCCAGCCTGATATAATCTTTGCTCAAGAGATGCATATCAGGTTATGTGATAAAAATCGATTTTTAAAATTTTGGTAGGGTTCTCAGTTTCATGCAAACTCCCAGAGTAAAACTAGAGGAGTCTCTATTTTCATTGATTCCAATATCCCTTTTAATCGGGAGGATATTATAAACGATATTAATGATTGATTTTTGATTGTTAAAGGAATAATTTGTAATAGGAAAATGGTTTTGGTTAATATTTATGGACCAAATGTTGATGATCCCTCATTTTTAAAGCTGTTTTTGCTCTATTACCTGATTTAAGTGAATATATGTTATTAATGGGTGGTGATTTTAATACTTGTTTAAATCCTGTAATGGATAAGTTATCATCCAAACATCAACTCCCTAATTGTTCTGCATCACTTATTAATTTCTTTTTAATTGATTAAGGTCTAATTGAGGTCTGGAGGCATATGTACCCTAGTGATAGAGAATACTCTTTTTTCTCACATGTTCATAATAAATATTCGATAATCGACTATTTTATAGTTGACCTTCGACTTCTATTTAATGTTCAGAAATGTGAGTATGATGCAATTGCTATCACTGATCATGCTCCTTTAAACTTAATATCTGAACTGAAAAATGTTTCTACCAGACCATTTTGGCATTTTTCAGAACATTTATTACAAAGTTCAGGATTTGTTGAGTTTATTGAAACTCAGATAAAAGAGTTTTTTCTCTTTAATAATACAGGGAAAGTCTCAAAGTTAGTAATTTGGGATACATTAAAAGCTTATTTACGTGGTCAAATTATTTCCTATATAGCTAAATTGAAGAAACAAACAAGAATGGAATTAGATAAAATCTCTAAACAAATTAAAGAATTAGATAACATCAATGCAATCTCTCCAAATGTTGTTTCATTTAAAAGAAGAGTAGAATTATAATCACAGTATAATTTATTACTAACATATCCTCTTGAAGGATATTTGCTGAAATTGAAAAGTCAATTTTATATGCTTGGGGATAAAAATAATAAGCTCTTAGCCTCCCAATTAAGAACAGCTAGAGCTAAAAGACAAATTTTAATGATTCATAAAAATAATGGTGATATAGCAAATAACCATAAGGATATTAATAATACTTTTCAAGATTTTTATTCTGATCTTCATAGATCTCAATTTCCTGCAGAATCCTCCAAAATGAAGGTGTTTTTTACATAAGATTAAATTTCCACGAATTTCTGTTGAATATCAACAGATGCTTGATGCACCAATTACCGAGCATGAAATTCAGAAAGCTATTTTATCAATGCAATCAGGCAAAGCTCCTGGACGATGGTGATTCGGTGGGATTTTACAAAAAAATTTGTAAGATTACTTTCTCCATATCTTTTGTAAATATTTCATGAATCCTTTGGGAAGGGTAATTTACCTTTTTATGAAGCATCTATTTCCTTAATTCTTAAAAAAGATACTGTTGAATGTTCATCATATTGACCTATTTCGCTATTAAATGTGGATGCAAAAATTCTCTCTAAAATAATGAATAATCACTTGGAAAATATTTTAACTAAAATCACCTCTATGGATCAAATGGGCTTTATTAAAGGCTGTTACGCTTTCTCTAATGTTCGGAGATTGATGATTATATATTCACCATTATCTAAGCAACCTCCGTTATGAGTGCTGAACAGACCTGATGGAAATGGGGTGAAGAGTTAACTATTCCCCCCCCCTTGAGAACTATGAACTATTGCTATTGCTATGCTGCTACTGAGAGAGAGAGATGAAACATGGAGGTAGGAACATCTGCTACAGATAAGAGAAGAGAGAGAGACATTTGATTTATGTATTATGGCTTCTTCCTGGATTGTTTACCTTTCACTGCAAGGATGTCACTTTGCTCGTTAACATTCCTAAGGAGACAGCAGGAGTGGCCTGATTTGATGGACATGGTCATTTTGAGTTGATGGATGGCTGATACCCCGTCAGTGGAGATAAAAGACAGGTGCGGGGAGACACCCCTCAGACACACCAGTGGACACTGACCAAGTGTTGTGCACC
The DNA here is from genome assembly GCF_030144855.1 of Hypanus sabinus. Lineage (NCBI taxonomy): Eukaryota > Metazoa > Chordata > Chondrichthyes > Myliobatiformes > Dasyatidae > Hypanus > Hypanus sabinus. The sequence continues at coordinate 16,932,863 of NC_082720.1, forward strand.
CACAGGAATGTGGGGGCTTCGAGGACCGAATCAGGAGATCGGTCAACAAAGCTCACAGTGTGACAGCAGGGCCAGTGGGGACCTGTGTGTGTGTGTCCACTCGTGCCAGAGTGATGAGTCCACCACAGAAGAACGGTCTAACTGAGGACGGTCTAGCTGTGGTCTAGCTGACCACAACAGTACGACGGAATCAGAATACAACAGGAGGTTTGCTGGCTGCAGCTGCTTAATCTCTCGCTTGCTCTCTCTCTCTCTCTCTCTCTCTCTCTCTCTCTCCAATGAATTACAATACAACAACCACAACTACCTCAGCACACATGAACTGAACTGAACTCTATATTCTCTTATGACAATTCATTTACCCCTAGACATTGATAGAGCTTGTTTATTATTATTGATTATTATTCCTACACTTCTATGTTTATTATTGCTAATCTGTTTTATATGTATATTTGCATTTTCGATATTGTATTGCTTAGTTTACTAATAAACACCTTTAGTTTTCGGTACCACCAGACTCCAATGGATTCTTCTATTTCTGCTGGTCTGTAAACCCAATTACGGGGTACGTAACACCTCAATGTGTTATCTCTCTCGATGCAGAAAAGGCTTTTGATAGAGTTGAGTGGCCATATTTGTTTAAAGTATTAGAAAAATCTGGTTTTGGTAATAACTTCAATAGGTGGATTCAAATGATTTATAAGAACCCTATTGCCACTGTCATGACTAATAATTGCAGGTCTTTTTTTCACTTTCTCGTGGTACTAGACAGGGATGTCCATTAAGCCCTTTATTATTTAATCTTGTATTGGAGCCTTTAGCTATAACATTACGTGAAGCTAAAAATATTCATGGTATCTCTATGAATGGAACTGTACATAAGATTTCTCTTTATGCAGATGATCTTTTGGATTTTACTTCGAATCTTGAGGAATCAATTCCTAATCTTTCGGAAACACTTAAAGATTTTGGTAAATTTTCAGGATATTAACTTAACTTGAATAAAAGTGAATTGTTTCCATTAAATGCCCCTGTTAGTATATATAATGATATTTCTTTTAGAATTGTTAATACATTTAGATATTTCGGTATTATAATTACTAAAAAATATAAAGATCTTTATAAAGCTAATATAGTTCCTTTAAAGGACTCCATGAAACAACTATTTTCTAGATGGAATCCACTTACTCTTTCTTTAATAGGTCATATCCATGCTGTGAAACTGATGATCTTAGCTAGATTTTTATATAACCATATAACCATATAACAATTGCAGCATGGAAACAGGCCATCTCGGCCCTTCTAGTTTGTGCCAACACTTACTCTCACCTAATCCCACTGACCCGCACTCAGCCCATAACCCTCCATTCCTTTCCTGTCCATATACCTATCCAATTTAAAATTGTTCCCCGTTAGTATTAAACAAAGGAGAGACTATCTAAAATATTTCCTAGTATAGACACCTACTGTGATAGATGTAAAACTGAAGTAGTTACTTTGTCATATATGTTCTGGTCATGTTCTTCATTAAATTTGTTTTGGAAATCTTTATTTTCTACGATTTCTAAAGCTCTGAAAATTAGTTTATGACCTAATAGATTGGTTGTTCTATTTGGAATAGTTCCGCATCATATTCAGGATATTTCATCTACATATCAACATGTAATTGCATGTGTTACATTATTGGCAATAAGTGCTATTTTATTAAAATGGAAAGATACCTCTATCCCTACATTAATTGAATGGTTTTCTCAAGTAATGGTATGTCTCAGTTTGCAAAAAATTAAAGTAGAACTTTTGATCCCCGATTCAATTTTGAAAGAAGATGGGGTTCTTTTGCCAAATATTATCATTTAATTTGAATTATTCTATATGGTTTCCTTCCAATTTTATTTTTTATATAAATATGAATTGGCAGTTGATGACTCTTTTTCTTACATATTTAGATGACGGTCAAACATATTACTCCGGGGGGTTGATTCCTAATGGGTTTTTTGGGGTTTTTTTTCTTTTTTTTGCCGTCAGTGGGTTTTTTACCCCTAGTTAGATGGGGTTCTTTTTTTTCCTTCTTTTTCCTACATATAATAATATTTTAATATATTACGATCAGCTTTTTTTTCTTCAGCTTTATTAATTGCATACCTATTAATCTGTTGAAGTTTTGTATCATTTTATAGCTGTAGAAGATTATGTACCAATAAAAAGATTCTAAAAATGAAGACCTCAAGATTATTGTCCATTGCTGCTCCTCAACTAACCTGGCACAGATTGAGTAATTTAGCAAGGAGGAATGGACAAATCTTGCTCTACCACATTGTGCAAAGTTAATAGAGACTTACCTGTAGCCAAAAAGACTACTGGTTGTAATAACTGCAAGAGGTGGTTCAACTGAGTACTGAGCAAAGGGGATGAATACTTTTGACTACTGACATTAAAGTTTTTGAGTTTTTAGTTTTTCATGCGTTATGATTTTCCCTGTTTTGGGGGCACTACTGTGAAAAAAAGAACATGTGATTCACAAATAAAAAGTCACAAATAAAATTTCTCAGTTAAATTGACCAAAATTTCTTGGTTGCAATACTCATTTATTGAACAAAGAGTTGGGGGCTGAATACCCTTACAAGGCACTGTAAGGTGAAAGAACCTTATAATGTTGCCAAGAAAAGGGATTAAGAGTTTTCAAAATCTACAAAGGATGACAATAGATTGACAAAAGCTCTGGCAAAAAGGAAGTATCAAAACAAGCTATCACAATGAGACTTAAAATAAATGTGGGGGCTCCCACAATTATTTACAAAGTTGTATTTTCTTTCAACATGAGAGTTCAAAAAATAGGAGCAGGATTTGGGTCATTTGGCCCTCTGAGCCAGCTCCATCATCCATTAAGATTGTAATTAATCATTAAACATCAGTTAACACCATTTACCTGCATTGTCTTCATAACCATTGATTTCTTTAATGTCCAGAAATGTATTGATCTTTGTTTTAAATAAATTAAATGATTGAGTCTGTCCATGGTCGAGCATACTAAAGGTTCATTTCTGTCTGAGTTATGTATTTTTCTTATCTTAATATTAAATGGTTTTATTCTGAAACTGTGCTCTTTTGTTCTACACCTCTCAACAAAAGGAAACAACTTTCTTTTCAAATAGATTCTCAAGCCTTTTAAGAATTTTACAAATTTTACAGATCTCCTCACATTCCTTTAAAGTCTTGAGAATACAGTACTAATCCATTCAATATCTCCTGGAACCACTCCAATGAAGCTTTGCTGCACTTCTTCAAAGGCAAGTATATCCTTTCTCAAGTAAGAAGACAAAAACTGCAGAACTCCAGATGTAATCTTAAGGCCTGATATTATTGTAATGGGAGTCCTATGCTCCTGTAGTCAAATTAGAAACAGAAACTAGAAATATCAAAAAAGGAAGAAGAAATGCCAAAACAAAATTTTGTATTTCTCTTCAAAGTAGGAAGTATAATAAACATATTAACACAGAAATAACATTCCAGTGAGAGTGCAGAGCCTGTTTATAGCAATCAATATTTGTAAAGACCAAGTGCCAGATAAACTAACAGCTTTAAAAGCCAACAGGCATATTGGACCTAATGGACTAGGTCCACAGAGATCATGAATGAAATTAGGATTCTTCCAAAATCTCCTAGATTCTGTCTGTATGGATTAGATGGTAGCAATTGCAATACTTCCATCCTGAAAGAGCAAAGGAGCGTTTGAGAAATACAGGCCTGTTAGCCTGTTTTCAGCTATTCAACATTTGCTAGAAACCATACATACTTCAGAAATAGAAGTAGAAGTTGGCCACATGGTTTCTTACCTACTTGATCTATTGGAAATCTCATGGCTGATGTAATATCTCAACTCTGCTTTCCTTCATCCTCATCTTCCTTGATTCACCGAAATTCGAAAAATCAGTCAATCTCGGTGTAAAAGCCTCCCATGCTTGTACAGTACATCTGCAGCTTTCTGGTTTGCATAATTCCAAAGAGTCACAGCTCTTTGAGTCATGAAATTCCCTCTGACCACAATCCTAAATTTCCTAATCTTATCTTGGGACATGCTTTCTAGTTCTAGCCTCTTCAGTCAATCTCCTTCAGAATGAAGTGTTTTAATGGGACACATTCTCATTTTTTCTTACCTGCAGACAGAGGGTCAATTTTTCCTCTAGGACAACCTTCTCATCTCAAGAAATCAATCTAGTAAATATCCATTACATCATCTCCAAGACAAGGTTATTCTTCCTGAGATAAAGAGACTGTAATTGTACACACAATACTATTGGGATTGTCTCCTCACCAAAGCCTGTTTCAATGTAACAAGGATCAAGTGTTCCATCTTGTGTTCCACCTTCTCAGCCATAAAGACCAGTATTTCATATGACATCCTGATTGTTTATTGTGCCTGTATGCTAATTTCCTGTGATTCAGAAAGATGACAAAATCCATTATAACTAAAAGAGCTGATCCCAAATAAAAATTTGTCTCATGCAGGGTCTCAACCCTAGCAATTGTCAGATGCCATCTGACCTCCTGAGTTCCTTCAACAGTTTGTTTTTTTCACTTCAAAGTGCAACATTTTCTAAAAGTTAATCTATTTATCTTTTATGCCTGGTCTTGAATCTATCCACATTGTCCTCAATTCACTATTTTATTGTCTATTTACTTAATTAGCTTGCTTTTACCATTCTTTCAAGCTTTGAATTAAATATGAATACTTTATAGTCAACATTTTCAATTAAGTCATTATTGTAAAAAGCTGCAACCTTCAAAAACACATTAGTTAGCAGCTTCTAGTTCAGCTATTTATTCCTATATCTATTAATCAAGTCTCCACATACAATTATATACTCTAGCTATCCCAAAAATTCCTATCTTACAATTTTTATGTGATGCCTTAACATTCTTGAAAACCAGAGTATCCCAATTTCCTTCATCCATTCTTGTAGTCACTAATTTATCAAATACCATTTCCCCTTTATTGAACCATGTTGATTCTGACTACACATGTTAAATTTGTCTATGATTTCATTAATAATGTGCTCCTTCATTTTCCTGAGATGAGTTTTCAAATGAACTGGCATGCTTTTGCTCTTTTTCAATCTCCATTTTTTCTTTCATGAGCCATTCTCCAATTTTCCAACCCACGGACATTCTTAGCATCACAATCCGAGAAGCTCATCATAATTTCTCCTCTGCTCTCGGTACTTCTGAGAGCTCTCGTAATTGATATTCACCCTTCTAGACAGCTTACTCTCCCTTTCAATCTTCTTTCCCTTTTTATCATTTTGTGATCACCTATAGCATCTTTTTAGAAATGTTCATAATCCTCAGTCTTATTACTCTTGACAACACTTCTGGCCTTTTCTTTAATTCTAAAGCTAACAGATTATCAACAATCTTACAATCAATAATTAAATTATTGTTTTGTTGCTGATTAATGAATGACTGTTGGGAAGGATATTGTGGATAAGTTATATGGGCTTGTTCAAATATTGAGTCCATAAGGCTATAAGACATTGGAGCAGAATTCACCGATTTGGCTCATTGAGTCTGCTCCACTATTTCATCATGATTGATTCATTTCCCTTTCAACCTAATTTTACTGCCCGCTCTCCATAACCTTTCACATCCTGACTAATCAAGAACCTATCAACTTCCACCTTAAATGCACCCAATGACTTGGCCTCCATGGCCACATGTGACAATAAATTCCACAGATTCACCAACCTCTGGCAAAATAAATTCCTGCTCATCTCCAGTCCAAATGGACATCCCTCTATTTTGCAGCTGCACATTCTAGCCCTAGACTCCCCCACCAAAGGGAACATTTTCTTCACATCCACGCCATCTAAACCTTTCAATACTCAATAAGTCTCCATGAGACTTCTGCCCATTCTTCTAAATTCCAGTGCAAACAGTCCCAGAGCCTTCAATCGCTGCTCGTTTGATAATCCTTTCATTCTGGAATCATTTCCTGCACCTCCCCTGAACCCCATCCAATGTTAAAACATCCTTTCTTAAATAAGAGGCCCAAATAAGCCTTACCATTATTTCCTGGCTTTTATCTTCCTCTTGAAATGAATGCTAATATTACATTTGCCTTCCTCACTACGAATACAACCTGCAAATTATCCTTTAGGGAATCCTGCACAAGAACTCTGAATTCCCTTTGCACCTTAGATTATTGAGTTTTCTCCCTGTTTAGAAAATATTCCATGCTTTTATTCCTTCTACCAAAATGCATGACACTGTGCTTCTTAACACTCTATTCTATCTGCCACCTAATCTCCTAATTCTCCATTATCCTAATCTGTCTAAATCCTTCTGCAGTCTCACTGCTTCCTCAACACCACGTCCCCCTCCACCTATCTTCATGTCATCCACAAATTTGGACACAACACCATCAATTTCATTATCCAAATCATTGAATACGGCGTAAAAAGGAGTCCCAACAGAGACCCCTGTGGGAAACCACTAGTCACCCCAGCCAATGCTGAAAGGATTCCATTACTCTCACTCCTTGCATCATGCTCATTAGCCAATCCTCTATCCATGCTACTATCTTTCCTGTAATTCCCTGGGTTCTTACTTTGTTCAGCTGCTTCAAGTGTGGCACCTTGTCAAAGGCCTTCAGGAAATCCAAGTATACAATGTCCATCAATTCCTTTTTGTTATTTCTTCAAAGAATTCCAACAGATTTGTCAGTCAAGATTTTCTGTTAAGGACACTATGCTGATTTTGGCCTATTTTGTCATGTACCTCCACATACCCCAAAACCACATCCTTAATAATTGACTGCAACATCTTCTCAACCACTGAGGTCAGACTAACTGGCCTATAGTTTCCTTTTTTCTGCCTCTCTCCCTTCTTGAAGAGTGGAGTGACATTTTCAATTTTCCATTCCTCTGGAACCATGCCAAAGTCTTTGAAGGTCATTAATAATGCCTCCACATCTCTTCAGCTACTTCTTTTAGAACTCATGGGTGTGGTCCTCCAGGTCCAGGTGGCATACCTAACTTCTGACTTTTCATTTTCCCAAGCGTCATTTCCCTAGTAATGGCAACTGCACTTATTTCTGCCTCTTGACACTCTTGAACCTCTGGCATACTACTAGGTCTTCCACAGCGAAGACTGATACCTGATACTTATTCAGATCATCTGCTTTTTCCTTGTCCCCCATTATTACCTCCAGCATCATTTTCCAGTGGCCCAATAGCTACTCTCACCTCTCTTTTACTTTCTATATATCTGAAAAAACTTTTCCTATCATGTTTGTTATTATAAGCTAGTTTACCTTCATACTTCATTTTTCCCCCATATGGTTTTTAATCAGTTGCCTTCTGTTGGTTTTTTAAAAATCCCAATTCTAACTTCCCACCCATTTTTGCTCTGTTACACTGCCTCTGTTCTGCTTTTATGTAGGGCATTGACTTCGCTTGTCAGCCACGGTTGCATCATCCTGCCTTTAGAATACTTACTCTTTGTTGGGATGTATATATCCTGCGCCTTCCGAATTGCCCCCAGAAACTCCAGCCTTTGCTGTTCTGTCGTCATCCCTGCTAGTGTCCCCTTTCACTCAACCTTGGCCAGCTCCTCTCTCATGCCTCTGTAATTCCCTTTGCTCCACTGTAACACTGATACATCTGACTTTAGCTTCACCCTCTCAAATTGCAGGGTGAATTCTATCATATTATGATCACAGCCTCCAACAGGTTCATTTACCTTAAGCCCCAGGGGTTTCCAACCTGAGGTCCATGGACCCCTTGCTTGATAGCATTGGGCACTGGCGTAAAAAAGGATGGAAACCCGTTCTTTAAGCTCCCTAATCTTATCCAATTCATTACACAACATGCAATCCAGAATTGATGATCCCCTAGTGGGCTCAACCACATGCTGCTCCAAAAAGCCATCTCAGAGGCATTCCACAAATTTCTCTCCTGGGATCCAGCATCAACATGATTTCCCAATCTGCATATTAGAATCCCCCATGACTAACGTAACATTGCATTTTCGGCATGCTTTTTCTAACTACCTCTTTAATTTGTAGACCATACCCTGGCTACTGCTCAGAGGACTGTAAATAACTCTCATCAGGTTCTTCTTGCCCTTGCAGTTTCTGTGAGTCAAGCAACCTGTTTCTGTGCTGTTTAACTCTATTAACCATATAACCATATAACAATCACAGCACGGAAACAGGCCATCTTGGCCCTCCTAGTCCGTGCCGAACCCTTAATCTCACCTAGTCCCACCTACCCGCACTCAGCCCATTACCCTCCACTCCTTTCCTGTCCATATACCTATCCAATTTTACCTTAAATGACACAACTGAACTGGCCTCTACTACTTCTACAGGAAGCTCATTCCACACAGCTATCACTCTTTGAGTAAAGAAATACCCCCTCGTGTTTCCCTTAAACTTCTGCCCCCTAACTCTCAACTCATGTCCTCTAGTTTGAATCTCCCCTACTCTCAATGGAAACAGCCTGTTCACGTCAACTCTATCTATCCCTCTCAAAATTTTAAATACCTCGATCAAATCCCCCCTCAACCTTCTACGCTCCAATGAATAGAGACCTAACTTGTTCAACCTTTCTCTGTAACTTAATTGCTGAAACCCAGGTAACATCCTAGTAAATCGTCTCTGCACTCTCTCTAATTTATTGATATCTATTAATCTATTGTAATGGGGTATTTTGCAACCCTCTCAGATGGTAGTCTGGAGGTATATGGGGCTTCTGCTATTTAACCATGCATTTGATTTTCTACACAAAGGGGCCAGGAGTAGAGAATAGAAGTTTGTCAATACATGGAAAATTAATCTGAGGATACAAAGAATCTGTTTTGGGATATAAATTGTTAAGGCAGTGAGCATGAAGATGGCAGATCCATAGTGAGGAAATGAGAAACTATAATTTTAGTAGGAACAATTAGACCATAGATTTAAAGTTAGGAACTTTGCGTCATTGTACAGAAGATGAGCTTGGCAGGAGACACAAATGCTTCCGACCATAACGGAAACCTTGACCTTTATCATAGAGGGTTGCTCTACAAGAGTGAACACGCTTTCCTGAAATCATACAGAGCTTTAATCAGTTTTTGCCTGCAGAACAGTGAGCTATATGGTTTCATTTTCTCAGGAATGATAACATTGCAGTGGAGATGGTGCCCAATTGATTCACTGATGAAGGTGAAAAGATGTTGATTAAATTGGATGGATCTACACTCAGTGAGGTTCAGAAGGATGAGTAGTGATTTCATTGCAACAAATGTCTGGGTGGGCATGAGAGTATAGGAATCATGAGGAGAATGTGGCAGTCCAGAATGGGGAAGGGTGGGGCATAAATTCAGGATAGGTGAGTGACCATTAAGAATGAGATGAAGAATTTCTTCTCTCAAGGTTTTCCGATTCTTTGAAATCCTTTTTTCCCCAGAGACTTCTAGAGGTTCAGTCATTACTGAAATTGACATACATAGGAAACATCAGAGGGATTTGGTTGGAAATTAGAAATAAATAGAGATAGAAATATAGAGAAATAGTCCCATATCACTGAAGCAGGTGAAACCCCACTGGTTTCCTTGGCTGCGTAAGTCTAGGGAAGACACAGTCCTGTCCCACCAAACCCGTGAAACTGAGACGCTCTCCCAACCCAAACCCCAGTTTGTGTGGATGCTGTGTAAATTGCTACCCTGTTGCAAATTCATCGGCAAGAACTAACAGACAGCATGCTGCATATGATTAAAGGAATTATATTTATGAATTTTAACTTCACTGAACGGTTAGCAAAGAAAAGAAAGAAGAAAAAACGAAAGAAGGATCCATCATAATTAAACAGTCAAATGTGCTCAAGCTGGAACTCAGCTCTTCTAAAAGGCATATTCACCAAGCCTCAGTCAACTGCAGACCCTTGCTGCATTGAATCACGATCCCCCAATGGGTCGAATCCTACAACTGGTTCTCTTCAGTGTCTTCCCTCTTCATCTCCCGCCAAACAAAGGAATGAGCTCACATTCCAAACCACTCATTATCTCTAACCAGAACCAAAAACACTGCTTGTACAGAAAGACCATTAGGTTAGCAGTGAAACCTTTCCCAGGGTGTTACACTCTCCCCCACAAAATTAGTCATCTCCTCATGATGTTGAGACAATTTGTCGCCCCTTCATACAAAGGACAAAGTCCAACCCAGGTGTAAATGGCAGTGACATAGCTCACCAAGGAGATAGGTGTCACACTCTGCTCCCCGGGTGTGATATAGGACAGTTTATCTGGAGTTCTTCTGACTCTTTGTGACCTCTTTACCCCATTATCTACTTCTTCAGCTTCAGATACAGCCTGGGCCCATTTCTGTCTACCTGGGGATGCACCTGCCTGTCTATTACTCGTAGCTGCCAACAACTTCATGCCTAGTTGCTTTAGAGTCCAGCCTCCCTTCATTTTCGAACTGCAACCTGCTTGTCCACTACTAGTTCCTCCTATATCACCCAAATCAGGGTGAGAAGGGTTGGGAATCTCCTCATCAACTATTGGGGAGTTGTGAAGGGCAGTATATACCACACTCCCATTTCCTCATCCTCTGAGTCCATATCATATGCAGGGGTGGGGTCCAGTCTAATCTTTCCCACTGCTGGTCCTTCAGTTCCCCCATGTTGCCACAGAGTCCTCTTACTAGGTATAGGTCGGGGTCTGGGTCAACCCGCACCTCTTGTCCCAGAGGCAGAGGGTGGTTCCAATGGAGAATCTTGACAGGCCCATTCCTATCCTTTGGTTTCACCTGGAAAACTGGCACATTTGGCATCTGACTCTCCACTACATAGGGCGCAGCTGCCCAGCAGTCAACCAACTTATGCTTCCCAGGTAGCCCTAATTTCTTTGAGGACTTAGTCTCCAGGCAGGAATTAGAAGAACCTAACCTTTTGATCATTCCTCCCCTTATTTCATTGATTCTGTTTGGTAGCCAAGACCTCAGCTAGTTCATAAGCCTTTTTCGGCTCCCTTCTCATATCAGACATATACTTCAGATAAGTCTTTTGCTGTAGATCTTCCCCAGCAGTCCCAAAACAGGTGTCAATGAGCAACCTTGCCTCATGCCCAAACATCAGATATTATGGTGAGTACTTGGTAGCTTCATTTCGGGTACAGTTGTAGCAGTGGACCAGATGTCCAATATATTGACTCCACTTGTTCTTTTAATAATTTCCAAGGTTCCAAGCAAGGTCCGATTGAACTTCTCGGGCAAGGGTTCACCCTGAGGGTGATAAAGCATAGTTCTCAACTTCTCAACTCCAAGCATGCTCAGTAATTCATGTATGAGCCTACTCTCGAAATCCCATCCCTGATCAGTATGTATCCACCTGGGAAAGGCATAATAAATAAAATATCCTCCTGTAACACTTTGGTCATGGTGAGCATCCTTGGTAGAGAAGGCTTGGTCATATCTGGTGTAGTGATCCGTAAAAACCAAGACATTCGCCATGTTGCTGGCATCAGGCTGTACTGACAGGAAATCCATATGCACCAGGTCAAGTGGCCCTGCACTCTGCAAGTGGGATAGTGGAGCAGCTCTCATAGGCAGCATCTTCCTCCGTATACATTATATGTACGACTTGCAGTACTGGCTTCATTCGGGGCCAGTAAAACCGTTCTCTGAGTAATCTGTAGGTCTTGTCAACCCCCAAATGGCCAGAATCATGAAGTGACTTTAACACAATCCTCTGATACTTTTCAGGCAGAACCAGCTGGGAACGCTGAGGCCGGTCTGGGTGTGACGTGACCCAGTATACAGTCTGGTTCCTCAACTCCAATCTGGGCCACTCTCTCTGTAGTAGAGACACCACAGAGTGTTTCATCTTGTCTGCTTGGGCTCTGACCCTTTTGCAACAGATGACCAAATGGTGCCGATGCATGGGTCATCTTGCTGAGCAGCTGCCACTTCCCCAGGGCTCAATTCTGGCAACTGAGCAGTCAAGTTGCAATAAGCTTGTGGAATGGCACCATCAGAAGCTCTCAACTGATCTACCTCTTGCTTTTCGTCTACCTTCCCCATGATGGAAAACAGGCACATGGCTTTGGCTCCAGGGGCAGGAACGCTCTCCCACGCTCCGTCCTTGTCCAGCCTTTCGTGCACACAAAGGGACAAGGCATCAGCATCAATGTTCTGACTCCCTGGCTGGTACTTCAGGCTGAAATCATAGGTGGACAATGCCGCCACCCTGGGGCATCCAATTTTGCCGAGGTCAGGATACAAGTTAATGGGCTGTTGTCCGTCCTCACCCTGAACATGACACCATATTGATAGATGCTTAGCTTATCCACCACAGCCCGTTGCAATGCCAGGAACTCGAATTTGTGCAAGGGATAGTTTTGCTCAGAGGGTGACAGACTCTGGCTGACAAATGCGACAGGTCTCAACCCTGTGCCCTGATCCAGATACAGAACACCCCCTAAGCCCTCTCTGCTGGCATCTGTATGTAATACATACAGCAACTGGGGGTCTGCAAAAGTCAGCACAGGCACTTTTGGCAGCAGCTCCTTCAGCAGCTGAAAGGCCTCTTCACATTTCACATCCCATCCAGCTTCAAAAGGCTCTGTTACCTCTGAATAATTTGTTATCAAATAGTACTAACCTTCCTTTTAAAACTGTAAGAAATCAATTTACCTATTTGGGTGTAACAATTACCAAGAATTATAAATACCTATTTAATGAAAATTTTCTTACATTACTGAATTTTGTAAAAAGGACACTATCAAACTGGTTGTTTTTTGCATTATCCTGGATTGGTCAAATCAACTCTATTAAAATGAACATTTTACCTAAATTTATATACCTTTTCAGGCATTACCTGTTTTTAATTCCTAAATCTTTTTTTTTGATTCTCTTGATTCTATTATATCTTCTTGTATATGGAAAAACATTCGCAACTAAATAAAGTTCATCTTCAAAAATCTAAGAAGAATGGAAGTTTAGCTTTACCAAATTTTAGGTTTTATTATTGAGCAGTCAATATACGAAATCTTACGTTTTGGACATATTTTATTAACAGCGAGAACTGTCTGATATGGGTTTCTTAACTCTGTTAATAAATTTTCTATTATTTCTCTTCTTGGGTCCTCACTCCCTTTACCTTTCAGTAAACTAACTGAAAATTTGGTAGTTAAACATACTTTGAAGATCTGGGTACAATTTAGGAAATTCTTTAGTCTATTGAGATGTTCTTTGTCTAGTCCTATTTGTTTTAACTATTTTTTTAAACCTTCGATCACCGATTCAGTTTTTGAAGAATGGGATAGATTGTGTATTAAATGCTTCCAGGATTTGTTTGTTGGAGGAAGTCTTTTTTTGTTTGGGCAAATGTCAGTTAAATATAGTTTACCCAAAACTCATTTTTTTTCATTATTTACAAATTAAAGACTTCCTGCATTCTCAACTATATACATTTCCTATAAGTTCTGATAAGGACTTACTAAATGTAATTTCTAATTTGAAACCTTTTTATAATGGTTCAATATCCAATATTTATGGTAAGTTGCTAGCACTGAGAAACGCTCCTATAGACAAAATTAAAAATCTTTGGGAACAAGATTTACAAACTTCAATTTCTGAGGAAACTTGGAATGAAATTTTTTAAATGGTTAACACTTCATCGTTATGTACCCACCATTCCCTTTTACTATTGAAAGTGGTTCATAGGGCTCACATGTCTAAAGATAAACTATCTTGTTTTTATTCGGACATATCTCCTTTCTGTGATAAATGTAATAATGGAGAAGCTTCATTAATTCACATGTTTTGGACATGTCTGAGCCTTGAAAGATACTGGAAGGAATTATTCCAAACTTTCTCAGTACTTTTCAAGGTAAATTTTAAGCCTAACCCTTTGACTGCATTATTTGGCATTGTTGGAGGAAAAGACTTTATTTTGGAGACATCTGATTTGAATATTTTGGCTTTTACTTCTCTTACAGCTAGGTGGGCGCTCTTGCTTAAATGGAAGGATGCTGTTCTGCCTACTCATGCTCAATGGTTACGGGATGTTATGTCATGCTTAAATTTAGAGAAGATCCAACATTCAGTTTTTGAATCTAGCCAATACTTTTATACATTGTGGTGACCATTTTTGAGTTATTTTCAAAACTTTGATTTGTTTAAAAGCACAGATGATGGCTAGTAATATATTTTATGATATGATAAGGGTTTTTTCTCTTTTTCTTGCTTTTCCTAACAGCTCTGACTTTGGTAGTGGGTTTGGATTTTTTTTTCTGTATAGCAAAATTATTATATTTCAATATTATGATTTAATTTATTTTTATTAATACAGGGCTTTGTGATTGTAACTGTATTTTTAATACAATGTATTTGGTATTATTTTATTTTTTTTCTTTTGACTTATAATATATATCTTCTTGTATCTGTATTCCTCTACACAGAAACTAATAAAAATATTGAAAGAGAAAAGGCTCTGAAGGGCTAAGATAATCTTTACCATCCTCTCCTTTCATTCTCCCTTTCTTCCACAAAGGAGGGTAACAACACAGAAGCTGATTTAAAGGGTGACTCACTTTAGAGTAGTTCTTCACGAACCTCCGATAGTACCTACAGAACCCAAGGAACGAGCACAAAGTGATCACAGTCTGGGGCCTTGGCTATGCAGTCACTGCCTCTATCTTAGACAGATCTGTAGCTACTCCGTACATGAGACGATGTGCCCATCATAGCTGATAGATGTCTTGCAGAACTGGCACTTATCCTGGAAAAGTTTTAACCCTTCAGCTTTCAAATGATCCAGCACCTTCAGCAGACTCGATTCATGTTCCTCCAAGGTGGACCCAAACACTATGAGGTCATCCAACACCTCCAAAAAGTTCATATCCCCCACCATTTTCTCCGTGACACAATGGAAGATCACAGTGTCTCCCGATATGCCTTGGGGCATCCTTTCAAACCAAGAGAATCCCAGTGGACATATGAATGCAGTCTTCTCTTTGTCAGCCTCACTCACAGGCCGATAATACCCACTCCTCAAGTCCAGCACACTGAAACACTTCGCACCACTTAGGCAGGCCAGCGCATCCTTGATTCTCAGGACCATACGCCTGTTCAGAGTCCAATAGTCCACACACATCCATAATTCCCATTCTTCTTCCTGGTCACTACGATTGGAGACACAAAAAGGTTTCTGGACTCAGTGATGATCCCAGCTTCCTTCAACTTCTGCAGATGCTGCTGAACATCCTCGAGCTCTGCAACTGCTAGTCACCGTTACCTTTCTCTGAATGGAGTGTCCTCCATCACCCAGGTGGTGTGGCAAGTGTTCTTGGAACAACCTACATCAAACATCAGCAGAAAAAACATCTTCCAGCTTCAGCATTTTCTCTATCATCCTCTTCTTCCAACCTTCAGGTACCGGGAAGTCTCCAAAGTTGAATGACTTGGCAGCCATCTTTCTTCTTTGGGGAGAGAGTTTCTCCCTGGCTTGTCTCACAGGGACACTAGACCTTACCATCAGCGGGAAGAGGTACACCGTTGGCATCCTCTGCCTGAGGGTTACCTCCATCTTCAAAGTGTTCCTGACACTCGCTGCCATCCTGTTCACCTGTACAACCGAGGGCTTCTGCAGTTCAGGCCTCACCAGTACCCCAGCAGGGAAGCTTGACTCCTCTTCGTGGTCTTCCAGAGTATCCACCAAGAGGGCCTCAGTATCAGGCTTTCCAGGAAATTTGGGGTTTTCCGTCACTCCAGCTGCTTCCCTAGGCCATAACATGAACAGTTTGGACTGGGTGCACCGCACAGTCCCTCGTTTATGCTCATCACCCAGCCTACGGCGGCCACTCGCTTCCTCAAAAGCAGCTTGAAAATTGGGTGAATGGACTATGTTTTTAGAAAGCTCTTCCAACTTTCCTCTCGCAGGCTCCCACTCGCCTCCTCACAATAGGAGTATTTGTCTCCACAAGAATTGAACCTTCATCCTTCTCAACCAGGTCGGGACATACAAGTACTAACACTAATATATCAAGCTGCCTCCAAAAACCCCAGTTTCAATGATAAGTAACCACCATCTGTACTACACCCCAGATCTCCAGCGCACTGAGTGGCGTCAATGGGAAATACATTGACTACCAGTTGTAAAATGATCGATACAGCAAAGTGACCTGAGAGCCGGTGTCAAGTATGGCTCTAGCATAAATACCCTCAATCCGTAATGACACACTGGAGCTTGGCCCCACTGAGCCTTCAGGAATAGAACATTTTGCATAGGGGTGTTCCTTGATCTATTGCTCAGTACATGTTCCCTCCCGCGATGCTAGGTCATTCTTTCACTGGCTCTCTCCTCTTAGGTACCCAGAGCCTCACTCTCTGAGGGGTTTTCTGACCTTCACATTCCCGCCTGAAGTCTTCCTCTTCACCACAGTTATAGCAGACAATACCAATCGCTCCTATTCTCATGGGACCCCATTAAGTAGCAGCCCCCTGCTTAGTCCATCTGCTCAGGGAGTCTGACTCCCTGTTGGCTTTATCCTGCAGGGTGGCCGGACCCACTGATAACAACTAGGGCATCTCAGTTCTATATTCTGCCACAAGCTCCTTTACCACTCCCTGGTGTGGGCTGTCAGTGATAACTTCAGCCAAGGTGGCTACTACCGAGGACTGTACCCTGCTGACAGTGGCCTCCCTGTGCCTCCATTGCATTCTCCTCCTCTCTTACTTCTCTGATCAGCTTGACAAACTAGGGAGGGGGCACATCTTACCAGACATTCGGAGACCTCAAGCGATCATGATCTGTGACTGTGTGCCTTTTGCCACTTGGTCCATTCTAACTGGTCCACCTCAGCCATTGGAATTCCCTCCCCCCCCATGCTGCAAGCAACTCAGCTGCCTCTCTAACCAAAAAAGTTAGGCAGGAAGTTTCTCCCCCTTCTCCTGAAACATGTTCTGAAACTCCGTCATAAGCTCCATTAGGCTTCCCGTTGCACCAAACACGTTTTCTGGCTCTTGCATGTAGCCTGCAGAAGTTGCAAATGGGTTCTGTGCCTTTAAGGTTTTCACAACTTCAAACTCTCTACCAATCACTATCTTTTTATGTCATCAGAGCACTGCCACTCAGCATCTGAGAGGTCAAGTTTCATTCTCCTCTTCCCCTTTAGGGGTAAGGTTCATTCCCAGGAATGAGCTGAACCTACTACAACTGGTACTTTGAACCTGGGCACTTTGCCATTTATTCGCTAGAGAGACAAAGGCTGATACCAGCTCAGAATGTTCACTCCTCACTTGAGGACTCATTAGACCTTCTATATCAGACCACTCCCTCCCCTTGCTCTGCAGAAATGAGAGTAACTTGGCTGTAAAGCCTCCACCGCCAGCTATGGGAAACTTGGCTTCCAATTTGGCATGCTTGCCTACACGCCCCTCCTCCTGGAAAGTATGGACAGCTCACAGCCTACCCTCTCCCGGGGCCCCAGTAGTACCAGGCAGTTCCACTGCCATTATGTCTGTCCTAGACTGAACTAAAACAAAGTCTTTACCCGCCATTTTGTCAAACCTCCGCTCCATGATCGTAACTGTCCCTGATGTTTTAATAGTACTTAAAGTCCAAATTAACATTTCTTTGGGGCTACGAATGCATATTCCACTTAATACACAGGCATTTGTTACCTGTAACCCTGTGGATTTGCACCACACTCAACCCCTGCAGCATCCATAACCACATATCTTAATCACTTTACTAGACAGTAGGTTAACACAGGCTTAAACACACAACCCACTGGATCAGTGCTCAGGGTAATCACACAGCATCCAATGAAATTGATCCCAGACGAGCCCCCACAAATGAAACCCCGCTGGTTTCTTTGTCTGTGTAAGTCCAGAGAGTACACACTCTGGTCCCACCAAACCCATGAGATTGAGACAGCTCTGCCACCCCAAACCCTGATTTGTGTGGATGCTGTGTAATTTTCTACTCTGTTACAAATTCGGTGCCAGGAAATAACAGACAGCACACTGCAGATGACTAAAAAGGAATTGTATTTATGAATCTTAACTAAAGAGTTAGTAACAAAAAAACAAAAAAAAACTTTAAAAAAAGGACCCACTATAATTAAACAGCCAAATCAGCACAAGTTGGAGCTCAAATCTTCCAAAAGGCAAATTCACCGATCCTCAGCCAACTCTGGACCATTGCTCCATCAAATCACATCCCCCACCAGGTCAAATCCTATGAATAGTTCTCTCCAGTGCCTTTTCTCTTCATCTCCCACTGAGCTCACATTCCAAAGCACTAACGATAACTCAATCTCTAACCATAACTCAAACACTGATTCTACAGAAAGACGATAGCACTGAAACCTTCCCCAGTGTGTGCACAGGGTTTTTAACACCAAAAGTAGAGCACCTCATTAAGGTCATCCTATTTAATTCTCTTTGTCCAGCCAACAACTCTCCCCCTCCTCTTTCATCAAATTCTAAACATTCATCTAGGGGCGATTTAGAGTGGCCAGTTAGCTAACCTTATTGAATGATGTGGGAGTCCGGGGCAGTCTTAATGGTCTGGATGACATAGCCACACCGATTTATGTCTATTTATTGTAAAATTAATGTGGAAACTCATTTCCTTTTCCACAGATGCCTCCACATTCTTTAGTTATTATTCACCCGCAGGCCCGACTTGAATTTCCTTTGTATTGTTTCTCATGTTCTTCGACTGGAGCTCTACCAAACAATTAGCAGAAATCCAAGAGAAATGTCATACAGAAACAACTTAGAACTGTCATGGAAATTATCTGAAAGTTCCATCATCACGGCACTACATCATAATGCGCTACTCGCTAAAATAAAAACAAAACTAAGACACACAGTCCCAGCTCTGTGTTTTTGCTTTCAATTAGTTTTATGTCTTGGAGTTAAAAAAAACATAACAGTAGCAACAGGGTATTTTTAAAACAAACCTGAGACCTGTTGAAGTACAGCGAGATGTTGAAGTTTAAAAAAAATAGTGGCCCAGCATGTGATTCTTCAGAAGGGAGAGAGAGAAGATGATCGTGTTTAAAAAAGATAAAAATGAACAAATTCAGAAACAAATTCAAAAACAGTGGGTAGCAGGTGATAATAATCATAAATAAAAAGGAGCAGAATTGTCTAACTACATTGGAAAGATAGGTTCGTTTGATTGACCAACTCATAACTGGCTCATGTATACTGAATGAATTGAGCAGTTTTTTGAAGCAAATGGAATAGCTAACAAAAAGCAAGTGTCAGCTTTGCTGAGGGCATTGAGTTTAAAGGCATACAGTTTACTTAGAAGTTTAACTGCTCCAACCAAACTGGCTTTGAGCTTTGCTGAAATCGTGAAAGTAATGCAGGAATATATAGAACTGAAAAGCATTGTGAATTGCAGGTATCGTAAATGGGATCAAAACAAAAAGTCAATTTCAGAGTATATTGCTAAATTGGAGATGTTGTCTGAGCATTGTTGGTTCAATAATGGGCATAATAATGCACTGAGAGATTGTTTAGTTTGTGGAATCTTACAAGAAAGCATTCAAAAACAGCTCCTAACTGAAGCAAACTTACATTTAAAAGAGCAGTTGAAATCAAAAGTTGGAACAATTTGATTCATACTGGAAAAAAATAGTTTAACTACATAACACGTCATAGACCTGATTTTATTCTCAGAAATCAATGAATATGTTGTAAATAAAATCACTCCCTACTTGTACATAGTTTCCTCCTTTTGCTTGTTCTTCCTTTCCTCTCTTTTCTGTAAGTGTATACCTCAGATAAATATTATGTGATATGTGGCAAATATGATTAAATGATATGTATGTACAGCATCTGAGATACATCTTATGGAAATGTTTGTTTGATGATGAACTTAAATAAAAATAAATTACAAAAAGGAGGGATTTGTTTTGGGGGGGTTTTATTTACATTTTAGCTGGTTCTGCACAATACTGTGGGCTGAAGGGCCGGTTCCTTTGCCGTACTGTTAGACCATAAGACATAGGAGCAGAATTAGGCCATTAAACCCTTCAAGTCGCTCCACTATTTCATCATGGCTGATCACGGATGCCACACAACCCCACACACCTGGCCTCTCACCATATCCCTTGATGTCCTGACTGGTCAGCATTCTATCAACTTCTGCTTTGAACATACCCACGGACTTCACGTCAACTGTGGTAGGCTTGGGAGAGATCCACATGCATTCTTCTCAATTCCAGTGAAAGCTGCCAAATGCACCTGTATATTAACCCCTTCATTCTCAAAATTATCCTTGTAAACCTCCTCTGAACTGTCTCCAATGACAAAGCATCCTTTCTGAGATATGGGGCACAAAATTCTCAGCAATACTCCAAGTGCTGTGTGACTAGTCTCTTTTATTATTAAGCATTATCTAAGTATTATCTCCCTGTTTTTATATTCTCCTTGAAATAAATGCCAACATTGCATTTGCCTTCTTTGTCACAGACTCAACCTGTGAATTAACCTTCTGAGAGTTTTGCAAGAGGACTCCTAAGTCCCTCTGCACCTCTGATGTTTGAATTTTCTGCCCATTTAGATAACAGTCTATACTATTGTGCCTTTTACCAAAATGAATTGCCATACATTTCCTGTCACTGTATTCCATCTCACTTTTTTGTTCATTCTTCCAATTTATCTAAGTCCTGCTGCATTGCTTCCTCAGCGTTACCTACCCCTCCACTTACCTTCATATCATCACAAAATTTGTCACAAAGCCATCACTTCCACTATCTAAGTCATTTGCAAACAATGTGAAAAGCAGCAGTCCCAATACTGACCCCTGAGGAACACCACTAGTCACTGGCAGTCAACCTGAAAAGGCCCCCTTTATTCCCACTCACTGCCTCCTGCCTGTCATCTATTCTACTATCCATGTCAGTATATTTTCTGTAACGCCATAGGATTTTACCTTGTTAAGCAATGTCATGTGAGGTAACTTATCAACTGCCTTCTGAAAATCCAAGTAAATGATATCCACTGCCTCTCCTTTGTCCACCCTGCTTGTTACTTCCTCAAAGAACTCTAACAGATTTTTCAGGCATGATTTCTCTTAACAGAAACTATGATGACTGTAATAATGGACTCCTACACTTTCCAACCACTGAGGTTAGGCTAATTTCCTCTCTTTATCCTTCCTCTCTTCTTAAAGAGTGAAGTGACACTTACAATCCTCCGGGCCATGCCAGAATCAAGTGATTCTTGAAAGAGCTCTTCAGCAACTTTTTTCAGGACTCCGGGATGTGGTCCATCTAGACCAGGTGACTTATCCACCTTAAGCCCTTTCAGTTTGCCTGGCACTTTTTCCTTTGTAATAGCATTGGTACTCACTCCTGCTCCCTGACACTCACGGACTGTTGGCACACTGCTAGTGTCTTCCACAGTAAAGACTGAAGCAAAGTACTCAGTAAGTTCATCTGCCATTTCTTTATCCCCCACTACTACCTCACCAGCATCATTTTCCAGTGGTCCAATATTAACTCTCACCTCCCTTTTAATCTTTATATAACTGAAAAAATCTTTTAGTATCCTGTTTTGTATTATCAGCTAGTTTGCCCTCATATTTCACTTTTTCCCTTCTTATAGCTTTTTAGTTGCCTTTTGTTGGATTTTAAAAGCTCCCCAATCATCCAACTTACCACTTACTTTTGTTACTTTATATGCCCTTTCCTTGGCTTTTATACAATACTTAACTTCCCTTGACAGCAACGGTTGCCTAGCCCTGCAATTTGAGAACTTCTTCCTCTGTGGAACATATCTATCCTGTGTCTTGTGACTACTCCCAGAAACTTCAGACACCTCTGCCATGGCATCATCCCCACCAGTATTCACCTGGGCAAGCTCCTCTCTCATGCTTCTATAATTCCCTTTATTCCATTATGATACTGATATATGTGACTTATGCTTCTCCCTCTCAAGTTGCATTATGAATTCAATCACATTATGATCACTGCCTCCTAAGGGTTCCTTTACATTAAGCTCCCTAATAAGACTCAACACCCAATCTAAGATGGCCTTTCCCCGAATAGGCTCAAGCACAAGCTGCTCAAAAAAGCCATCTCACAGACATCCAACAAATTCCCTCTCTTGCAATCTGACACCAACCTAATTTTCCCAATCTCCTTGCATATTGAAGTCCCCTATTACAATGTGACATTACCCTTGTTCCATGCTCTTTCCAGTTTCCTTTGCAATCTCAACCCCACATCTTTGCTACTATTTGGAAGCTTACATATGATTCACATAATGGTTTTGTTACCCTTGCAGTTGCTTAACTTCACCTACAAAGATTCAATATTCTCTGACCCTATGTCACCTCTTTGTAAAGCAGTAATTCCATTTCTTACCGATACAGCCTCACAACCACCTGTGCATTCCTGCCTGTCCTTTCGATACTAAGTATACCCTTTGATACTAAACTCCCAACCATGACCTTTCAGCCACGGCTCAGTGAGGCCCACCCTTATATTCTCCCACAAACCTCCACATGAGGGACAATTCACTGCAGCTAATTAGCCTACCAAGCTGCATGTCTTTGAGATGTTGAAAGAGATTGAAGGAACCCAGATGGTTGCAAGGAGAAGATGGAAACTCCATACAGACAACATGAGTGGTCTGGTATGAATTGGGACCCTGGATCTATGAGACAGCAACTACTCATTGTACTACTGTGCCAGCGAATTATCTTACCTAAAAAGGGTCATATGGTTATATAGCACAGAAACAGGTCTTTGGGCCTAGAACTTCCATGCCAATCCCTTCAGTCCATCCACACCAATCTTAATTGTCCCAGTGGAACTATATCCTCCTTTGTCTGTCTAAATGCCTGCAATATAAAGCAATTGTAGCAGACTCTACTTCCTCTGATAGTGAGTTCCAGATATGAGCCACTCTCTGTGCAAAACAAATTGCCACCCAGATCCCCTTTCAAGCTCCTTTCTCATTTTTTAAATGTATGCTCACTTGTTTTTGGTACTCTTACCACAGGAAAAAATGGACTTTGACTGTCTACTCTAAGTATGCCTCTTCTATCGAGGTATATCAATCAGGTACCCCCTCAGCATCTAGGGAAAACAAGCTGAGTCTGGTCAGTCTCTCCCTATAGCTGAAGTCATGCACTCCCAGCAAGATCCTGGTGAATCTCTGCATTCCCTCTCACGTAAATTTGGAACAGACCTGCAGACCTTTTGGCAGTGTATTCTTCCAAATCGCAATGTATCCTTCAGTTATGAAAACAGAGTGCTGAAAACACTTGGCAGGTCAGAAGACATCTGTGGAGACAAACAGAATTAATGCTTCAGGTTAACAGCCTTCCATCAAATCTGTGAAAAACTGCAAAAGGAACATGTTTTGTTAACAGAAAGTAGGAAGGGTGGAGCGGAGAGGACAGAGGGATGTAATTTATGGATTGGAAATCAAGAGAGTCTGAATAGGTCAAGTGGTAGCGCTGGCTGAGCGAGACTGATAAAGGTTTGTTAATTGCAATGATTTGTCTGGAATAGATTAAAGCTGATGAATAAGGACAGGGGATGGATAAGAAAATGGTGCTCAAACACTGTTAGCTACATTTACAATTGCTTTTATCTTGCAGCTCTCATTTGATATGTGGGTGGTAACTGGCTGTGCTCTGCATTTATAAGTTGTTAAACTTGTGCAAAGGGTGCCCCCCTACAAGATTTCTTCAGCCATTAGTCAGCATATCCCTTGTATCAACAGAAAGGGAAGCACGCTATTTTGCAGATATTCAGAAGCCTTGCCCTTTCATGTGACAAGTTTCGATTTTAATTTTATGTTTCTCTTTGCACCATACATTTAACATTACTGCACACTGAATTTCAAATTGTGTTCACTCATTAAATGTATCATCTGTGCTTCCCCTTCAGATAGTACCTTTCCACTCTCTGTTGGATATTGCTATGCCTCATGGAATTATACTACGTTTGTCCCACTAGTTCATGACTTATTCTTTATCCATCCTCTGGATCCCCCAGGCAAACTGCATACGTCTCAAAACAAGTGTTTTAATTCTAGTTTAATAATGTGATGGAGGTTAGCAAATGTAGAAAAACAAGCAATGTAGATGAACTATCATTTGATAGGTTTCAATGAAGTCATCCCTCATTCTTCTAAATTCCAGTGAGTACAGGCCCAGAGCCATCAAACACTCCTTATATAATAAGCCTTTCAATCATTCCGTGAACCTCCTTCGAACTGTCTCCAAAGTCAACACATCCTTTCTTGGATAAGGGGCCCCAAATTGCTCAGAATACTAAAAGAGAGGCCTCACCGGTGCCTTATAGAGCCTCAACATTACATCCGTGTTTTTATATTCTCGTCACTTTAAAATGAATGCTTACATTGCATTTTCATTCAGCATCAATGATTCGACCTGCAAATTAACATTTAGGAAAACTTCCACAAGGACTCCCAAGTCCCTTAGTAGCAGATTTTTGAATTTTCTCTATGCTTTGATTTCTTCTACCAAAGTGCATGACCATATACTTTCCAACACCGTATTCCATCTGCCACATCTATTTTCATATCATCCACAAACTTGGGCACAAGATCATCAAGATCATTGCGATATAAGAAGCTGTCCCAACACTGCGAAACATCACTAGTCAGTGGCAATCCGCCAACAGATGGCTCCCTTTATTCCCCTCTTTGCCTCCTGCCAATCAGCCATTGCTCTATCTGTGCTAATATCTTTCCCGTCATACTATGGGCTCGTAACTTGTTAGGCTGTCTCATGTGTGGCACCTTGTCAAAGGCCTTCTGAAAATCCAAGTACACAACATCAACAGATTTTCCTTTGTATATTCTGCTTGTTATTTCTTCAAAGAATTCCAAAAGATTTGTCAGGCAAGATTTTCCCTTGAGGAAACTATGAGGACTACGGCCTATTATATCCTGTGCCTCCAAGTACCCAAAAACCTCATCACTAACAACCGACTCCAACATCTTCCCAACCACTGAGGTCAGACTAACTGGCCTGTAATTTCCTTTCTTCTGCCTCTCTCCCTTCTTGAAGAGTGGAGTGACATTTACAATTCTGCAGTCTTCAGGAACCATGCCAGAACCTATTGGTTCTTGAAAGGTTATTACTAATGCCTCCACACTCTCTTCAGCCACCTCTTTCAGAAACCTCGGATGTAGACCACCTGATTGATGCACCATCAATAACTCTGAGACGTGGGTTAAGGTAGGCTTTTATTGGCTGGAAGAAAGCAAAAGCAGCAAGTGACCATCACACGTCATCCTGGAGACTGAGGAAGGGTCTGTGGCTCCAATCACCGTTATACTGGGGTCTGTGGGAGGGGCCACAGGAGCAGTCGGGGGGGGGGGCGTGTCCAGACAGGTATATGTAGTTCACCACATTCACCCCACCCTTTGTTTTAAAAGAGAGTCCCCATGAGGCGAAGTTTCTTACAAGTATATTTACAGGTTAAGTCTATCAGGTGGTCAAATCTGTCACTGCGATCCACGTAGTACCAGTTGTGATTGGACAGGTGCCGGTGGTGATTGCACTGGAGATGGTAGTTGTGCTGGTTCCGGCCTAACTGGAGGTGTTGGCCCATTAGGCGTCAGTGATCCCTCATGCGTGTGCGAGGCACCCGGTATAGGAGTGTCGTGAGGAATCTATGTAGGGCTCGGTGTGCGCGGTGTCACCTCGGGTACAGGGTTCATAGTTACCGTGGAGTGTTCGGGGTAGTGGTCCGCTACTCCTGCAGGCGCCCGGTCACGGACGGAGACCGTGTCCTCCCGCCCATCAGGTAAGACCACGTAGGCATACTGGGGGTTCGCATGTAGAAGGTGAACCCTCTCGACCAGCGGGGAGTATTTATTGCTCCGCGCATGTTTCCGGAGCAGCACTGGCCCTGGGGACGTCAGCCAAGCTGGTAGGGTGGTCCCAGTGGCAAACTTCCTGGGAAAAGAAAAGAGGCACTCATGAGGGGTGGCATTGGTGGATGTACATAACAGGGAGCAGATGGAATGGAGTGCCTCGGGGAGGACCTCCTGCCATCGAGAGACCGGCAACCCCTTTGACTTAAGGGCTAAAAGTGTGGCCTTCCACACTGTGACATTCTCCCTCTCCACCTGTCCATTTCCCCGGGGATTATCTCGTGGTCCGACTAGTAGCAATGCCCCTAGCCAGCAGGTACTGGCGCAGCTTGTCAATCATAAAGGAGGACCCTCTATCGCTGTGGATATAGCAGGAATATCCGAACAGAGTGAAGAGCTGCCGCAGGGCTTTTATGACGGACATGGCAGTGGTGTCGGAGCAGGGGATGGCAAAAGGGAACCGCTAGTACTCATCGATAATGTTGAGAAAGTAGGCATTGCAGTCGGTGGAGGGAAGGGGGCCCTTAAAGTTAACACTCAGTCGCTCAAAGGTTGAGCCTTTTCAGGAGGGTAGAAATGTGGTTTGCACAGCGCAGACTTGGCAGTCCCTGGTCATCGTCCTGATGCCCTCAAGGGAGTACAGCAGTTTCCGGGCTTTCACGAAATGGTAAAATCGGGTGACCCCCGGATGGCAAAGATGTGCATGGAGGGCGTATAGCTGGTCGAGCTGTGTGCTAGCACATGTTCCCCGGGATAGGGCATCAGGGGGCTCATTGAGCCTTCCAGGCCAGTACAGGATATCATAGGTGTAGGTGGAGAGTTCTATTCTCCACCGCAAAATTTTATCATTTTTGATTTTGCCCCGCTGTTGGTTGCTAAACATGAACACAACTGAGCGCTGGTCGGTCAGCAAGATGAACCTTTTGCCGGTGAGATAGTGCTTCCAGTGCCTAATAGCTTCCACTATGGCCTTTGCGGAGTGCCGAATTTCAGGGCCTTGAAGGGTACGAGAAAAGAATGCTACTGGCCTGCCTGCCTGATTGAGGTAGCAGCCAGAGCGAAATCGGAGGCGTCACTCTCTACTTGGAGGGGAATGGTCTCGTCCACCGCATGCATCGTTGCTTTGGCAATGTCCCCTTTAATGCGGCTGAAGGCCGCGCGGGCCTCGGCAGAGAGGGGAAATGTGGTAGACTTGACCAGAGGGCAGGCCTTGTCTACGTAATGAGGGACCCATTGGGCGTAATAGGAAAAGAAGCCCAGGCACTGTCTGAGGGCTCTGAGGGTGGTGGGAAGAGGGAGTTCTAACAGGGGGCGCATACGGTCGGGATCAGGTCCAATGACCCCCGTTCTCCAAGACATACCCAAGAATAGCGAGTTGGGTGGTTCCGAACACACACTTGTCCCTGTTATAAGTAAGGTTCAGGGCTTTGACCACTTGGAAAAATCGTTGGAGGTTGGCGTCGTGATCTGGCCTGTCGTGACCGCAGATGGTGATGTTATCCAGATAGGGAAATGTGGCCTTCAGTTGGCACTGGTCCACCATCCGGTCCATTTCCCACTGGAAGACAGAGACACCATTCATGACACCGAAGGGGACACGCAGGAAGTGATAGAGCCTGCCTCCCGCCTCAAAGGCAGTGTAGGGGCGGTCCTCCGGGCAGATGGGGAGCTGATGGTAAGCGGATTTCAGGTCTATGGTCGAGTACACCTTGTACTGAGCTATCTGGTTGACCATATCCGCAATGCGAGGTAGGGGGTACACGTCAAGCTGCGTGAACCTATTGCTAGTCTGGCTATAGTCTACGACCTTCCTATTTTTCTGCCCAGTCCGAACGACAACCACCTGGGCCCTCCAAGGACTTGTGCTTGGCTCAATGATCCCCTCCTCCCTGCACCTCCGATTGAATGAAGGCCCTGTCCCCCGCGCTGTACCTCCTGCTTTTAGTTGCCACAGGTTTACAGTCGGGGGTCAGGTTGGCGAACAGTGGTGGGGGAGGGATCTTGAGGGTGGAGAGGCTGCAAGTGGTGTCAGTAGCGCAGCTGTCGGCATGGTGCTGGGTGGGATGTGTGGGTCGGTGTGTGTGTGTGGTCAGTAGTGGGGTATATGACGAAGTCCCACAAAACTGAGTGTTCCTGACAGTGAGTGGTGGGAGGGGCCCGTCATATGCCATAGTCACATTTTCGAGGTGGCTTTGGAAGTCCAGCCCCAATAGCACAGGCGCGCACAGTTGAGGCATGACCAGTAGCGCAAAGTTCTGATATTCTGTGCCCTGCACCCCCAATGTCGCTACACAACCCCCCCCCCCCCCGGATGTCTGTGGAATGCGACTCAGAAGCCATGGTGACCCTCTGGCTCACCGGCCGTGTCACAAGTCCACAGCGTTGCACCATGTCCGGGTGAATAAAACTTTCAGAGCTGCCTGTGTCAAACAGGCAGCTAGTCCTGTGCCCCTCCACCAGAATGTCCATCATTGACCTTGCGAGCTGGTGTGGGGCGCTTTGGTCAAGGGTTACAGAGGCCAGAGTTGAATCGCTGTCTTGGTGCCTGGTAAGCACCCGTGGGTCGGAGGCGGGGCGAGGTGGCACGGACAAAGATGGCCGCCCCTATGTCTTACATGAGGCTGGCAGGCAAGATAGCGGCCCCCATGCCTCACACGCAGCGCTGCCCAACCCCACTCGTGGTTCAGACTTACAGACCTTGGCGAAATGGCCCTTCTTCCCGCAGCTGGAGCAGGTCGCTTCTCGGGCCGGGCAGCGTTTTCGGGGGTGCTTTTCAAGTCCGCAGAAGTAACACTGCGCAGACTTGCGACTGGCAGCAGCTGTGGTCAGGTTCGGGGAGTTCATGGAATCGCAACTGGCAGCGACGTTGGCGGATTCGCTCGCGGGAACCGGCGGTGGCGGGGTCTGCAGCGTCCATGGAACCGGCGGGGGATCGCGCAGCTGGACAGCATCAGCGTTGTGCAGAGCAACCTCCAGCGTGTCGGCCATCTCGATCGCCGAGCATAAGGTAAGATCAGCGTTTTCCAGCAGCCGCTGGCGCATGTACACTGACCTGATCCCCGTAACGAAGGTGTCTCGTACCAGGAGCTCCGCATGCTGCTCCGCCGTCAGTCCCCTGCAGTCACAGGCCCGCACGAGTGTCTGTAGGGCTCGGAGAAACTCCCCACTCGACTCGCCGGTTCACTGCTGCCACGTCGCTAAGCGATGTCTTGTGTAGACGTTCACCTGCCACAGGTACTGCCTTTTGAGGGCATCCAGTGCCCCTTGGTAGGTCAGCAGGTCCCTAATAAGTGAGTAAACTTTGGGGCTGACCCTTGAAAGGAGGATTCTGTGCATAATAGTGGGCTCAGCCACAGGAATCTGTTCCAAGTTTGATTGGAAGCATGCAAGCCAGAGTTCAAAGGCAAGAGCTGCTTCTGAGTCTTGAGGATCAATGTCCAATTTTTCCGAATGTAAAATGCTTTCCATGTTTTAAAACTTCCAGCCAATAAAATTGATGCACCATCAATAACTCTGAGATGTGGGTTAAGGTAGGCTTTTATTGGCTGGAAGAAAGCACAAGCAGCAAGTGACCATCACACAACATCCTGGAGACTGAGGAAGGGTCTGTGGCTCCAATTGCCTTTATACCGGGGTCCGTGGGAGGAGCCACAGGAGCAGTCAGCGGGGGGGGGGTTGTCCAGACAGGTATATGTGGTTCATCACACTGATCCAGGTAATTTATCTACCTTTAAACCTTTCATTTCCCAAGTACCTGCTCCCTCGTAACGGCAACCCCACACAATTCTGTCCCCTGGTACTCTCGAACTTCGGTGAAGACTGAAGCAAAATACTTTTTCAGTTCATCCACCATTTCCTGGATCCCATTACTACCTCTCCAGCATCATTTTCCAATGGTACGATAGCTACCCTTACCTCTCTTATACTCTTTATAAATCTGAAGAAATCTTTGGTATCCTGTTTAATATTATTGATTAACTTACCTTCATATTCCATCTTTTCCTTTTTTATGATGTTTTTAGATGCCTTCTGTTGGTTTTTAAAAGCTTTCCAATCACTCAATATCACACTAATTTTTGCTCTATTATGTGCCCTCCCTTTGCCTTTTATGTCGGCTTTGATCTCTCGTCAGCCATGGCTGTGTTATTTTGCCCTTAGAATACCTCTTCTTCTTTGGGATGTATCTATCCTGCACCTTCTGAAATTTCTCCCAGAGACTGCAGTATTGCTGCTCTGCTGTAATCCCTGCTAATGCCCCTTCCAATCAACTTTGTCCAGCTCCTCTCTCATGCCTCTGTAATTCTGTTTCATCCACTGCAATACTGATATGTATGAATTTAGCTTCTCTCCCTCAAATTGCAGGATGACTTCTATCATATTATGATCACTAGTCCCTAAAGGTTCCTTTACTTTAAGTTCTTTAATCAATTCCAGTTCATTGCACAACACCGAATCCAAAGTAGCTGATCCTCTCGTGGGCTCAACCACAAGCTGTTCTAAGGAGCCATCTTGTTGGCATTCTACAAATTCCCCGTCTTGGGATCCAGCACAAACACAATTTTCCAAATCCATCTGTATGTTGAAATCCCCCATGACTATCATAACATTGCCTTTCTGACATGCATTTTCTGTTGCCCATTGTAACTTGTAGCCATATCTTTGTTTCTGATTGAAGGTCTGTATACAACTCCCAACAGGGTCTTTTTACCCCTGCAGATTCTTAGCTCTACCCACAATGACTCTACACCCTCCGACCCTACGTCACCTCTTTCTAAGGACTTGATTTTATTTTTTACAAGTAGAGCCATGCCACCTCCTCTCCTCTTGTCCTTTTAACGCAGTGTAAAGCCTTGGATGTTAAACTCTCAGTTATAATCTTCTTTCAGTCACGATTCAGTGACGCCCACAACCTCATACGTCTCAATCTCTAACTGTGCTACAAGTTACCCTACCTTACTCAGTATATTGTGTACATTCCAATACAACACCTTCAGTCCTGTATTCCTCACCTTTTTCAATTTTGTCCCCCGTTTACATTGGAACGAATCTTGTTGACTCAATCTTGTCCTATCTTTCAGCCTGTCCTCACAAACAGTCTCATTACTACTTTGTCACAACCATGGATTCGGCAAGCAGCAGATACGGCAATTGCACTCGTGAATATGCACATGTCAGCTAGTTATTATTTCATTGTGACGGTATTTAACTCCATTCTTTTCATCGTAGTGCTTGTTGAGACTTCAGCAAAATACTGCAATATTTTGTGGCCTACTTGCATTCGACCTTTCCTGAGAAATTGGGCTGTCGAGTCAACTGACTCTGAAGACTAGCGGTTTCATTTCATATTTAGATATCTTTTCAGCCTCAGTGTTGGCTTCATTTTCCATTTGAGAGTTTTAGTTAACTGCCCTGTTTGGCCTAGTGTTTATTGTTTTCTTTACCTTCTAACTCTGTTGAAATTAAAGTCTGTGAACTATCGACCCACTTCAGTGCCTCTTGCTCCCCTCTTGGACCATATCCGAACATAATGACACACTTCCACTGCTTGTAAGCCAACTATTCCATCCTCAGTCCTATCACTCTGGTTCCCATCCCCCTGACAACTAGTTTAATCCCTCCTGAACAGCTCTAACAAACCAGCCTACAAGGATATTTGTCCCCCTCAGTTTCAAGTGTAACCCGTCCCTTTTCAACTGGTCATACTTGCCCAGAAGAGATCCCAATGATCCAGAACCCATTCTTTTCCTCAGCTCCCTTCTTTTCCCTCTCGTCTCACTCCAACATAATCAGATCCTTCAGTGTCCTGATGCAAACTGGACCTAAGCTATTGACAATTCCTCCCCCAACCCAACCCAGCTGTTACTGAACTCATTAAGTTCCTCCAGCTGATCATTTGTCAATCTCATCCTTCACTGCCCCTAACACTGGCCTCTTTCTCTCACTGACTCCCACAGTCTCCCCATTTGATCCCTATTCCTCCCATCCCTATCATCTCACTCCATCTCCTCCTCAACTCTTCAACCTAGTCCATCCTTTTAATTCCTAGATGCCCTCTCAGTCCTTGCTGCTCTCTGATCACCAGCTTCTCTCACTCTCAAGAACATATATTACAAGTGCAATTGGAATTGGTTTATTATTGACACGCTGAGTTACAGCTAAAGGCTCGTCTTGTGTATTATGCATACAGATGAGTTCATTAAGATTCAAGGTGCATTTATTATTGAAGTATGTATGTATGTACCCTGAGATTCGCCTTCCCCACAGACACTCATGAAACAAGGAAAACTATGGAAAACGTTCAAAGAAAAACATCAACCTTACCACCCCACATGCAAAAAAAAACAATTCACACAAATGAAAACAAAAAAAAGAGTGAAAAACGCAGAATATAAAACACAAAATCAAAAGAATCAGGGCTCAGCGTTTGTTATCTGTAGGCCACCCTGCCGATGAAATCGCCCAAAATAGCAATGAAGAGAGGAGCAACCAAAAACACATCAGGGAGTGGGGGAGAGGGGGAGAGCAAGGGGGAGGGAGACGGGGGAGAGGAGGAGAGAGACGGGGAATGAGGGGGGAGAGGGGGAGAGCAAGGGGGAGGGAGACGGGGGAGAGGAGGAGAGAGACGGGGAATGAGGGGGGAGAGGGGGAGAGCAAGGGGGAGGGAGACGGGGGAGAGGAGGAGACGGGGAATGAGGGGGGAGAGGGGGAGAGCAAGGGGGAGGGAGAGGGGGGAGAGGAGGAGAGAGACGGGGAATGAGGGGGGAGAGGGGGAGAGAGGGGAGGGGGAGAGAGAGGGGAGGGGGAGAGAGAGGGGAGGGGGAGAGAGAGGGGGAGAGGGGAGAGGGGGAGAGGTGGGGAGAGAGGGGGAGAGGGGGGAGAGGGAGGGGAGAGAGGGAGGGGGAGAGAGGGGGGAGGGAGAGGGAGAGAGGGGGAGAGAGGGGGAGAAAGAGGGAGAGAGAGGGGAGAGAGTGGGAGTGAGAGGGGGAGAGAGGGAGGGGGAAGAGGAAGAGGGAGAGGAAGGGAGGGGAAGGAGAGGGGGGGAGAGAGAGAGAGAGAAAGAGAGAGAGAGAGAGAGAGAGAGAGAGAGAGAGATACTTCACAGCTCCCTACAAGGAGGCAGTCAAAAGAGGCCCTACACCAATTCATCCCCCTCCCGAAACTGTCAATATGTTCCAGTGGAGACCCACAGTCTACAGTGATCATGTAAGCTATCATGGAGAAAGTGGGGTAAGTCATGCCAAATAGTCCAGCTGCAATCTCAAAATGCAGTCGGCCATTTCTGTCAGAAGGTAGGGCACTTCGAGAAGGTGTGCTTTGAAGCACCATGAGAAAAACAGCAAAATTCAACCATCAACTCACACAAGGCCACAGTCAAAATGAAAATGTGAGCACTACTTTCCAAATTCATGATATGGTTAAATGAAACCTGCCTCCTTACTTTGATGCACTCAAAGTCAACAACAGTTCCTGAAATTTGGTAATCAAATTATCCTTATGCCAGCTTCCAAAATTACAACCACCAAACTCATTGTTTACCAAGGGGACCTGTTTTCCCTCACTATAAATGTTTGATACAAGAAACAAAATCTACACACATATCTCACAGCAAGAGAACTAACTACAGGCTGTAGTCCAGCATTGCTACTGTCATGTTTTAACTCCAAAACATAAAAATAATTGAAAGAAAAACATGGAGTTAACTCATGCACATTCTTAGTTGTACAGTTTAGTGAGACATTACATATGGCATGGCGGCATAATAACGTATGCCATTCACATACTTTTACATACAACCCGTAACAAATTATGTAAACAACAAAGAAGGCTTAATCAAACAATACTTTTACAATATTATTCAAATATTACTGAAATTTTAAATACACAACACTCCTCCCTGCTTAACTATAAACTCCAACTCCATATAGAATGCATAGGTCTTCCTATTCCCTCCTCTTTCCCTTCCACTTTTCCCAACCATGATTCCCCTCTCTCTGCCCCCTTCCCACTCCCAGTCCACAATAGTGACCCATATCAGAATCAGGTTCATCATCACTTACATATGTCATGAAATTTGTTTTTTTTTTGGTGTGGCAATGGTACAGTGCAATAGATAAAATTACTACAGAACTGTGCAAAAGTCTTAGGTACCCTAGCTATATAGATGTGCCCTAGACTTTTGCACAGGACTGAATGTACTATTTATCAATTGTCCACCCTATCTACCAGAATTGAAAGAGCAAATAAAGTCCAAACAGGGATGTGATCTCAAGGAATAAACACGTTGAAAAAAATAATGTGCAAGGACTTATTTGATTACACTGAATTGATTACAAACTTGGACAGTTGGCTCAATGATGTGAAGTAAACAAATACACAATGGCTATTTTATTAGGTACCTCCTGACCCTAATAAAGTGGCCACTGAAAATATGGTCCCTGTGGCCCCATGCACTTCAAGGTTTAACATGTTGTGCTTTAAGAGATGCCCTTCTGCACACCAATGTTTTAACGCGTAGTTATTTGAGCTACCCTTGCTTTCCTGTCAGCTCGAACAAGTTTGGCCATTCTTCTTTGACTTCTCTCATTAATAAGGCTTTTTCATCCATAGAACTGATGCTCACTGCATGGTTTTTTTTTGTTTGTCACACCATTCTCTGTAACCCAGACAACTGTCCATGCAATGCTATAAAGAGAGAGAGAGAGAAAGGGAGCATATTATAAAATACACTTAGTATAGTCATCTACTGCACAGTAAATTCTGAATTGTTCTTTTCAAGCTTTAAAACTGAATCACCATGGGAGATTTCTTACTCTTGAATTAGAACATCTTTCCTGACAAGATGAATCACTCTGCTTGGCAGGTGAGACCTGTGGCTGTGAAACAATCTCAGGTTCTGGGTCTCCTGTGCGAGTACACTGGGATTGCAGGCATTAATTTTGACAGCTCTGGGCACCTCTCTTCTTCTTTCTTCTTTCCTTTCCAAGGGGCTTGGCACCTTCTGGACATGCTTGCATTTTAAACTGTGCATAATTTCAAACCCTCAGTGGTATCATAAACAAACTTGTCTGCTTAGCTAACTGCTAACAGTCAGGTGACTGAGCAGAGAGAAGGCCACCTTTCACAGCAATATACGTCTAGGGTTGGTATGATTTGGGGTTCAACCAAACAGGAAAGTTGGAATGTTCCAATTAAGGAACATGGATTGTAGTGAATACTGTGTAAATACCTGCTCATACGTAATTATCGGTCGCCAAGAAATCACAGATCATAAACCAGCATAAATAATTTTTTATAACTTTTTATAACTTTCTTTATAGGAAGTATATTTACCAATTTTTCTACTTTATCAAACAGTTAACAAGAAAAAAAAAGAGAGGTAAAAGGGCAAATTGTAGTTAAACGTTGGAGTTTATTTCTGGAGTAGTCGGGTATATCGCTTTACTCACACAGTGACCTCACAGTCTGTGTGAAAGACACCAGTCACAGTTTGAACCTCCCTTGAAGTCTGTCTCAAACAAACTGGATAACTTAGGAGTATTGGCACGTCCTCCTTCAAACCATTCACCTCCACAAAGCACTTCTTGCAATGGGGTCTCTCCGAACGGCATTCGGTGGGCCTCTTCCCTTCTGCCCCACTCCACAGCTCCCGCAAAAGAACCCAAACTAGACAACTGTCCTTCAGAAATCTGATCCCATCCAGCTCTCTCAAATTTTCCATGCCACCTCATTGAGCAGAAAGTTACAACATTTACCAAGATGATCCTGATCAGCTGACACAACATTCCTAAGTTGGACAACATGGCTCAATATCTTTAGACAAAAACAAAACACCCTTACTAGCAGCACACACAAAGTGCTGGTGGAACGCAGCAGGCCAAGCAGCATCTATAGGAAGAAGTACTGTTGACATTTTGGGCCAAGACCCTTCGTCAGGACTAACTGAAAGAAAAGATAGAAAGACATTTGAAAGTAGGAGGGGGAGGGGGAAATGTGAAATAATAGGAGAAGATCGGAGGGGGTGGAGTGAAGCTAAAAGCTGGAAAGGTAATTGGCAAAAGGATATAGAGCTGGAGAAGGGAAAGGATCATGGGACAGGAGGTGTAGGGAGAAAGAAAGGGGGAGGGGTGCACCAGAGGGAGATGGAGAACAGGCAAAGAGTGATGGGCAGAGAGAGAAAAAAAAGGAGGGGGGAAGTAAATAAATTAGGGATGGGGTAAGAAGGGGAGGAGGGAGATTAACAGAAGTTAGAGAAATCAATATTCATGGCATCAGGTTGGAAACGACCCTGACGGAATATATGATGTTGTTCCTCCAACCTGAGTGTGGCTTCATCTTGACAGTAGAGGAGGCCATGGATAGACATATCAGAATGGGACTGGGACGCGGAATTAAAATGTGTGGCCATTGGGTGAATCCTATGGAAAGTAGAAAGGGGGGGGGAGGGAAAGATGTGCTTGGTAGTGGGATCCTGTTGAAGGTGGTGGAAGTTATGAGAATTATATGTTGGACCCGGAGGCTGGTGGGGTGGTAGGTGAGGACAAGGGGAACCCTCTCCCGAGTGGGGTGGTGGGCAGATGGGGTGAGAGCAGATGTGTGGGAAATGGGAGAGATGCGTTTGACAGCAGAATTGATGGTGGAGGAAGGGAAGCCCCTTTGTTTAAAAAAGGAAGACATCTCTTTTGTCCTGGAATGAAAAGCCTCATCCTGAGAGCAGATGCAGCAGAGATGGAGGAATTGTGAGAAGGGGATAGCATTTTTGCAAGAGACAGGGTGGGAAGAGGAATAGTCCAGGTAGCTGTGAGAGTCTGTAGGCTTATAGCAGATATCAGTAGATAAGCCGTCTCCAGAGATGGAGACAGAAAGATCAAGAAAGGGGAGGGAGGTGTCGGAAATGGACCAGGTAAATTTGAGGGCAGGATGAAAGTTGGAGACAAAGTTAATGAAGTCAACAAGCTCAGCATGCGTGCAAGAGGCAGCGCCAATGCAGTCATCGATGTAGCGAAGGAAAAGAGGGGGACGGATACCCGTACAGGCTTGGAACATGGACTGTTCCACAAAGCCAACAAAGAGGCAGGCATAACTGGAACCCATACGGGTACCCATGGCTACACCTTTGGTTTGGAGGAAGTGGGAGGAGCCAAAGGAGAAATTATTAAGAGTAAGGACTAATTCCGCTAGATGGAGGAGAGTGGTGGTAGAGGGGAACTGGTTAGGTCTGGAGTCCAAAAAGAAGCAGAAGCAGAGAAGCAGAGACGGTCTGGGTGGGGGATGGAGGTATATAGGGACTGGACGTCCATGGTGAAAATAAGGCGGTGGGGGCCGGGGAACTTAAAATCATTGAAAAAATTCAAAGCATGAGAAGTGTCACAAACATAGGTGGGAAGGGATTGAACAAGGGGGGGATAAAACAGTGTCAAGAAATGAGTTCGGTGGGGCAGGAGCAAACTGAGACAATGGGTCTACCTGGGTTTGTGGATCTTGGGTAGGAGGTAGAAGCGGGAAGCGCGGGGTGTGGGAACTATGAGGTTGGTGGCAGTGGATGGGAGATCCCCAGAGCTGATAAGGTTGGTGATGGTGTAGGAGACAGTGGCCTGGTGCTCCTTAGTGGGGTCATGATTGAGGGGTAAATAAGAGGAGGTATCAGTGAGTTGTCACTGTGCCTCGGCCAGGTAGAGGACAGTACGCCAGACTACAACAGCGCCCCCCTTATCAGCAGGTTTTATAGTGAGGTTGGGATTGGTGCGGAGGGAGCGGAGAGCAGAGCGTTCGGAAGGTTGGAATTGGAACAGGGTGTGGTGAAGTCAAGACAGTTGATGTCCCGATAGTTGATGTCCCGTCGGCAGTTAGCAATAAAGAGATCCAGAGCAGGCAGAAGACCAGAGTGCAGTGTCCATGAAGCGGAGGATGGTTGAAGACGGGAGAAGGGGTCATCAGTCAGGGTGGGAGAGTCCTTGCTGAAGAAGTAGGTTTGAAGACGGATCCGGCAGAAGAAGAGTTCAGTGCCATGGCCCACTCGCAGGTTGCACTGCTTTTGTAGAAAACTGCTAAAATGAAACAAAATACCTCACAGTAAAATAGTAAAAATCTTAACCAGGGCGTTAACAATAGCAAGCTGCTTGATCTGCTGATCTATCCCAAACTGCCAGACAAAACTTCCAGCCAATGTTTTCATTTTGACCAAACCTAGGTGCAGCATGTAGCTCTTCCAACAACTGAGCTCTGAGCTTGGATGGCACAGCAACTTTCAACCCCCCAGATAAGGCAGCCTCTGTCAAGGGCAAGTTCATCTCGGTGCAGGTAAAAATGGGGGAATGGGAGTTTCTGCTGCACATTCCAGCCATTTTGTATTGCCATGTAGACCTGAAGCAATGTGGAGGCTTTTCTGGTTTCCCTTTGGATCATCTCTGCCACAGTAGGGAGAATTTCGATTTGTGTTAGGGAGAATATTTCAATGAATATGTTGTCAAAAAAGATCACTCCCTACTTGTAAATAGTTTTTTCCTTTTGCTTGTTTTTTCTTTCCACTCTTTTCTATAAGTGTATACCTCAGATAAATACTATGGAGATTTGTGACATATATGATTATATGATATATATGTACAATGTCTGAAATACATCTTATGAAAATGTTTGTTTAATGATGAACTTCAATTAAAAAATAAATTACTAAATAAAAGTGTCCTTTTTTGTAAATCTTTCAGCTATTTCCTTTTTTATGGGTAAACAGGACAACCCATCATAATTTCCATGATTCGTTCTCCTTTTGACTTCGATCTTGTAATTGCGTGTTCCAAAAACCAAAGCCCGTCTCTGCAATCGTGCTGCTACTGCTGCCTCTGTGGATTGAGAGTGGACAACAGTCACATTGAGGGAAAGATTATTGCCATGTCACCACAATACTAAGCCCTCCACCTCCTTCCTGACTCATCTTTGTTTGAAATGTAGCCCAGTACGATGGTATCATCTGCAAACTTGAAGATGGAGTTCAAGCAAAATCTGGTTATGCAGCCATGAGTGTACAGGGCAGGAAGTGGAGCAGGGAGGTGAGGTTGCAACAGTGTCGAGGCCAGTGTTGGAATAATCGTGGCGGAGGTGTTGCTGCTTTATAAGGTCAATAAATGTTGGCATTGCCAGTAAAATCCACATCCCATAAAGAATAAATGACAAAAAATACTTCCATTTCTATGTAGGCATGGACAGCTGTAACCAATAGTTCACTGTTGTGTTGTCTACACTCTATCATTTTGCTGATATGTGATCCAATAGGAGAGCCTCAAGTTACAGTACTTCTCCAGGGATTTTGTGACAATGAGAGTCACAAAACATCCCGTCCCATGCCAGACCTCATATTTCCCCATTCATGCCAATGACTGCACGCATCTAAAATTATTTACAGTTCATAGAAATATATTTAAATTATTTGTGAATATTCCAGCAATTTAAATGTTTTCAAAGCTTTTTATGTACAAAGTTTTAAGATTGATAACAAATACTTTATCGTTTTTATGGCTTTAATTGATTTTGAATGCTTCTGAATGTTTTTGAATTTGAGACAGTCAGAAGCAGTATTTAAAATAATTGATAACTTTGACAGTTCAAATTAAATCAGGAGCTAGTGATAATGTGGCTATCAATTTGTTTCTGTTTTGGAGGTGAGGTTTGTTGTGTCTCCCCACACCACCCTCCACCAATCTGTCACGCAAAGCTCTGTTGACATGTGGAGCTTTGACACCAAGGCTTTATTTGTCAATGTACGTTGAAACAATTAGTGAAATGCATCGTTTGTGTCAACAACTAACATAGTCCAAGGACGTATGTGTCACCACACTTCTTGTGCCAACATAGCATGCCTACAAGTTACTAATCCTAATCTGTGCATTTTTGGAATGGGGGAGAAAATCCACACCGTCACAGGAAAAAACATAAAGAGCTCCTTACAAATAGCGGCAGAAATTAATATCAAACACCGGCACTATAAAGTGTTACACTAACTGCTACTCTACTGTGCTACCCGATGTATACTTATTGAAGATCAAGCAAGCGTTTCCTTCATTTCGTGATAACTTCCTCCCTTGCTTTAACCACTACTCTTCATTAGATCTTGCTGCTTTCCAATACTCACCAAATTCTCCAGCTTAATCTCTTGACAAGTTTTAAGCCTATTTCATCTTGGTGTCCTTGACGATGGAGCAGACTTGAGGAGCTAGATGGTCTTTTATGGTTCCTCTTTCCTTCTGGTAGTTATCTAGAAAAGGAAAGAATTTTCTTATGGAGTCTAAAGCTGAATCATGGGCCATCTACAGTATTCACCTGAATGCCCCGGAACAAAGCCACTGCAGAACTTTAGAAAAGATTTTGAGGATCAGCTGGAAGGACAGACACACTAACACCAGTGTATTGGAGGAAGCCAACATAAACAGTATCTCCACCATGATAAAACAACATCAACTTTGATGGATGGGTCATGACATCCAGATGCCTAACTCGCCTCCCCAAACAGATCCTTCACTCCTAAGTGCAGGAAAGTCAGCAAGTCCCTGGTGGGCAACTGAAATGTTTTAAAGATAGCATCAAAACCAGCCCAAAGAAATTCAACATTACTAAAAACTGGGAAGACCTTGCACTTAATAGACGTACCTGGAGGAAATTTGTTCAAGAGGGAGCAGTGCTACATGAGAACAACTTCTGCCGTGCTGCAGAAAACAATTGGAAGCTGCAAAAGGAGAGAATGAACAATGAAAAGACCCAACCACTAACTTCTGCCACCACTTTGTTGTGTCTGCTGAGCACCAGAATACGTGGATCCCAGATCAACCTCTGGAGCCACTTGAGGACCCACCAAAAGACAACAACTTAGGAGAACATCTTATTCATTGTGAGATTGTGCTGACTAACCAAATTCACTGATAGCTTTACGTACTTGCCGTTTATATCTGTAGTCATTTCAATAAATCGAATTTCTTTAACTCCTTTAACTTATTCTCCCTTTATTGCTACAGAAATGGCTCTGGTCACCAAAGGAAATTCATCTCTGTCAAAAGGCACAATATGTTATCAAATTGTGATTACAATTTAAAGTTTTATACAGGGCACATTTAAGTAAAGCCAGGCTTGCTGACATATATCCCGGGACAGACGCTGGCTGTGATAGGTGGTCCTTCTCTCCAGCTGGTTTAGTGCATGCAGTTTGGTCTTGCCCTCAGCTTGATGGCAATTGGGCACTGGTTTTTAAAATTATCAGTGAGGTTTTGGGGTGACACTGAGACCTTGCCCGCTTACAGCTCTATTTGGTGTGACAGATGATGCTTTGGGTTTAAATGCAAACCAGTCGGATATTGTTGCATTTATATCGCTTTTGGCCGGTAGGAGAATCTTGCTGGTCTGGAAATCTGCCACTCCCCCATCTGCTGCTGCTTGGTTAGAGGACATAATGTTTTTTCTGAAATTAGAAAAGATTAAATTTACTCTGAGGGGGTCTGTGAAAAAGTGCTATTCGAAATGGGGACCTTTCTTATCATATTTTGGGAGCCTTAAGGAATTACGTACCAGTTAAGGGCATCTGATTGTACTTGGGAATTTGCTCCCTTTTAACACGCAGATGGTTTACCTCACAGGGTGGCTGATGAATTGCAATGTGAGTGTATTCTGGATCATCTGACATGTTGTGGATGTGCGTGGGCCTTCATCTTGAAGTAGTGTGGGGTATGGCTGTGAAATGTCCGTACTTGTATTTGTGAAG
Organism: Hypanus sabinus; assembly: GCF_030144855.1. NCBI lineage: Eukaryota > Metazoa > Chordata > Chondrichthyes > Myliobatiformes > Dasyatidae > Hypanus > Hypanus sabinus. The sequence continues at coordinate 16,974,469 of NC_082720.1, forward strand.
TGTTGTATTGTAAATACATTAGCTGCCGTGCTATGTTCAGGGAGGGAGGGTGAGGGGAGGTTTGTTTAGGGGTAAGGTATAAAAGCAAAATGGAGGAAAATGTAATCCATTATGTATTCTGTACTGTGTCATTCCTTCAATTAAAAAAAATAAATTGTAATTACTTGTCCCTAAGAGATTTCTTATTCTAAAATTAATAATTAAATCCTGGTTCATTACATGAGATTAAATAGCTTGTTCCCTTGATTCATTGGTATATTGCTCCAGAAAATTATTCCAAATACATTCAAAAACTCATTCTCTAAACTACTTAATTTAATTTACTTTACCTATTTCAAAAGTTTAAGTCCTTGCATGCTTATTGTATTTCCTCCTACACTAATTCTATTTTCATTTTAAAGATAATTTCCCTGCTCGTTATGCCATCCATCAGTATCAGGACTACCTTGTTCTTTTATCACATTGTCTGTCCTTCTTATACATAAAGTCCCCTGAATATTTAACTCCCTACATTGTAACATTTCAGCAGAAGCATTATACAGCTATAGAGTTGTAGAAAACTAGAGCACAGAAACAGGCACTTTGGTCCATGCCAAGCTATTAATATGCCTAGTCCCAAGGACTTGCACCCAGACCATAGTCCTCCATACCCTTCCCATCCATGTACCTATCCAAATTTCTCTTATATCTTGAAACCGAACCCACATCCAGCACTTCCACTGGCAGCTTGTTCCACACCCTCGCCACCTTCTGAGTGATAACCCTTTAGGTTATCATATTTCTCTCCTTGTGCTCAGATTTCATCAATGGTGTTATGAATATTTTGTGGTCAAGTGCAGAACTGTTCAAGGAACCATGCGTGTTCACAGAAATTACCACCTCAATTTCTTCTTGACATTGAAGAGTATTACCAGTGCCACTCTCCTGACACTCATATGCTAAGGATCCCCTTTAACCAGAATCTGATCTGGACTTGGCATCTCAAAGTTCGAAGTACATTTATTATCAAACCATATGCACTTTATACAACCTTGAGATTCATCTCCTTCCAGGCAGACTCAAAACAAAGAAACCCAATAGAACCCATTAAAGCAAAAGAACAAACACCGTGCAGAGGTAAAGGAACCATTAGGAGGTAGCGACCATAATATGATATGTTTTAACCTACAATTTGAGAAGGAGAAGGGAAAATCGGATGTGTCAGTATTACAGTTGAACAAAGGGAACTATGGAGCTATGAGGGAGGAGCTGGCCAAAGTTCAATGGAACAATACCCGAGCAGGGATGACAGTGGAACAAAAATGGCAGGTATTTCTGGGAATAATGCAGAAGGTGCAGGATCGGTTCATTCCAAAGAGGAAGAAAGATCCTAAGGGGAGTAAGGGGCAGCTGTGGCTGATGAGGGAAGAAAAGGGCAGTATAAAAATAAAAGAGAAGAAGTATAACATAGCAAAGATGAGCGGGAAACCAGAGGACTGGGAAGCTTTTAAAGAGCAACAGAAGATAACAAAAAAGACAATACGCCAAGAAAAAATGAGGTACGAAGGTAAACTAGCCAAGAATATAAAGGAGGATAGTAAAAGCTTCTTTAGGTATGTGAATAGCAAAAAAATAGTTAAGACCAAAATTGGGTCATTGAAGACAGAAACGGGTGAATTTATTATGGGGAACAAGGAAATGGCAGATGAGTTGAACAGGTACTTTGGATCTGTCTTCACTAGGGAAGACACAAACAATCTCCCAGATGTAATAGTGGCCAAAGGAACTAGGGTAAAGGATGAACTGAAAAAAATTTATATTAGGCAAGAAACGGTGTTGGATAGACTGTTGAGTCTGAAGGCTGATAAGTCCCCGGGACCTGATGGTCTGCATCCCAGGGTATTTAAAGAGGTGGCTCTAGAAATTGTGGATGCATTGGTAATCATTTTCCAATATTCTATAGATTCAGGAACAGTTCCTGCTGATTGGAGGGTGGCTAATGTTGTCCCACTTTTCAAGAAAGGAGGGAGAGAGAAAACAGGGAATTATAGACCGGTTAGCCTGACGTCAGTGGTGGGAAAGATGCTGGAGTCAATTATAAAAGAGGAAATTATGACACATTTGGATAGCAGTAGAAGGATCAGTCTGAGTCAGCATGGATTTATGAAGGGAAAATCATGCTTGACCAATCTTCGGGAGTTTTTTGAGGATGTAGCTATGAAAATGGACAAAGGAGAGCCAGTGGATGTAGTGTACCTGGACTTCCAGAAAGCTTTTGATAAAGTCCCACATAGGAGATTAGTGGGCAAAATTAGAGCACATGGTATTGGGGGCAGAGTACTGACATGGATTGAAAATTGGCTGGCTGACAGGAAACAAAGAGGAGTGATTTCGGAATGGCAGGCTGTGACCAGTGGGATACCGCAAGGTTTGGTGCTGGGACTACAGCTGTTTACAATATACATTAATGATTTAGATGAAGGGATTAAAAGTAACATTAGCAAATTTCCTGATGACACAAAGCTGGGTGGCAGTGTGAAATGTCAGGAGGATGTTATGAGAATGCAGGGTGACTTGGACAGGCTGGGTGAGTGGGCAAACGTATGGCAGATGTAGTTTAATGTGGATAAATGTGAGTTTATCCACTTTGGTGGCAAGAACAGGAAGACAGATTACTATCTAGATGGAGTCAAGTTAGGAAAAGGGGAAGTACAACGAGATCTAGGTGTTCTTGTACATCAGTCAATGAAAGCAAGCATGCAGGTACAGCAGGCAGTGAAGAAAGCCAATGGCATGTTGGCTTTTATAACAAGAGGAATTGAGTATAGGAGTAAAGAGGTCCTTCTGCAGCTGTACAGGGCCCTGGTGAGATCCCAATTGGAGTATTGTGTGCAGTTTTGGTCTCCAAATTTGAGGAAGGACATTCTTGCTATTAAGGGAGTGCAGCGTAGGTTCACAAGGGTAATTCCCAGAATGGCAGGACTGTCATATGTTGAAAGATTGGGGCGAATGGGCTTGTATACACTGGAATTTAGAAGTATGAGAGGGGATCTGATTGAAACATATAAGATTATTAAGGGAGTGGACATGCTAGAGGCAGGAAGCATGTTCCTGCTGATGGGTGAGTCCAGAACTAGAGGCCACAGTTTAAGAATAAGGGGTAGGCCATTTAGAACAGAGATGCGGAAAAACTTTTTCACCCAGAGAGTGGTGGATATGTGGAATGCTCTGCCCCAGAAGGCAGTGGAGGGCAAGTCTCTGGATGCATTCAAGAGAGAGTTAAATAGACCTCTTATAGATAGCAGGGTCAAGGGATATGGGGAGAGGGCAGGAATGGGGTACTGATTGTGTATGATCAGCAATGATCACAGTGAATGGTGGTGCTGGCTAGATGGGCCGAATGGTCTGCTCCTGCACCTACTGTCTATTGTCTATTGTCAGAGAAAAAAATGAACAAATTGTGCAAACAATAAAAGTAAGCAAAAAACATTCTGAACTGAAGTTCATGGAAGTGAGTCACAGATACGAAGGCAGGTATCACTGCAGCTGATTGGGAACTGAAGTCAGATCCTCAGTTCAGTACAGAGATCAATCAGAAACCTTGTAGAGCAGAGAGCTGAACCAAACTGTCCCTCAACTCCAGCCCTGACACCCTGAAACCTTTTCAATCTGGCCTGGTGCTTAAATCATCCAATTCTCGGCTCGTTCCTTGTTCTCTGACCCAGGCCCTGCTGCTTCGATATGCTCTCAGGCCAGAGTCCCGCCGCCTCGAATCAGCCCACACCCGCCTTTCCAATTCAGCTCAGCACTTGAATCGATCAAACCTCAGGTCTTCCCCAGTTCTCAAGCCCGGGCTCCGACTTGAATCTGCCCCGCCTCAGTTCTGCCGGATCGAATTGCCTCCAGGTCTGCTCCAGCAGTGGGCATACATCGGCTTAATCCCCTCTCTCCAGCCCGGACACCACCACCTCGATTTGGCATGTAGATGCCATGGAGCAACCATCCCGCACCTTCGAGACTTCAGTTCACACCTCAAAAATGCCAGCTTATACAGGCAGTTCAAAATCTCACATCAATGGGGGAAGTTATAGGTTATTGTTTGCAGGTTATAGTTTACCAGGGAAAGGACTCAACTCTAGACAGATAGGGCTAAACTTTCCATCATCTACAAAGCTCCATAAGATGAGAGATAAGAATGTTGAATTCATTCAGGCCAATCCCTTTCAGTGCTATCAGCACCCAATATTGTCCAGAAATCAGCCAATCACTGCAGAGTGTGTCTCTATCACAACCTATGACAGTCTCTATGGCAGTCGGTACTCATCAGAGCTTCATCAGCTGCACTCAAAGAACCTTCCAACTCTTGCACTTAAAGAGACAAACATAGGAATTCCTAGGTACTTCAGCAACAGATATTGGTTAGACATCACCCCAACCTGGAAGTACATTTATAACATTCAAATTGTCCAAAGACCACACTCCCTCGGTATCTGTTGAACATTGAAGCACTGAGCTGAGCGAGCAGGTAATCGAGCTTGGCAGGCAGCTTCACTGCAGGCTTCATCCTTTCTGAGGTTCTCTCTGAGCTGCAATGGTGGGCAAGTCCTCAGTCCTCAAATCACACCTAATAGTGGTGCCTGTGCGTGTCGACTTGGAACTGCAGCGTTCCTGTTCTGTAAGAAGCTCCAAGCTCAGTTCAAATTATTTTGTGATAAGTGAGTTAAAGATCCTTGCTCCTAGAGACCTGGCACTTGCTTTTGGACAAGAGTAGCATGAATCTCAATCTACTCAATCATCAGTCTCTGAAGACTTAGACCACTTTGTCCAGGTTTGAGTGATCTAGAGCAATTAAAGTTATGGTGGTTGTGTCAAACTCATGTTCCCCCAACCTTGAACACCTAATGATCAAATGCTTGATGTTCTACTTACCCAGGGAGTTCTCATCCATGATCTTCACCAGAGCTTACATAACACCAGATAATTAGGCACTTGAGATACTGCACGATGCCATCACCAAGCAAGAAGTCCATTTCAAATCATAGTCAATGACTTTAAATAGGCTTGTTTGAAGAAATCTCTGCCCAATTCCCATAAGCATATAAGCGATAGCACCAGAGGTCCCAACACACTAGACCATCTTTATACTAAGAGAAGGAATGCCTACCATTCCATGCTCAGACCGTATTTCGAGAAATCTGATCACCTTCTGTCCTTCTCCTACCTGCATACAGCCAGAGGCTAAAGAGCAAAGCTCCAGAGATTAGGTCAATAAGGAGGTGGTTGCAGGAGGCAGAGAAGCGGCTATGTGATTGGTTTGAATTGGTGGACTGGGCTATGTTCAAGGACTCATCTGTGGATCAGAATGAATACACCATGGTTGTCACAGACTTTATTAAAACAGTTGTAGACAAGTGAGTCCCAAAAAAATCATTCATTCTTTCTCAACTGGATGAACCACGAGATCCACAATCTGCCGAGGGCCAGATCAGAGGCGGTCAAGGATGATGACCAAGAAATCCAGGTACAACCTCTGAAAAGCCATTTCACGGACAAAGTAGCAAATCCAGATGAAGCTTAATACTAAGCAGTTGTGGCATGGCTTGAATGCTATCACTGCTTATAAAGTAATTCAAGCAACATTGGTGACAACAGAGCTTCATTAGCAAATGAGCTCAATGCCTTTTATGCTCACTTTGAACAACAAAATATGGAGGAACCAAAATGAGCTCCCTCAACCCCAATGATCCAGTGATTTCAGTCTCTGAAGATGACGAGCGAGCATCTTTCAGGAGGGTGATCCCACAAAAAGCACCTGGCCCAGAGAGAGTACCTAAGTACTAAAGACCTGTGTTCTCATTTCAGCAGACTGAGGTACCCGCACACTTTAATTATACTGGTGCCTAAGAAGAACATGGTAACCTGCCTCAATGACTATCATCCAGTAGAACTCACATCCAAAGTGATGAAGTGTCCTGAGAGGCTGGTGATGAAACATATCAGCTCCTGCTTAAGAAGCAACTTCAATCCATTCCAATTTGCTTACAGCAGATGCCACCTTATTGGCTCTTCACTCAACCCTGGAACATCTGAACAACAAAGTTAACAAAATGTTAACATCAGGATGCTCTTTATCAACTACAACTCAGCATTCAATACCATCATCCCCTCGAAACTAATTAATAAGCTCCAAGACCTTGGCTTCAATACCTGCTTGTGCAGTTGGATCCTCAGTTTCCTCACTTACAGACCCCAGTCAGTTCAGATTAGCAACAGTATCTCCTCCAAAATGTCCATCAACACAGGTGCACCACAAGGCAGTGTGCTTAGCTCCCTTTACACTTTATACTTACGACTGTGAGGCTAAGCACAGCTCCAAAGTCATTCTAAAGTTTGCTGATGACACCACTGTCGTAGGCCAAATCAAAGGTGGTGATGAATCAGCATATAGAAGGGGAATTGAAAATTTGTCTGAGTGGTGCCACAACCTCTTACTCAATGTCAGCAAAGTCAAGGAGCTAATTATTGACTTCAGGGGAAGGAAACCAGAGGCTCATGAGTCAGTCCTCACTGGAGTTTCAGAGGTGGGGAGGGTCTGTCTGCCTGTCTGTCTAGGTACCATATCCGATGCAGACGTTGGTGACTATGGTTTTCCATACAGATCTATCCCTTGTTCTTTGGATGACTTCTATTTCCTCAATGTGTAGCCACCTGACTAGGCTTCTGATGTACATAAACTGAGGTCTTCCTCTAGGTTTGGCCCCCTCAATCTTTCCAGAGAGTATGAGTTTTTCTAGTTCAGCTTTCCACATGATGTCCCTAGGAATCTGAGCTGTCTTTCTCTTATTGTTGGTATGAGTGATCTAACTTCTTGGGCTCTTCTGAGAACTTCTTCATTTGGTGTGTGTGGTCTATGATACTTTTAACATTCTCCTGTAGAACCATAATTCAGCTGTTTCTAGTCTCTTTTCCATTGCTGGGGAGATTGTCCAGCATTCACTTCCATAAGTCAGGATAGAATAAATGTAGCACTGCAGTATTCTGTTTCTAGCATACATGCTCATCTTTCTGTCTGTTAATGTGTCGTTATTTTCTGGAAAGCTTCTTTTGCCATCACCATTCTGTATTTGATATTTGTGTCGCACCTGCGATCACTTGTTATCTGGCTGTCAAGATAGCGGAATTTGTTGACTTGTTTGATGTTTATATTTCCGATCTTGATCACACATTTGTCTTTCTGGAAATGACTATGCTTTCTGTCTTCTTGGTGTTGATTGAGAGACCCCTGTGATTTTATTCTGCTGCCACTATAGAGAGTAGTTCTTGAAGTTCTGTTTCTGAGTCAGCTATTAGTACGATATCATCAGCATATCTGATGTTATTTATATTATGGCCTCCAATTGTGAGTCCTCTGATGTCTTTGATACTTCTCAAGATATTTTCACTATACAGGTTGACTAAGTCGGGTGAAAAGACACAACCTTGCCTGACTCCTCTCATGATATTCACATCCTCACTCACTTCTCCTTCTATTCTGATGGATGCTGACTGGTCCCAGTAGAAGTTTCTTAAGAAATGTGTATCTTTCCATCTATGTCAAGATCTTGAAGCACTTCCAGGAGATCTTCCTGTCTGACAGTGTCAAAAGCTTTTGTATAGTTGATGAAACACAGGTAGATGTCTTTTTGTACCTGGATGGCTCATTCACAGATCTTTATCAAACTTTTTTATTGAGTTTTGAGTAGATAAACATAACAATGATAGTGATACAAAGAGATCGGGATTACATTAATAACGGTTAATATATATAGAAACAGATTCTGAGTAACATGTAATCTAAGTCTCCCAATCTCTTAGTAAATAAACATGAAAAAGATTCAAAGAAAAAAGTGTTTTGCAAGAGAAAAAAAAAGTCCCCCTAAACTAAAAAAATAACAAAATAAAAACAAAACAAAACAAAAGCTGGGTTGCCATGTTTCATCGATTAAAATCATTATTTGACATTAACTCCGCTCCTCTATACATGAACAAAAAGTTATTGAGAAGGATTCAGAAAAAGTCAGCTTACATCATGTGAAAATTTTGAATAAATTGCCTCCAAGTTTCTTCAAATTTAACCAAAGGGTCAATAGTGCCACTTGCAATTTTTTCCAAGTTTAAACACGTTATAGTTTGGGAAAACCAATGAAATGTAGTGGGGGGGGGTTAGAATCCTTCCATTTTAAATAAAATGGATCTTCTGGCTATTAATGTAACAATTGCAATCAAACAGCAAGCTAAGGGGGATAATTGACTAGAGTCCATCATTGGTAATTCAAAAATTGCAGAAATAGGATGAGGTTGTAAATCAATACGCAAAAGTGTTGAAATAAAATCAAAAATATCTTTCCAATATTTTTCCAAAAGAGGGCAAGACCTCATATGTGTCAAGGAAGCTACCTCAGACTTACATCTGTCAGAGACAGGATTTACATAGCAATAAAAATGAGCTAACTTACCCTTGGACATATGGGCCCTATGAACCACCTTAAATTGTATCAAAGCGTGTCTAGCACACATTGAAGAAGTGTTAACTAGTTGGAGAATTTTCTCCCATTTCTTTATAGGTGAAAATACCTGAAGTTCTCTTTCCCATTCATTCTTAATTTTATCAGATGTACCTAGAATTTAAATTTCATAATCAGATCATAAATAATTGCTATTAACTCTTCTGATAGGGGTTTAAACCTATTTTTTTTCTGTAATTTCAGTTTGATGTGATACCGGAAAAGTATGTAAAATAATATTTAAGAAGTTTCTAATCTGTAAATATCTGAAAAAAATGTGATCTAGGCAAACTATATTTATTAGACAACTGTTCAAAAGACATGAGGCAATTATCCATGAATAAGTCACGAAAACCTGCCATTCCCTTCGTTCTCCATTAAAAAAAAAGCTAGATCAATTCTAGGTGGTTGGAAGAAAAAATTAGATATAATAGGATTTGATAAGATAAATCTATTCACTCCAAAAAATTTACAGAATTGAAACCATATTTGTATTGTATGTTTAGTTATTGGATTAGTCATTTGTTTAGTCAGTTTAGTAAGTGCAAAGGGAAATGAGGCCCCGAAGATAGAAGCCAATGAGAACCCCTGTACAGACTCAGGCTCATGGTTCACCCATCATGGACATTGAACTTCATTCAGATCTTGTGTCTAGAATGTTAAATATTGAATATTAATTGCCCAATAATCGAACTGAAGTTCGGCATTGCCAAATTGCTGCCCTTTTTTTGATTTCTGTAAATATTTCTTACTTAACCTAGGATTTTTATTCTGCCACATATATGAAAAAATTTTAGAATCAATAATACCAAAAAAGAATTTAGAAATGAAAATTGATACCGCCTGAAATAGATACAGAAATTTAGGTAAAATAATCATCTTAATTGTATTAATTCTACCAATCAACAGTAGAGACAATGGGAACACAAGGAAATCTGCAGATGCTGGAAATTCAAGCAACACACACAAAATGCTGGTGGAACACAGCAGGCCAGGCAGCATCTATAAGGAGAAGCACTATCAATGTTTTGGGCCAAGACCCTTCATCAGGACTAACTGAAAGGAAAGATAGTAAGAGAATTGATCTCTTACTATCTTTCCTTTCAGTTAGTCCTGACGAAGGGTCTCCTCCCAAAACGTCAACAGTGCTTCTCCTTATAGATGCTGCCTGGCCTGTTGTGTTTCACCAGCATTTTGTTTGTATTGATAGAGACAATGGGGACCACTTAGTAAGCAGTTGTTTAACATGATCAATTAAGGGTAAAATATTAACTTTAAATAGATCCTTATGCTTTCTTAGTAATTTTAACACCCAAATAAGTAATCAGTAACCACTCTGAATGGTGATTGTCAATAGATTGGAGCTTGCATATTTAATGGAAAATCTCACTCTCATTACTACTGAAACTACGAAACTGACCAAGTCGTGATATTATTGCAGGGATGGATTTCTCTGGGTTAGAGATATATAGTAACAGCTCATCTGCATATACTGATACCTTATGCATCCCATTCCCATGAATAATGCCAAATAGATTAGGTGAATCGTGAAGAGCAATTGCCAAGGGTTCCAAGGAAATATCAAATAGTAAGGGACTTAAAGGACAGCCCTGTCTAGTACCTTGAAAAAGCCTGAAAAAGGGGGATTTCTGATTATTGGTAAGTACAGAAGCCAAAGATGTATGATATATCAATTTGATCCAAGATATAAACTTTGGGCTAAAATTAAATTTCTCAAGCGTGTTAAAAAAATATTCCCATTCAACTCTGAAACACCTTCTTGGCATCAAGTGAAATAACACATTCTGGAGCTTTAAATGAAGAAGTATATACAATATTCATTAACCTCCTAACATTAAAATATGAGTAAAGATTTTAAATAAATCCTGTCTGGTTGTCAGAGACAATCTGTGGCAATACAGTTTCCAATCTAATTGCCAATATTTTGGAAAAGATTTTGGAATCCACATTCAACAAGGATATAGGTCTGTATGATGCACATTCAGTGGGGTCTTTATCTTTTTTAGGAATTAAAGAAATAGATGCTTCATAAAAGGATTGTGGTAATTTACCTAAAAATAAGGCATCCTTAAAGATTCTACATAACCAAGGAGAAAGTAGATTTGAAAAAGATTTTTAAAATTCTACTGTATACCAATCCAAACCAGGTGCTTTACCAGAATTCATCAAAGAAATTGCTTTCTTTATTTCTTCTTCTGTGATGGGTGCATTTAATGCTAAATGTTTATTAAGTGGTAATTTCAGAATATTCAATTTCCTTAAAAATCATCCATTATGGTAGGATCATCAAGAAATTCTGATTGGTATAAAGAGGTACAGAATTCTTGAAAAGATTTATTAATTCTGACATGGTCAACTGTCAAACTACAATCTCGCTTACGAACTTTAATAATCTGACATTTAGCTAAAGCAATTTTCAATTGGTTAGTCAATAATTTACCCAATTTCTCACCACATATATAAAATTGACTCTTAGTTTTAAGTAATTGATTTTCAATCAGGGCTGTTAATAACAAATTGTGTTGCAACTGAAGTTCAACTCTCTTTTCATAAAGCTCCAGATTAGGAGTAGCAGAATATTTTTTATCATTTTCTTTCATCTTATCAACCAATGTACATATTTCATTATCATTTCATTTTTTCAATCCTGCAAAATATGATATAATTTGGCCATGGATGTATGTTTTAAAAGTATCCCATAATATCCCACTAGAAATTCCTTCCATAAAGTTAGTTGAAAAGAAAAAGGCAATCTGTTCTTTAATAAAGTTAGCAAAGTTTAAGTCCTGAAGTAGAGTAGAATTGAACTGCCATTGCCTAACACTAAACGTTACATCAGTTAATTTGATTGATAGTTTCAAGGGTGCATGATCAGAAATGGCAGTCACAGGCAGTAACAGATGGAACTAATCCAGAGTTGATAAAAAAGTAATCAATTCTGGAGTAATTATGATATACATGAGAAAAGAATGAGCGCTCTATATCATTAGAATGTAAAAACCTCCAAATTTCTAAAATTCCAGCGTCACCTGAAAAGGAATTAATAAGAATAGTGGATTTGTTTGGAGGTACCTGTCCATCGAGGGATTCAGGCAACAGTTAAAATCTCAGCCCATTATCAACATATATTTATTTAAATTAGGAAGAGTTGCAAATAGATGTTTAAAGAATTCAGGATAGTCGACATTTGGTGCATAGATATTAACCATAGCAACTTTTTGGTTATGAAATAAACCAGTAATTAATAGAAATCTACCATTCAGGTCTGAGATTGTTTCATAGTGAACAATTGAAATAAAGGAGTCTATAAAAATAGATACACCTTTCACCTTAGCCTGTGAATTAGAGTGAAATTATTGATCTTTCCAAGACCTAAAAAAATGCTGGTTATCCTTCCTCACATGAGTTTCCTGGGCAAAGATAATCTGAGCATTCAATCTATGAAAAACTTTAGAAATCTTCTTCCGTTTAATCGGATGGTTCAAACCATCTGTATTCCATGAGACAAAGTTAGTAATATCATCCATTTTATTTGAAAAAAAAAACATATGGTATGAAAAGGGTTAACCTTCCTGCATAGGAAACTCATGGATCAGGAAGAAGGAAAAAGGTTTAAAGGGGAACCAGAAGTTACAACAATTCAGACATACTTGTCATTCCAGTTCAGCCCAGATGAAAAAACTAAACTAAGGATACCCTCACTCACTAAAGCCTGAAAACTGGCCAATAGACAGCCAGAAAGCTAACTAGAAACTTCCTTACCCCCACTCTCTTGAAGGCAAATCTCCAAAATTGAAAAAAAAATGATGCAAAATACCACCCAGTCAAAACATTGAAAGAGGAATGCCATATTTGCAAAGCATTTTGAAAAGCAAGATCTTGGAAAGTGAGACAGAATACAATCTTATTAATGTTTTAGCAAAAAAAACCATCAATCACCAGATCAGAAAAAACATCAAACTTTAACAATCCAAATCTATAAACTGGTTATTAATTTATTAACTAAATGAATACAGATACCAAAAAAATTAAAAATCTGTACTTCCATCCATAGTCAAAACGTTGAGAAGGGAAAGCTATAAACAAAAAACTTCAGCCATTTGCAAAACATTTTGAAAGGTGAGTTCTTGAAAAATGAAACAGAATACAATCGTATTAAAATTTCAGAGAAAAAACTGTCAATCACCAAATCAAATTCTTAATTATTTTCAAAAACAAACAATTAAAAATAATATAGTAGCAAAGGAAAAAAAAGAAACTTAAACATAGAATCATAATAAACATCTGCACTCCGAAACAGAATACCAGTGTTATCAAGCCAATGGCAAAATTTTTCAAACTTCAAAAGTCTAGATCTATGAACTCATTTTTAACTTATAAACCAAATGAATACAGACAAGAAAAAACAGTAAATTTATTAGACAGCTGGGATTGAATGCTGATCCTCAAGGAATTGAGGAGCTTCTTCCACAGATTTAAACCATTTACATGATTTGTCAAGCAGAAAAACCCTCAAACAAGCTGGAAATAGCAGAGGTGGTTGAAACTTTGATAAAGCTCCGGCATCACTGGTTTAAAAAGCGATCTTTCTCACATTACATTAGGGCTGTAGTCTTCAACCAGTTGAAACTTGAGGTCCCCGCATTCAATAACCCCTTTCCGATGGGCAATTCATATTAGATGCTCCTTGGTTGCACATACTGGAATCAGAGTATAACAGGTCAGGGCTTCGACTCTTTAGAAGTTTTGGCCCTTAAAGCCTGATGGGCATGGTCAGGTATAGGAGTGGTAGAGAGAGCTTCAGAGCCGAACACGTCCATTAAAAATTGAGAAAAGAAGGTCACCACTCTCAATGTCTTCATGAAGTCCTATTATTCGCAGGTTCTGTCTATGACTGCGACTTTCCAGATCAATAATCTTGAGTTTATACTGTTCCAGTGTTGAGTAATCGAGGTTAATTTCTTTTCCAGTGCATCCAATCTGTGATCTCTCTGCCTTCCAGCTTTATCGAGTTCAGATATTAGCCACTGTTGTTTTTCACTCTCCTGCTTAAGAGTTCCTAGTCTGCTTTCGATCTCCTTTAACAATACTTCCAAAAGTAGACACTTTTTTATTGAATTTATCATCCAGGAGCTCTGACATAGCTTCCAAAGTGAGTGATGATTTTTAGGTTGTTTAGGATCTCCTTCTTTCCTTCAACTTCCATTACCAGCTTCCTTGCCTTCGGCTGATGCCCTTTCCCCACTGGAATTCATTTTCGGCGATTAAAAATCAAAGTTCAGGCATGTAAAAGTGTTGCAAACACTTTAATATAGATAGTGAAAGGGTAGTAAAAAAAATATTGAAAATTGAACGGAGCATATCCGAAATATGACTTACTCCATCTAGTGCCCCAAGAGAACCCTGTTCACAGATCATCCGGAGCATGAAAACTGCATCTCTGGTTTCCACAAAGCCACATTGTTCTCTACTGATTTCTGGTTTTATACAGTGTCTTGCTCTCGTCATTATTACTCTGAGAATAATTTTTGCCACGTGGCTCATCAGGCTTATTGTACGAGGTAACTCACATTCTGGTGCTCCCTCCTTCTCTGGAAGTTTGGTGAACACAGATGTACTTAAATCATCAGTTATCTCCCCATGATCATAGATTTCATTTGCGATGTCTGTTATTTTCTCTATTCCAAAATCTTCTAAGGCCAGTTTCATTTCAACAGTGATGTTATCTGGACCAGTTACTCTGTTATGTTTTGTTTTATTTATGGCTGTTCAAATTTCTGATTTTAGAATGTTATGTCCTTCAAGATTCTTCCTTATATATGGTTTTTCTCCTCTTTGGTCTTCAAAAAGTTCTTTCATATATTCTGTCTATCTGTTTAGGATTTCCTCTTTACTCATAATTAAGTTGCTGTCTTTTGCCTTGATGCATCCACTTGCTGAGCAAGGTAATTTCCCCGTTAGTTCTTTAATCTTACTGTGCATCATCTTTGCTCCGGAGTTATGGGTTTGTAGCATTTCTATCTCTGAGCATTTCTCATTTAGCCATCTGTCTTTAGCTTCTCTGAATTTTCTTTTTATTGCCTTATCAAGTCGCTTGTATCCTTTGCTGTCTCTTTGTTTGATGGTCTGTTTTTGTTGCATCAACTGTATTATATCTTCAGTTATCCATTTCTTCTTACTTTTCCTATCTCTTTGTGGGATGGTTTCTTTTGCAGCTTCAACCATGGATTCCTTCAGTTTGTCCCAGGAAGATTTGCCTCCTTCATCCTGCAGCAATTTAAAACAGTTTTTCACCTTGATTGTGTATTCTGTTTTCAGATGAGGGTTGTTTTATAGTTGTTGATAATCCAGTGGCCCTAATCTTTTTGGTTTCTTTAATTTTCTCATTTTTATTTTCATTTTGTAAATAACTGGTATGTGTCACTTCCACAGTCTGCTCCAGGGTAGCTTTTGGATTGAGTTATTGAATTTTTGAATCTGTTATTGATTGTTATGTAATCTATTTAATTTTTATTGTTCCCATCTGGGCTTCTCCAGGTCAATTTCCTTCTTGGATGTTGTTTAAACCAAGTGTTGGTGATTATCTGATTGTTTGTTTTACACCATGATATAAGCTTTTCTCTTCTTTTGTTTCTTTCTCCCAATCCCTGGTCAACAATATGGTCTTCTTTTCCCTCACCAACTTGTGCATTGAAGTCGCCCATGACTATGATGACTTCTTGTGATTTGCATTGTTCTACTGTTTTGTCTAGGGAGTAGTTGAAGGCATCCATTTCTTCCACTGAGCTTGCCATTGTGGGTGCATATACTTGAATGATAGAGATGTTGTTTTGTTGTCCTTTTAGTTTGATTAGCATCATTCTGTCTGAGATATGCCAATATCCTAGCAGGCTCTTGGATGTTTCTTTGTCTAAGATGATTGCAACACCCTTTTCATGTTTATCTCCTCCAGAGTATATCATCCTGTAGTCGTCGGATTGGAATACTCCAGTGCCTTTCCATCGTATTTCACTTAGGCCTAGGATGCTGACTTCGAGCCTCTTCATTTCTAATTTTACGTTTTCTAGCTTACCAGCTTGGTGCAGGATTCGTACATTCCAAGTGGCAAGTTGCAGTCTCTTGTTCTTGCAGACAGTAGTGGTCTGATGATCCGGGGTCACCTGTCTGTTTACATGATATCCCATACTGAGCTACTGTTTGGTAGTGGGCTCCCATTTACGCTGTTGTCTTTTACATTTGTGTATGTATTAATCATGGTTGTACTAGGGATGAAATACAAGAAGTAGCTTCTCCTTGCTGGCTTCTGATGCAGTGTCCTTACAGGACGGGTGACACTGACCATTGTCCTATTAAAAGGATCTTCTGCTCAGCGTCTGAGAAGCAGGAACCATTGATTGTGTTACTCACAACTTGCCTTCTGCATCATCCACCACCTGAATTCCATGGCTTCACTGTAACCCAAGTAGGGAGGCTAACAGGTGCTACACCTTGCCTAAGGGTGACCCGGAGGTAGCTGTGGTTAACGGTAACCTCATTACCCAAAGCCCCACAGCTGGATGTAGTTTCTCCTCATGCCCAGGAGAGGGCCAGCAACTTTAAATTCCTCAGTGTTATATTTTGAGAGGACCTGTCCTGGTCCCAGCACAAAGGAAACACAATAGAGCCTCTATTTCCTTAGATTTCGTGAAGATTTGGCATGGCTTCTAAAACTTTAACCAATTTCTATAGGTGTGTAGTGGAGAATATATTGACTGGCAGCATCACAGCTTGGTATGGAAACACCAATGCCCCTGAACAGAAGATCCTACAAGAATTCATGGATACAGCCCAGTCCATCACAGGCAAAGCCCTCTCCACTATTGAGGTGGAGCCATTGATCAACGTTCTGTAACACAGAGTGTTGTTGCAGGAAAGCAGCACTAATCATCAGGAACCCCACCACCTATATCATAATCTCTTCTCACTGCTGCCATCAAGAAGAAGGTTCAGGAGCCTCCAAACTCATGGCACCAGGTTCAGAAACAGTTATTACCCCTCAACAATCGAGCCCTTGAACTACAGGGGATAACCATTCAACTTCTGTTGCTCCATCACTGAATTGGTCCAACAACCCATTGACTCACTTTCAACTCTGCACCTCATGTTCTCAATATTTATTGCTTATTTATTTAATATTATTATTTTCTTTTTCTTGCCTATGCCTGCCAGAAAATGAATCTCAGAGCTCTACATGGTGCTTTGATAATAAAGTTACCTCGAACTTTGAACTTTGTATGTGTACAGCCACACCATCTGTAGAGCTAAGCTATCATCTCTACTTGGCTTTGGCTATGATCCATTCATGCCTAGCGAATCACCAGTTGGATATTCTACCTCTAGACTCCCCCTACTATGTAATGTGTGGGATATGAGCAGGCTGATGGGAGTGTTAGACTGTCTTCTCCTTCTGAGTCTATGATTGTCTCTCACAACTGAGATAGATGACATTTGTTTCATTTTTAGAATCTTTTTATTGGTACATAATCTTCTACAGCTATAAGATGATAGAAAACTTCAACAATTTAATATATATACAATTAATAAAGCTGAAGAAAATAAAAACTGATCATAATATATAAAAATGAAAAAAAAATTATGTAAGTGAAAGAAGGAAAAAAAAGAACCCCATCTAACTAAGAAAAAAAAACCCATTAGGAATCAAAGCACAGAGCAATACGTCTTACTGTCCTCTATATATATATTTTAAAAAATCATCAACCACCAATTCATATTTATATAAAATAAAATTGGAAGGAAACCATATAAAATAATTCAAATTAAATGATAATATTTGGCAAAAGAGCCCCATCTTCTCTCAAAGTCGATTCGGGGATCACAAGTTCTACTTCTAATTTTTTCCAAACTGAGACATAACATTACTTGAGAAAACCATTCAATCAATGTAGGGACAGAAATATCTTTCCATTTTAATAAAATAGCCCTTCTTGCCAATAATATAACAAATGCAATTACATGTTGATCTGAAGATGAAATACCCTGAATATGATGCGGAACTATTCCAAATAGAACAGTCAATCTGTTAGGTTGTAAATTAATTTTCAGTGCTTTAGAAATTGTAGAAAATAAAGAGTTCCAAAATGGTTTTAATAAAGAACATGACCAGAATATATGTGACAATGTGGCTACTTCAGTTTTATACCTATCGCAGTGGTTATCTATACTAGGAAATATTTTAGATAGTTTCTCCTTTGTTAAATAATAACAATGAACAAGTTTAAAATGAATTAAACAGTGATCAGCACATATAGAAGATGAATTTACATTTTTCAAAACTCGCCACCAATCTTCATTAATAAAGGTCATATTAAGTTCTCTCTCCCAATCTTGTTTAATCATTAGTGAGAGGTTCTCTTTTTGTAACAAAAGTAAATTATAAGTTCTGCTAATAGAACCTCTCACTAAAGGATTCAACTTCAAAATGGTACCCAACAAATCAGATTCTTGCAAATACGGAAACAGATAAATATTGTTATAAAAATGTCTGATCTGAAGGTACTGCAGAAAATGTATATGAGCAAGAGAGTATTTATTAATTAACTCTTCAAAAGTCATCAATCAACCATCACAAAATAAATCTGTAAAAGAACAGGTCCCTTTATTTCTCCATAGGAGAAAAATGGGATCGGTTATTGAAGGTTTAAATAAAAACTTTTGATATAGAAAACAAGACAACTTAAATTGTTTAAAATTAAAAATATTGCAAAACTGAAACCAAATCCGTAAGGACTGTTTAATAACAGGGTAAAGATTTAAATTTGGAATTTTAGCGAGTTGTAGAGGAAATGGAGCTCCTAATATTGAAGTTATATGAAATTGTTTAACAGCTTTTAGTTCCAAATCAACCCATAATGGTCTTTGGCTCTTGTCAAGCCAATATAGCCAAAAACATAATTGTCTGATATTAACAGCCCAATAATACAGTCTTAAATTAGGAAGTTCAAGTCCACCATCTTTTTTAGGTTTTTGTAAATAATACTTATTCATTCTTGATCTTTTATAGTTCCAAATAAAAGAAGAAATAATAGAGTCAATTTGATCAAAAAAAATTTAGTTAAAAAGTTAGGTATATTTTGGAAAATATATAAAAATCTTGGTTAAATCATCATTTTCACAGCATGGAGACAGCCTATTAAAGAGGGAGTGAGTAGATTCCATCCAGAAAATAATTGTTTCATGAAGTCCATTAAAGGAACTATATTAGCTTTATAAAGATCTTTATATTTTAGTAATTATAATACCTAAATATTTAAAAGTATTAACAATTCTAAATATCATTATATATAAAAAACAGGGGCATTTAATGGGAACAATTCACTTTTATACAAGTTAAGTTTATATCCTGAGAATTTACCAAAGTTTTTTAGTGTTTCCAAAAGATTAGGAATTGATTCCTCAGGGTTCAAGATAAACACCAAAAGATCATCTGCATAAAGAGAAATCTTATGCATGGTTCCATTCATAGAGATACCATGAATATTTTTAGCTTCATGTAGTGTTATAGCCAAAGGCTCCAATGCAAGATTAAATAATAAAGGGCTTAATGGACATCGCTGTCCACATTCACGAGCAAGTGAAAAAAAGAGGACCTAAGATTATTAGTAATAACCGTGGTAATAGGGTTCTTATAAATCAGTTGAATCCATGTATTAAAATTATTACCAAAATCAAATTTTTCTAATACTTTAAACAAATATGGCCACTCAACTCTATCAAAAGCCTTTTCTGAGTCGAGAGAGATAACACATTGAGGTTGCTTAGATATTAGTGAATATATAATATTCATTAATCTCCGAACATTAGAGAAAGAGTAACGGCCTTTAATAAAGCCCGTTTAATCCATAGAGAGGATTTTAGTTAAAATATTTTCCAAGTGGTTAGCCATTATCTTAGAGAGAATTTTTGCATCCACATTTAATAATGAAATAGGTCTATATGATGAACATTCAGTAGGATCTTTATCTTTCTTAAGGATTAAGGAAATAGATGCTTCATATAAGGAAAAATGTAAACTACCCTTCTCAAAGGATTCATGAAATATTTCCAAAAAATACAGTGAAAGTAATCTTTCAAATTTTTTGTAAAATCCTACCGAATAACCATCAAGTCATAGAAATATAGAAACATAGAAAATAGCTGCAGGAGTAGGCCATTCGGCCCTTCAAGCCTGCACTGCCATTCAGTATGATCATGGCTGATCATCCAACTCAGAACTCTGTACCTGCTTTCTCTTCATATCCACTGATCCCCTTAGCCACAAGGGCCATATCTAACTTCATCTTAAATACAGCCAATGAACTGGCCTCAACTGTTTCCTGTGGTAGAGAATTCCACAGATTCACCACTCTCTGTGTGAAGAAGTTTTTCCTCATCTTAGTCCTAAAAGGCTTCCCTTTTATCCTTAAACTGTGACCCCTCATTCTGGACTTCCCCAACATCAGAAACAATCTTCCTGCATCTAGCCTGTCCAATCCCTTTAGAATTTTATACGTTTCAATAAGATCCCTCCTCAATCTTCTAAATTCCAGTGAGTATAAGCCTAGTCAATCCAGTCTTTCTTCATATGAAAGTCCAGGAGATTTACCTGATTGCATTAATAAAATAGCTTTCTGAATTCCATGCTCAATAATTGGAGCATCAAGCATTTGTTGATCTTCAGTAGAAATTTGAGGAAATTTAATCTTATGTAAAAAAGCCTTCATTTTGGAGGAATCTGCAGAAAATTAAGATCTATAAAGATCAGAATAAAAATCTTGAAAAATATTATTAATGTCTTCATGGTTACTTGCTATATCTCCATTATTTTTATGAATCTTTAAAATTTGCCTTTTAGTTCTAGCTGCTCTTCATTGGGAGGCTAACAGCTTATTATTTTTATCCCCGAAAATATAAAATTGATTTTTCAATTTAAGCAAATATCCTTCAATAGGATATGTTAATAATGAATTAAACTGTGATTATAATTCTACTCTTCTTTTAAATGAAACAACATTTGCAGAGATTGCATTGATGTTATCTAATTCTTTAATTTGTTTAGAGATTTTAGCTAATTCTATTTTTGCTTGCTTCTTCAGTTTAGCTATATACGAAATAGTCTGAACATGTAAATAGGCTTTTAATGTATCCCAAATTACTAACTTTGAGATGTTTCCTGTATTATTAAAGAGAAAAAACTCTTTTATCCGAGTTTCAATAAACTCAACAAATTCCGAACTTTGTGACAAGTGTTATGGAAAATGCTAAAATGGTCTAGTAGAAGCAACATCTTCCAGTTCAAATATTAAATTTAAAGGAGCATGATCAGAGCTAGCAATTGCATCATACTCACATTTCTGAACATTAAATAAAAGTCGAGGGTTGACTATAAAATAGTCGATTCTCGAATATACATTATGAACATGTGAGTAAAAAGAGTATTCTCTTTCGCTAGGATGCATATGCCTCCGTACATCAATTAAACTATAATCAATTAAAAAGGAATTAATAAGTGATACAGAACAATTAGGAAGTTGATGTTTGGGTGATGACTTATCCATTAAAGGATTTAAACAAGTATTAACGTCATCACCCATGGGGACTTCCAGTAAGATGGCAATTGTTTAGTCACTTCAAACTTTTGCTCCGTTATACTTCCTATTTTTGCACTATGTGTCTCCCTTTTTAAACCTTAGTTCATTATTTTATTTGCTTTCTTTTATCTGCCTGCGAATATGTCTATCTCATAATGGCTACAAAAGGTACTAAACTCGGGAAAAAAGAAACTACCACTGCTCTGTCGGCTGAGATTCTCTCTATCCTGGAACAGCATCAACGAGATACTCTAACGGATATCAAGACTGAATTTAGAATTTCTATCAGTCAGCTGGAGTCAAAATTGGATCAGATTAATGCCAGAGTGGATGACCATGCTGAACATCTATCTCGCATCGACCTAACCTCTGAAGTTTTAGAATGCCGTGTTCAACATCTAGAAACTTTCTGCTCCAACCTAATGGAGAAAAACAGTAAACTTTCTTCCGAAATGGCGGATCTCGAAAATCGGAGCAGACACTGCAATCTGCGAATTCTCGGTTTGCCGGAGGCCACCGAAAACGGCTCTTCCATTGAATTTTTCTCTTCTTTTCTCTGTGAGATTTTCGGGAAAGAATTTCTTCCGACTCCACCTGAGCTACAAAGGGCTCACAGGATTTATGTTCCTCGTGCAATTTTGGAAACTGTTTTTTATAGAACAAAACAACCTTCGATTTTGAAAGTAATATTAGATAAGGGAAGAAAAGCACATCCAAAACAATTCTTGAAATATTTGCAGAAAAGAAAAACAATCGCCATCTTTAAATTATCCAATCTATCTTTAAAACATTAAAAAAAATCCAAGTAATTACTTTAAAAAAAACTTTACAAAAGCATACAGAACAAAAAAAAGTTAGTTCATTTAAATGCTGCAGAAAAAAATTCTAGATGGTTCAGAATTATCTACAGTCTTTCAACAGTTCTCCTGCTATGTCTTCTGAGGTTAAAACCATCCAAACCAGTCTTTTTCAGAGATAAAAATACATTTTAAGGTAAAGACTTTATATAACCACCAAATCTTCCAATTTCATCACTTATCGCCACAAGACAATCAAACTGTCGTAGATCATTCAAACTTCAGGCTTCAGACTCATCATCGGACTCGTCAGACAAAGAGTTAAGAAAACGTAATGCTTCAGCTGGATCATCAAAAATAAGAGTTCTAGAATTTTTGACAAAAAGCCTTAATTTAGCTGGGTATTGCAACGATGGAAAGAGCATTTTTTTCATATGCTAGTCTCATAACCCGAGTGAATGCAACACGCTTCTTAACAATTTCACATGGAAAATCTTCAAATAAGCAAATATCCGAACCTTGAAAGTGAAATAACCTTTGTTTTCTTTCAAGCTTAATAATGTGATCTTTGTCTCTAAAACAGAGAAAATGGATAACATTATTCCTGTTTTTACCTTCATCCAAAAGTTTGAAAGCACCGGTTCTGTGAGCCGCTTCAATCTCCGGGAGTTGCGAACAAACCTCCAGAAATAAAGACTGAAACATTTTAGCAAAACAAACCAGTGTGTCAGCAGATTCTGATTTCTCTTTTAATCCAACAATTCGAATATTATTCCGACGCGACCGAGCTTCCAGATCGACGATTCGTTGTTGAGCCTTTTCCAAGCGAGAAGAAAGGTCAGCCGCCTTTCGACTGACTTCTTCAAGATCGAGACTCAGAGAGTCAAATTTTTCTTCAAATTTCTCTTTTAGTTGAGTTACTTCAGTGCCGCTACTGCTGATTTGAGACTCTGATCTCTTCACCCAAAAGGGTTCTTCCAAGAACTCGTCAGCTTTTTTAGACCCTTGGCTGGGTCCGGATTTCGCCCGGTGCATCTTAAAGTAGCCATAATTATAACTGTTGCTCTCCAGATCCGATTGAATAAAGTTGAAATTTCAAAGTTTAAGTCGGAAAAGGGAAAGATTAAAGGCGGACAGAAAGCGGCTATGTCTTACTGTCCATGAGCGGGAGGCGGAGGTCCCAGAAAATAAGGTGCAGCCATTTGTGAAGTTGAGGAGCTTATAAGAAATGCATGTCCACATCATTTAAGCTATGTGCTTCCTTTAATTAGGAAGAGAAGGACAGCTGAGAAGTAGTATGTGAGAATAGTGTTGAAGGAAAACTTTGCCATAATATTCAGCAATACTCTGACCCATTACTGACCATGAGCACAAGCACAGAATTTTCTACAAGCCTCAGTCTGTGGACACAGCAGCTAGTCACTGTTTTCTCCAGCAAGGAGAATTTGGAGGAGTGTTGGCGAGTGTTGCAACCAGTACTTGTGATGTGCTTTGGTTGTAGAGCTGGAATATTGGTATTGTCACAGATGCCAAGGCTTGCATATGCCATCCATAAGCTCATTACATCGTAACAGTGTACTGAGGTAGTACGAGGGAAAAACATCAACAAAAAGCTGAATGATGTGTTGCAGTGAAGTTGGAGAGCAGGCAGAGAATAAGCTGTAAGGACATAATGGGATTGATTGTGAGGTCAAGAGTACATCTTATCATGTAAGGCACCATTCAATCATCATAACAGTGGGATAGAAATTATCCTTGAGTCTGGTTGTAGGAGCTTTCAGATTTCTGTATCTTTGCAGTTCAGATTTTTTCTATTTTGGCACCAGGTGCTTATCCCTGAAGTGGCTTCCTTGACCATACCCTCCTCTCACCTCTACAACATTTTTCTGGACGGCATCCTGGTTCACCGAGTGTGCATGTAATTTTTTATTCCAGCGACACAAATCTGCTGGCTAGTATCTGAGAAACAGAGTTCCCAGTTCCTGGTCTGTTGTGCTGTCTGGGAAGTGGAGTTCCCAGTTCCTGGTCTGTTGTGCTGTCTGGGAAGCGGAGTTCCCAGTTCCTGGTCTGTTGTGCTGTCTGGGAAGCGGAGTTCCCAGTTCCTGGTCTGTTGTGCTGTCTGGGAAGCGGAGTTCCCAGTTCCTGGTCTGTTGTGCTGTCTGGGAAGCGGAGTTCCCATTTCCTGGTCTGTTGTGCTGTCTGGGAAGTGGAGTTCCCATTTCCTGGTCTGGTGTGCTGTCTGGGAAGTGGAGTTCCCAGTTCCTGGTCTGTTGTGCTGTCTGGGAAGCGGAGTTCCCAGTTCCTGGTCTGTTGTGCTGTCTGGGAAGCGGAGTTCCCAGTTCCTGGTCTGTTGTGCTGTCTGGGAAGCGGAGTTCCCATTTCCTGGTCTGTTGTGCTGTCTGGGAAGTGGAGTTCCCAGTTCCTGGTCTGTTGTGCTGTCTGGGAAGCGGAGTTCCCATTTCCTGGTCTGTTGTGCTGTCTGGGAAGTGGAGTTCCCATTTCCTGGTTTGTTGTGCTGTCTGGGAAGTGGAGTTCCCATTTCCTGGTCTGGTGTGCTGTCTGGGAAGTGGAGTTCCCATTCCTGGTCTGGTGTGCTGTCTGGGAAGCGGAGTTCCCTTTTCTTGGTCTGTTGTGCTGTCTGGGAAGCGGAGTTCCCATTTCCTGGTCTGGTGTGCTGTCTGGGAAGCGGAGTTCCCATTTCCTGGCCTGTTGTGCTGTCTGGGAAGCGGAGTTCCCTTTTCCTGGTCTGTTGTGCTGACTGGGAAGCGGAGTTCCCTTTTCCTGGTCTGTTGTGCTGTCTGGGAAGTGGAGTTCCCAGTTCCTGGTCTGGTGTGCTGTCTGGGAAGCGGAGTTCCCATTTCCTGGTCTGGTGTGCTGTCTGGGAAGCGGAGTTCCCTTTTCCTGGTCTGTTGTGCTGTCTGGGAAGCGGAGTTCCCAGTTCCTGGTCTGTTGTGCTGTCTGGGAAGCGGAGTTCCCTGTTCCTGGTCTGTTGTGCTGTCTTTTGCTATGTTTCTCACAAACTCCACGGAAACCACCGGTAGTAATTTGAGGTGGTGAGCAACTCTTCCTTTAAGAGGTCCAAGTACAGCTTAAACCAGTGCAGCCTACCACTTTAAAATTATCATGCAGTATTACAAACCCAATACGACTGGAATTATTGCATGTGATGAATGCATGAGCTTCCTCAGCAAATAACACCAAACAAACTGCAGCAGCTTCATTATGGGCTGAATTACAGATAATTGAAGACTCAAATAGCCTAATTTGCTCCTGTGTCTTTTGGTCATTACTTCAGCATTTGCTTTCCACTGTGATTGGATTAAAATGCACTAAATCTCCTGGGGGATATTTCTGAAGGTGAAAAAATCTCTTTATTCACAGTACTTTGAGGCACTGATAGGATTAGTAACTGAATTCATCTCAATTTACATAACTACAGAACAGGGAAAGTTAGTCCAATCCATTACAGAACATTCTGCATAAAATCCCCCTTTGGTCAGGTCAAATAGATTACATCGAACAGGAGTTTAAACTGACATTTTGTGTAACACCAATCCCTCATCCCTCTCAATCAGAATGTTAGGTGTCAAATGATATTCCCATGTAAGTCTATCTTCCTGCAAGATACCAGTAATTGTAGGTATAATTTGAAAGATTGTTTTACACATTTTAAACATTCTGAATTATTAAACAATTAGAAGGCTACATTAGGGAAAACAATTTATTGTATCTATTCAATCCAAAAGATAATTATTACCAGTTAGTAAATATATTGATTTTGTATGACAAATAACGTATCAAATGGAATTAATTAGCTGAGTTTGTTTTGAGCTATTGTAACACATGGCTGTCCTATTCCAACATAGAGGCAGAGACTGAGGACTGCAGTACCAGTAGGAAGCACAGTGAAGATATGGTCAAGGAAGGCAGAGAATCTGTGGACTAGATCATATTCAGGGATTTATCTTCTGATCTGAATGAACATGCCTCATTTGTCATCAATTTCATCAAGACATGTTGGATGAGAGTGTGCCTTTGAGAACATATCGGACATACCCAAAACAGAAGCCATGGATGAACCAGGAGAACTGCAGTCAGCTGAGGACTAAGACCAGTGAGCCAGAGCCTATGGAACCTGGTCAGGTGTCAGGCCTCTCAGTGAGAGAGCATTTTGGAGACAGTGATCACAATTCCATCTCCTTTACCATAGCATTGAAGAATGACAGGAAAAGACAAGTTCGGGAAATGTTTACTTGGAGTAAGGGAACCATGAGGCTATCAGGCAGGAATTTGGAAGAATAAATTGGAAACAGATGTACTCAGGGAAACGTACCGAAGAAATGCGGCAAATATTCAGGGGTTATTTGCTTGGAGTTCTGAGTAGGTACATTCCAATGAGACAGGGAAAGGATGGTAGGGTACAAGATCTGTGGGGCACAAAGGCTGTTGTAAATCTAGTCAAGAAGAAAAGAAGAGCTTACAAAAGGTTCAAAAAACTAGGTATTCCTAGAGACCTAGAAGATTATAAGACTAGCAGGAAGGATCTTAAGATTGAATTAGGAAAGCCAGAAGAGGCCATGAGAAGGCCTTGGCAGACAGGATTAAGGAAAACCCCAAGGCATTCTACAAGCATGTGAAGAGCAAGAGGATAAGATGTGAAAGAATAGGATGAATCATGTGTGACAGTGGAAAAGTGAGTATGGAACTGGAGGAGATAGCAGAGGTAAGTGTTGAATACTTTACTTCAGATTCACTATGGAAAGGATCTTTGCGATTGTACGGATGACTTGCAGTGGACTGAAAAGCTAGAGAATGTAAATATTAAGAAAGAGGATGTGCCAGAACTTTTGGAAAGCATCAAGTTGGATAAGTCACTGGGACCGGACAGGATGTACCCCAGGCTACTGTGAGAAGCAAGGGAGGAGATTTCTGAGCCTCTGATGATCTTTGCATCATCAATGAGGATGGGAGAGGTTCCAGAGGATTAGAGAGTTGCGAATGTTGTTCCCTTATTCAAGAAAGGGAGTAGGGATAGCCCAGGAAATTATAGACCAGTGAGCCTTACTTCAGCAGTTGGTAAGTTGATGGAGAAGATCCTGAGAAGCAGGATTTATGAACATTTGGAGAGGCATAATATGATTAGGAATAGTCAGCCTGGCTTTGTCAATAGCAGGTCGTGCCTTACAAGCTTGATTGAATTTTTTGAGGATGTGACTAAGCACATTGATGAAGGTAGAGCCATAGATGAAGCGTATGTGGATTTCAGCAAGGCATTTGATAAGGTACCCCATGCAAGGCTTATGAGAAAGTAAGGAGGCATGGGATGCAAGGGGACATTGCTTTGTGGATCCAGAACTGGCTTGCCCACAGAAGGCAAAGAGTGGTTGTGGACAGGTCATATTCTGCATTGGAGGCCAGTGACCAGTGGTGTGCCTCAGGGATCTGTTCTGGGACCTCTACTCTTTGTGATTTTTATAAATGACCTGGATGAGGAAGTGGAGGGATGGGTTAGTAAATTTGCTGATGACACAAAGCTCGGGGTGTTGTGGATAGTGTGGAGGGCTGTCAGAGATTACAACAGGACATTGATAAAATGCAAAACTGGGCTTGGAAGTGACAGGTGGCGTTCAACCCAAATAAGTGTGAGGTGGTTGATTTTGGTAGGTCAAACATGATTACAGAATATAATATACTCTTGGCCGTGTGGAAGATCAGAGGGATCTTGGGGTCCAAGTCCATAGGACACTCAAAGCGCAGGTTGACTCTGTGGTTAAGAAGGCATACGGTGCATTGGCCTTCATCAATCATAGGATTGAGTTTAAGAGCCGAGAGGTAATGTTGCAGCTATATAGGACCCTGGTCAGACCCCACTTATAGACAATAGAAAATAAGTGCAAGAGTAGGCCATTCGGCCCTTCGAGCCAGCACCGCCATTCAATGTGATCATGGCTGATCATCCACGATCAGTACCCCATTCCTGCCTTCTCCCCATATCCCTTGGCTCCACTATCTTTAAGAGCTCTATCTGACTCTCTCTTGAATGCACCCAGAGAACTGGCCTCCACTGCCTTCTGAGGCAGAGCATTCCATAGATCCACAACTCTCTGGGTGAAAAAGTTTTTCCTCAACTCTGTTCTAAATGGCCTACACCTTATTCTTAAACTGTGGCCTCTGGTTCTGGACTCCCCCAATATCGGGAATATTTTTCCTGCCTCTAGCATGTCCAATCCCTTAATAGTCTTATATGTTTCAATCAGATCCTCACTCATCCTTCTAAATTCCAGTGTATACAAGCCCAGTCCCTCCAATCTTTCAACCTACAACTGTCCCACCATCCTGGGAATTACCCTTGTGAACCTACGCTGCACTCCCTCAATAGCAAGAATGTCCTTCCTCAAATTTGGAGACCAAAACTGCACACAATACTCCAGGTGGGGTCTCACCAGGGCCCTGTACAGCTGCAGAAGGACCTCTTTACTCCTATACTCAGCTCCCCTTGTTATGAAGGCCAACATGCCATTAGCTTTCTTCACTGCCTGCTGTATCTGCATGCTTACTTTCAGCGACTGATGAACAAGGACACCTAGATATCATTGTACTTCCCCTTTTCCTAACTTGACACCATTCAGATAGTAATCTGCCCTCCTGTTCTTGCCACCAAAGTGGATAACCTCACATTTATCCACATTAAACTGTATCTGCCATGCATCTTCCCACTCAGCCAACCTGTCCAAGTCACCCTGCATTCTCCTAACATCCTCCTCATATTTCACACTACTACCCAGCTTTGTGTCATCTACAAATTTGCTAATGTTATTTTTAATCCCTTCACCTTAATCATTAATGTATATTGTAAATAGCTACGGTCCCAGCACCGAGCCTTGCGGTACCACACTAGTCACTGCCTGCCATTCTGAAAAGGACCTGTTAATCCCTACTCTTTGTTTCCTGTCTGCCAACCAATCTTCTATCCATGTGAGTACCCTACCCCCAATATCATGTGCTTTAATTTTGACCACTAATCGGCAATGTGGGACCTTATCAAAGGCTTTCTGAAAGTCCAGGTACATTACATCCATTGGCTCTCCCTTGTCCATTTTCATAGTTACATCCTCAAAAAATTCCAGAAGATTAGTCAAGCATGATTTCCCCTTCATAAATCCATGCTGACTCAGACCAATCCTGTTACTGCTATCCAAATGTGCCGTTATTTCATCTTTTATAATTGACTCCAGCATCTTCCCCACCATTGATGTCAGGCTAACTGGTCTATAATTCCCTGTTTTCTCTCTCACTCCTTTCTTAAAAAGTGGGATAACATTAGCTATCCTCCAATCCTCAGGAACTGATCCTGAATTTATAGAACATTGGAAAATGATTACCAATGCTTCCACGATTTCTAGAGCCACCTCCTTAAGTACCCTGGGATGCAGACCATTAGGCCCTGGGGATTTATCGGCCTTCAGTCCCATCAGTCTACCCAACACCATTTTCTGCCTAATGTGAATTTCCTTCAGTTCCTCTGTTACCCTAGGTCCTCTGGCCACTATTACATCTGGGAGATTGTCTGTGTCCTCCCTAGTGAAGACAGATCCAAAGTACCTGTTCAACTCGCCTGCCATTTCCTTGTTCTCCATAATAAATTCCACCTGTTTCTACCTTCAAGGCCCCAACTTTGGTCTTAACTAATTTTTTCCTCTTCACATACTTAAGCTTTTATATTAAGCTCCTTTATATTCTTGGCTAGCTTACCTTCGTACCTCATCTTTTTTCCCCGTATTGCCTTTTTAGTAATCTTCTGTTGCTGTTTAACAGTTTCCAAATCCTCTGGCTTCCCGCTCATCTTTGCTATGTTATACTTCTCTTTTATTTTTATACTCTCCTTGACTTCCCTTATCAGCCACGGTCACCCCCTACTCCCCTTAGAACCTTTCTTCCTCTTTGGAATGAACTGATGCTGCACCTTCTGAATTATTCCCAGAAATACCTGCCATTGTTGTTCCACTGTCATCCGTGCTAAGGTATCCTTCCAGTCAACTTTGGCTAGTTCCTCCTTCATGGCTCCATAGACCCCCTTTATTCAACTGTAATACTGACACTTCCGATTTTCCCTTCACCCTCTCAATTGTAGATTAAAACTTATTATATTATGGTCACTACCTCCTAATGGCTCCTTTACATTGAGTTCCCTTATCAAATCCAGTTCATTACACAATACTAGATCCAGAATTGCCTTCTCCCTGGTAGGCTCCAGTACAAGCTGCTCTAAGAATCCATCTTAATACTTGGAGTACTGTGCTCAGTTCTGGTCGCCTCACCTGAGGAAGGATGTGGAAACCAGAGAAAGGGTGCAGAGGAGATTTACAGGAATGTTGGCTGGACTGGGGAGCATGCCTTATGAGAATAGGTTGAGTGAACTCGGCCTTTTCTTCTTGAAGCAACGGAGGATGAGAGGTGACTTGATAAAGGTGTACAAGATGATGAGAGGCTTTGATCACGTGTATAGTCAGAGGCTTTTCCCCAGGGCTGAGATGGCTAGCATGAGAGGGCATAGTTTTATGGTGCTTGGAAATAGGTACAGAGGAGATGTCAGGGGTAAGTTGTTTATGCAGAGAGTGGTGAGTGCATGGAATGGACTGCCAGCAGCAGTGGTGGAGGCGGAAACGATAGGGTCTTTTAAGAGACTCCTGGATGGCTACATGGAGCTTAGAAAATTAGGGGGCTATGGATAAAGCCTAGGTAGTTCTAAGGTAAGGACGTGTTCGGCACAGCTTTGTGGGCCGAAAGGCCTGTATTGTGCTGTAGGTTTTCTATGTTTCTATGAAGGGTTAAGGGTGAAAAAGCAAATCCAAGTGAAGTTAGGTGAAACTGGAAACTGGATGCACGTCATTTATGGCGGGTTTGTGTGTGTGTGTGTGTGTGTGTGTGTGTGTGTGTGTGTGTGTGTGTGTGTGTGTGTGTGTGTGTGTGCGTGTGTGTGTGCGTGTGTGTGTGCGTGTGTGTGTGTGTGTGTGTGTGCGTGTGTGTGTGTGTGTTCCTGTTTTAGACTGCTACAGCTGAAATCCACAGCCACAGCCATAGACAATACAGTAAGCAACATCGTTTTAAGGTGCTTAGAAAATCTATTGCTACTCAATAGCATTCTCCGGTCACAAGTGCGGTTCCCCTTTAAGACAGTAGAAGAGAGGACGCCATGCCGGATTAGAAGTTAATTTAAGGAGAGGAGTGTTCTGGCTTCCAATACTGACTGTTCAGCTGGCAAATGCACAGTCTCTGGGAAGTAAAATTGAAGACCCCAGAGCAAAACTGCTGTACCAGAGTGACATCAGGGACTGTTGTGGTTTTCATTTCACAGAGTCTTGGCTATCCCCCATCATTCCAGACAAAGCTGGCACAGCTTGTTGGCTTCACAATTTAGCACCAAGATAGGACTGCTGAGTCGCTCAAGGGCAGAGAAGATGAGCATGCTTTATGATTAGCTCCTCATTGTGCACCTGCTAGTTCTGGTCCAGTCCTGCTCACCCGGCTAGGAACATCTAGCAATCAGGTGTCATCTGTTTTATCTGCTACCAGAGTTTTCAGTCATCATACTGGTAGCGGTCCTGATGAAGGGTCTCAGCCCGAAACATCAACTGTTTACTCTTTTCCTTAGATGTTGCCTGGCCTGCTGAGTTCTTCCAGCATTTTTTGTGTGTGATCCTGGTAACAGTCTGCATTTCACCTCAGGTCCGTGTCAAACAGGCTTTAGACAAACTGAGCAACACAATCAACAGGCATGAAACAGTGAGCCCCGATGCTTCCCCATCATTTTGGGGCCTTTAACAAGGCCAGCTTGAAAAAGTCTCTAGCTAATTATTACCAACAGGCAGGATTCAGGGATTCATCTTTGAGTCTGAATGAATACGTCACAGATGTCACTGACTTCATTAAAACCTGCATGGATGAGTGTGTGCCTACGAGAACATATACATACCTGATTTGAAATCTGTGGATGAACCAGAAGATTTGTAATCTGCTGAGGACTAGATCTGTGGCATTCAGGACTAGTGATCCAAAACTGTACAAGAAGGCTAGGTGTGACTTATGAAGGGCTTTCTCAGCAAAAGAACAATTCCGATAGAGGTTAGGGGTGGAATCGGATGCAAGTCAACTCTGGCAGGGTTTATAGGCAATTACTTCCAAAAAAGCAAAACCTGACATGATGAATGGCAGTGCTGCTTCGCCATCAGATGAACTCATCGCCTCTTATGTTCTCTTTGAAAGGGAGAATGAAACTACAGCTTTGAAGATCCCTGCAGTGTCTGGTGATTCTGTGATCTCTCTCTCAGAGGCTGACATCAGAATGTCTTTCAAGAGGGTGAACCCTCGCAAGGCTACATGGTAGTACGTGGTAGGGCGCTGAAAACCTGTGCCAACCAACTGGTGGGTGTGTTCAAAGACGTATTTAACCTCTCATTGCTACAGTCAAAAGTTTCCACTTGCTTCAAAAGGACAACATTTATACCAGTGCCCAAGAAGAACAGAATTAATTGCCTCACCAGTATCATCCAATAGCACTCACATCTACAGTGATGAAGTGTTTTGAGAGGTTGGTCATGGCTAGAATCAACTCCAGGCTAAGCAAGGACCCAGACCCACTGCAATTT
The DNA here is from genome assembly GCF_030144855.1 of Hypanus sabinus. NCBI lineage: Eukaryota > Metazoa > Chordata > Chondrichthyes > Myliobatiformes > Dasyatidae > Hypanus > Hypanus sabinus. Next base: position 17,007,081 of record NC_082720.1, read on the forward strand.
GCTCATCGCCGCAATAGGTCTACACTGGATGCAATCTCATTGGCTCTTTATGCAGCCTTTGATCACCTGGACAATACTTATTCTTACGTTAGGCTGCTGCTTACTGACTACAGCTCAGCATTTAACATAATTATTCCTACATTTCTGCCAGAAAACTCCAAAACTTGGCCCTCTGTACCCCACTCTGCAACTGGATTCTCGACACCTTCACCCAAAGACCAGTCTGTACGGATCAGAAATAAATCCCCACCTCACTAACAATCAATAATAGCGCACCTCAAGGTTGTGTGCTTAGCCTACTTCTCTAGCCTCTCTACACCCGTGACTGTATGGCTAGGCACAGCCCCAATACCATCTATATGTAACCCTCTCAATATGGCTCATAATAAAGCAGGCTTGTTAGCTAATTCTGGCTAACAGCCATGTGACTCAACATCACATAGATAACTGTGAAAAGGCTACTTTCAATGAACATTGGGGTTCATTTCTGGACTAGTCGGGTGTTGGGCTTTGATTACTCACTGGCTGAACCCACGTTCTGCATGAAAGACACCAGTCACAGTTCAAGCTTCCCTCGAAGACCATCTCGAACAAACTGTCTAACTCAGGAGTATTGGCACTTCCTCCTTGGACAAAACACTTCTTACAATGAGGTCTCTCCTTTGGGCAGGATTCAGCAAGCATCTTCCCTTGCGCTCTTCTCTGCATTTCATTCTTCTTCCAACCCCTGCCAACAAATGGACCAAAACCAGCCCACTGTCCCTCAGAAATCCGATACTGCCCAGCTCTCCTGAATGCCCCATGCCATCCCACTGGACAGAACGTTACCAAGACAAATTGGCTGACTCAACTGAAAAACAACTCGCTATTTATCCAGAAACCAAAATACTAGTCCATGAACCTTAATTAACAGAACCCTCTGCATTTTACAGAAAAGCTGCTGAAATAAAATACCTAACAGCATAGCAGTAGGAATACAATAAACCATTGCCTTAACCAGGGCATTATGTATAAATTTGCTGATGGTACAGCTATTGATGACAGATATTCAGATGGTGATGAGAAGGTGTACAGGGGAGAGATAGATCAGCTGGTTGAGTGGTGTCCCAGCAATAACTTGCACTCACCATCCAGAGCTGATTATGGACTACAGAAAAGGTAAGATGAGTGAAAACACACAAGTTCTCATCAAGAGTAGGAAGTGGAACTGGTGAGCAGTTTCAAATTCCTGGATGTCAATATCTCTGAGGGTCTATCCTGGGCCCAACATACTGATGCAGCTACAAAAAAAAGGCACAACAGTGGCTATGTTTCATTAGGACTTTGAGGAGATTGGCATGTCACCAAAGACGCTCACAAATTTCTACAGATGTGCCATGGAGAACATTCTGACTGGCTGCATCACTGTCTAGTACAGGGTGTGGGCCACAGCACAGGATCAAAATAAGCTGCGGAAAGTTGTAAACTCAGTCAGCTCCATCCTGAGCAGTGGCCTCACCCAGCATTCAGGACATCTTCAAGGAACGATACCTCAAAAAGGTGGCATCCATCATTAAGAACCCCCATAACCCTGAGCTTGCCCTGTTCTCGTTGCTACCATCAGGGAGGAAGTACAGGAGCCCGAATACACACACAGTCAACGATTCAAGAACTGCTTCTTCTCCACCACCTTCTGTTTTCTGAATGGACATTAAACCCATGAGCTCACTATTTTTTCTTCTCTTTTTGCACTACTCATTTAATATATATTTTATATATATACACTTCTTACTGTAATTTACGGTTTTTATTATTATCTATTACATTGTCCTGCTGCCGTATAACAACAAATTTCACAATATATGCAGTGATAGTAAATCCAACTCTGATCCTAATATAAAATTAAATAACTACTGCAAAAAGAGAGCAAAAACAGTGGGTAGTGTTCATGGATTCATTGTCTATTCGGAGGTGAGGAAAATGTTTCTAAATCATTGAATGTGTGTCTTCTGACTCCTGTACGTCCTCTCTGATGGTAGCAATGTGAAGAGGGCATGTCCTTAAACACTTCAGTCAGATTTTTGCCATCAGTTCTCAGTGTCCTACCAGCTACACCACTGAGGTCTGGGGCCTTGTGAGGGCTCATCACCTTGAAAGATGATCTGACATTGGCCTCTGAGACAGATGTCAGAGGGTTACCAGATGCCGCAGAGATTTGCACAGATATAGTTTATTCACTCTTTCAAAGTGTGCATAAAAGGCATTCAGCTCATTGAGGAGTGAACTATCACAGTAATTCATGTTGCTAAATTTTGCTTAGTAGGAATTAATGGCCTGTAAACCCTGACAGAGCTGACGTGCATCCAATTCAATTTCTAAATTTGCTCTTAAGGTAGCCTTTGGTAGATGGTCTCATGATTTCTTGTAAAGTTCTGGATTACTGACCCTGAATACTACAAAGCTAGTCCTCAGCAGACTGTGAATCTCATAGTGTATCCATGACTTCTGGTTTGGATATGTCCAGTATGTTCTCAAAGGCATACTCCCATCCACACAGGTCCTGATAAAGTTGGTGACAACTACAGCATATTCATTCAGAATGGAAGATATATCCTGAATATTGCCCAGGCCACCAATTCAAAGCAGTCTTGTAAGTGCTCCTCCAAGTTCTTTGACCATATCTCCTTGGTCCTCACCACCAGTGCTGTGATCTCCATTCTCTGCCTGTACACCAGGAACAGAAGTATAGCCAGGCGATCAGTCTTGCCTTCGTGCAGACATGAGTTAGTGCAATAAGCCTTCTTGATAGTCAATGTCTGTTAGCTCCTTTGGTTTCACAGGTGACATTTTGGTTTGAGCTGTTCAGAGACTTCCTCAAGCTGGATTAATTGAAGACCCCACGTTGATCAGGAAGGCATCGGGGTGCGCTGTCTCATGATTGCTGATCACAGTGCTCAGTTCCTGCCTGACAGTGGTGAGGTGTGGAATGTGCAGTGCATCCCCAATGATGGCAGAGAACTCCCTTTGCAGATAAAATGGATCACACTTGACCACTAGCTACTAACGGTTGGGGAGCAGGACTGAGACAGAACCAACATGGCTGTGCACCACGGTGAGTTAATCATGAAGCAAGCACCGCGTCCTTTTCATTTACTTCACACTGTTCTCCAGTCCATGTGATGGAAGGTGAAGACCTTGAGATGCAATGCTTTGTCCAGAATGCATAAAGTGATCCATGTCTCTCTATGAAAAATAATACAGAGAAGTCCCTGATATCCCTCCTGCTGGTCATCAAGGCATAACATATGAAAGAAAACATTGAACTTAAGTGGGTCAAGGTCAGTGGAAGGTGACAAACCAATTGCCTTTGTTCTTGCCATGTGCTTGAAGGAATGGAGGCTGCCATTTTGTGGAGCTGCTCTGTAACCTCCATGTGGTGAGCTGTTTGATGAACTGGTTCTTGCTCTGGAATAAACTGATCAGACTATTGAATGTGGACACAAGGAATTTCTGCTATTGATCCGTCAAACCTGAGATCATCCTCAGATAAGCTGTGTACTATGTGTAACCAGGTGACCGTCGAATCTTATTCAGTATCATTAAAAGTAGACTTAAATATTCATCCGGGTAATGCTAGAATAGTTGTCCGCCTTTAAGTGGAGATGGTGACGTCATTACACATGCGCGGGATAGTGGGGAGACCATTTTGCTTTCCGCTGCAGGAGCTGGAGGTGCGTTGGAATCAAGTTCCCCCAGAGGTACTGGGCTGACTGAGGAAAGGTGGGCATTAATTTAGAATATCCCTGTGAATTCGTTTATGCTTGTTGGCGAATCGAGAATATCAGTAATTTGACATGTTTTCACGAGTAAAGAACTCGACGCTGGATAGCGTGGCTTGCAAAGTTCCTCACCGGCCAAGTAGGTCAGTCTTCTTGTAATTTGACTACCAGGCAATATCGTGTAAAAGTTGTGCCAAAGTTTACCTTTTGTCTAACTTTATTGTATCATGACTGATTGTGCATGTAACCACGTAACGTGAATGTTCAGTCTCCGTTTGGGGGTTCAGCACGTGTATACTAAAGAGTAATCTTAGATGAGGTGTATTCGCTAACATTTTTCACTGTTATGTATAAGATACAGGGTTAGGGGGGATTCTAATGTTGTTTGTATTGTGTTCCTTCAGAATTGCCGCTACCATATTAGTACAGTATTAGTTTTGTGCGATTTTCTTTGTATTTTTATACTGCATACGCAATTGGTCGATACACAAGTGTGTGGATCGAAGGTTAAATGGAGATTGTAACAGCAGGACCTCATTGTAAAGTCGTTTGTTTTGTTTTAAGACCCTCTTCTGGCACTTAAACATCTAAAACAGATAAAGGAATTAAAACCCGAAAAAGTAGTAGTTGTCCTGAGTGCGCACTTTTCCCCGGGTCACAACGTTTGCTACCAGGAGTGGGGCTAATTCCAAGCCAGTTGAGACGGTCTCTGATTGTTGTATGCAGTATAATCTACAATACATAATACGGTAGTGGTGAAGATAGGACCGTGTTCCCGTCGAGTGGAAGGAGAGAGCACCTGTGTCCCGTGGAGAGCGCAGTGGAGCTTCGGGACTAGGCCGGGACGTCAGCAACTGATGTCAGGACGCAGAGCGGTGACGCGAATCCAGGGAACGGCAGGCCATGAAGCTATCGTGTTTGCAGCAAAGAACAGCAGCAACTCCTTTTTGCAGGCTTGTGAAAACTTTAAAGATTTGAGCTTTTCCTATGTCACGCTCAGAGGAAAAACCAGTTGAACTTGATTTGAATGAACAAATTAGGGAATTGCGTAGTAGGTATGATGAAGCCATGGCAACCATAGATAAATTAAGCAAATTGTCCTATGTATATGTCCCTAGAGAAAGACACATTGTTCCATTTACGGGGGATGTTGAGAAAGATGGGAGGTCTGTTGATGACGTTATTGAAGAAGTACAACGTGCACTTCATAGTAGAAATCAGTCTGACCGGGATCAGTATGACTTTGTCCTGTCCCTGCTCAGTGGTGCAGCCTTAGAGGAAGCACATATGCGCAGTGACGCTGGCGAAGACCAGGCTGATGACTTGTTTTCACCTATCTCAGGGAAATGTTTAGAGACAAGCGTAGCGCACCCCAGCTGTGGCATAGCTTCTACAGTCGCAACCAGCTGGAGGGTGAAGATGTGAGAGAGTTTTCACATGCCCTAGCCCAAGCTCTTAACTTGATACTGAAGCCCTCCCCTGATGCCGTGAGCAATAGGAGGGTGGTGCCAAGAGATCAATTTATAGAGGGGATCAGGGATCCTTCCCTCAGAAGGGAGCTCCACAGATTCGTGCGGAACCACCCTGAGTCCTCAATGATAGAAGTGAGAGAGGAGGCTCGTCTGTGGCCCTGGGAAATACAAAGTCTGGAAAGTCAAGGTGTAGCAGTAGCCTGGCACGGTGCTCAATTGTTAGAGCTCAGGAATCACACTAGATGACGTCCTTAAAGTAGTCGCAGAACAGGGCAAAGCCCTTTGTGAATTGACTCAAGCGGTGAAAGATCTCACCGCACAGAGGGATTTTACACGCGCTACTAGCAGCAGACGTAACTTACAGCCTAGGATCACAGAAGATGGGCAACCGAAACGTTTCAAGTGTCGGATGGGAGGGCATTTGTCCAAGAATTGCCCACAGAAGCGGGGTGGAGTCTGCATCCTCCTGCCCTCAAGGGGTTGGGTGTCAGGCAATTCAATGGAACGTCATAGATATGGTGGATGTACCACTATCCGATGACCAGTTGCTGCAACGTGCGATAGGAACAGGTCCAGTTGTTGAGCTTGAAACATCAGGTGTCCCTGTCCGTTGTCTGTTGGATACTGGTAGTCAAGTAAGCACCCTGACCGAGCAGTTCTTTCATGAACTCTTGAATGGAGAGGACAAGGATATGTTGTCCACTGCTGGCTGGCTTAGGCTAACAGCTGCAAACTGTCTTGATGTTCCTTGCCTTGGGTATCTAGAGCTAGAGGTTCGAGCAACGGGCATGAAGATACCAAATTGTGGCTTTCCTGTAGTCAGGGATCCTGGTGGCACCGGACCACCTACCCCATGTATTGTAGGCATGAACATTATTAGCCAGGGTAGGCAACTTGTCCACGCAGAGTTTGACACCGCCCTAGAAGGGAAGCTGGATTCTGATTGGAGAGATGTTTTTGCAGAAAGTGCAGATGTACACTACTGAAAGAAAAGCAGTAGTCTGAGTATTGGGAAAAGATACTGAGAACATACCTGTTGGATCTGTAGTCACCATTGCTGCTAGCAAGGCCACTGGCGATGCTGTTAGTGACTATAAAATGTTACTGGAGCCCCTTAACACCCCTTTTCCAGGAGGTATTGTAGTCATTCCAACTCTCATTGACTCTGGTAATCATATAGTGCCAGTACAGATTTTAAACCTTTCTCGAGGGGACGTATGGCTCGCACCTAGGACCCGGCTGGGTGTCCTGTCAAGGGTGGAGTGTGTGGATAGTGATCCACAATGTGCAGTAAGGTTTCAGCGGATCTCAGCTGGCATTGATCATGTGACAGTGGGTGTAAAGGAGGAGTGTAGTAATCACAAGTTAAGGTCATTTCTAGACCAGCTCGACATTGGGGGTAGACAAGGACAACAAGCTCAGCTAAGAACTTTACTGGTAAAGTACCTGGATATCTCTGCAGATGAAGAGCAAGACCTTGGGTACACTGACAGGGTCAAGCATGAAATTCAGTTAATTGATGACGAGCCTATTTCACAGCCAGACCGTCCCATTCCACCAAATCAGTACAGTGAAGTGAAAGAGCACATCTCGAAGTTGTTGAAGAAGGGTGTGATTCAGGAGAGCAGTAGTGCATATGCCTCACCGGTGATGTTGGTCTGGAAGGCTGATGGCAGCATCAGTCTGTGTGTAGATTATCAGAGATTGAATATTAAGACCAGAAAGGATGCATTCCCATTCCCGTGTATTGATAAGAGTTTTGATGCCCTGCAGGGAGCGCAATTTTTCTTGACAATAGACCTCATGAGTGGTTACCAGCAAGTGGCAGTAGAGGAGCATGATAGGCATAAGACTGCTTTTTCAACCCCGATGTCTGTATGAATGTCTTCACATGCCGTTTGTGGTCTGCAATGGGCTGGCAACTTTTCAAAGGCTCATGCAGGCAACTATGAATGATTTCATTTTTCAATCTTTTTTATTGATTTCCAAATAAAGAATATACAAGTCAGAAGAGGATTTTAACAAGTAGATGATATAAAAGACATAAACAGCAACAGTAAAAACAAAAAGTATATAATATCAAAATCAAATAAGTAAAATATGATGCTGTTATATATGCAATGGTCAAAAAAAAACTACAACTCCTCATATAAAAAACAGATTGGAAATTTTATTGATAAGGGAAAAAAACCACTAACTAGACTGAAACGAAAAACCAAAAAAAAAGAAAGAGAAAAAAAGGAAAGAAAAAGAAAGATTGGGCAGTCCAACTGAGGATAAAATTAGAAAAAACAGAGAGAGAGAGAAAATACACATCCTTCCAGTCATCTCCGAACCTTCATGGACAAGGATTTTCCCCAAAGAGAATAAAGAAAAATAAATAAATAAAAATAAATTAAATCATGTGAAAATATTGAATAAAAGGTTGCCAGATTTGTTCAAAATTAAAGGATGTATCAAATGTCTGGCTTCTAATTTTCTCCAAGCTTAGACATGGCATAATGGAGGAGAGCCAATAGAAAACAGTAGGCGGGTTAGATTCTTTCTAGTGTAACAAAATAGCTCTCCTAGCCAGTAAAGTTGAAAAAGCTATCACATGTTGGGCGGAAGCAGGCGCTTTGCTTGCTTCCTCTGGAATAATCCCAAAAATTGCTGTAAGTAGATTAGTTTGAACATCCATATCTATAACTTTAGATAATATTCCAAACACATCCCTCCAAAAATTATTTAAACTTACACATGACCAAAACATATGAGTTAGAGTAGCCACTTCTGCGTTACATCTGTCACAAATAGGGCTTATATTCGGAAAAATATGCATTATCTTAAACTGAATTAAGATATGGCGTGCGCAGATAGATGAAATATTGACTAAATAATAAATTTTACTCCATTGTTTACCTGAAAGTGAATGTTGAAGTTCTACTTCCCAGGTACGTTGAACCCTATCATTAGGTGACATGTGAGCATTCATTAACTGTTTATAAATGATAGCTATTAATCATTTTTGAAAAGGTTTAAACTGAAAAATAACATAAGCCAAATTTGAAGAGCAGTCTAAGGGGTAATTCAGTAAAAAATCACATAAGAAATTCCTAACCTGTAAATGCCTGAAAAAATGTGTATTAGAGATATCATATTTATCTATTAACTGTGAAAAAGACATTAAATAATCTTGTAAAAACAAATCTAAAAAAGTTTTTATTCCCTTAATTTTCCATGTTAAAAAAGCCTTATCCAAAGTTGATGGTTTAAAAAAGAAATTAGAATAAATATTACTAGAAAGTAAAAAATCATTTAATTCAAAAAATCTACGAAATTGAAACCAAATTTTTAAAGTATGTTTAACAATAGGGTTAAGAGCTTGTCTACCTATTCTAGAGAGCGAAAACAGAAGTGGAGCTCCTAATAAAGAAGCTAACGAAAACCCCATTACTGAATTTTCCTCCAGTTGTAACCTTGAAGGGCGACCTTGGTCATCTATATCATAAATCCAAAAAGTAATATAACCAATATTAATTGCCCAATAATAAAATCTAAAGTTTGGTAAAGCCAGTCCTCCATCTTTTTTTGATTTTTGCAATAAAAGTCTATTTACCCTAGAGGTGACATAAGATAAAATCAAAGAATCTATTTTATCAAAAAATATTTTTGGAACAAAAGAGGGAACTGCTTGAAATATATATAAAAATTTTGGTAGAATAACCATTTTTATAGCATTTATTCAACCTATCAATGACATCCATTTAGGTGATCATTTAGCAAGCGCCTGTTGAGTATATTCAACTAAAGGGAAGAAATTATACCTATATAGGTCTTTAAAAATGTTTTGTAATTTTGATACCAAGGTAAGTAAAATGGTTTTTGGCAATATTAAAAGGTATTTGATCATAATAATCAGAATAATTATTAATAGGAAATAATTCACTTTTATGTAAATTAAGTTTATATCCAGAAAAAGTACCAAATTCCATAAATATAGATAACATAGAAGGAATAGATGTCTTAGGATTTGAAATGTAAACTAATAAATCATCCGTGTACAATGAAACCTTGTGTAATTTATCCCCTCTCCTAATACCCTGCACAGAATTAGACTCCCGAAGAGCAATAGCAAGTGGTTCTAAAGCCAAATTAAATAATAAAGGACTAAGGGGACAACCCTGACGGGTAACTCTATATAACCTAAAGTAAGGAGACTTTTGATTATTAGTTAACACCGTAGCTACTGGGGCATGATAAATCAATTTAGTCCAGGAAATAAATCCTGGACCAAAATTGAACCTCTTCAAAACCTGGAATAAATAAGGCCACTCCACCCTATCAAAGGCTTTCTCTGCATCCAAAGATAAAATACGTTCCGATTCTTTGGCTGAGGGGGAATAAATGATATTTAATTCAAATATTAAAATATGAATACCTATTTTTAATAAATCCTGTTTGATCGTTTGAGATAACATTAGGCAAGATAGTCTCAAGCCTATTTGCTAGAATCTTAGAGAGAATTTTAAAATCTACATTCAGTAAAGAAATAGGTCTATAGGATATACATTCCAGTGGGTCTTTTCCTTTTTTTTGGTATGAATGAAATTAGTGCATCATAAAAAGTTTTAGGAAGGTTCCCAGAGGATGTAGAGTCAGTAAACGTTTGATGAAGATGTGGTATAAGCATTTCATGAAAGGTCTTGTAAAACTCTACCAGATAACCATCAGGTCCCGGAGCTTTACCTAATTGCATAGAGGATATAGCCTTGGCTATCCCCTCTTGTTTAATAGCTGCATCTAACATATCGGCATCTTGAATCGAAATTTGGAGTATGTTTAACCTTTGAAAAAATGTATTCATTGTCATAGTACTATCAGAGAATTCAGATTTATAAAGATTAGAATAAAAGTCCATAAATAGTTCATTAATTTCATATGGATCTAAAGTTTCTGTTCTATCTGGTTGGCGAATTTTTAAAATCTGTCTTCTGACCATCCCAGCCTTTAACTGACTCGCTAAAAGTTTAGCAGATTTTTCCCTATGTATATAAAATAAACTTTCAGATTTAAAAATTTGCTGTTCAATGGGAACCATGAATGATTTAGTCTTCCAAATCATGTTTGTGTACTTGCATGATATTCTGGTGTATTCACAAACTTTCCAGGAACACTTGGAGAGGCTCAACACTGTGCTTAAGCACCTCAAGGAGACTGGTCTGAAGGTAAAATTGGAGAAGTGTCATTTTCTGCAGTCAGAGATCAAGTTCTTAGGACACCAGAAATCAGCCAAGGGGATAGGCATAGATCCCAAGAAGGTCTCAGCTGTTCAGCAGTGGCCAGTACCATCTGCAGTTGACTTAAGATCATTTCTTGGCTTTTGCAGTTATTGACGATTCATTCAGGGATTCTCAAAGGTTGCAGGTCCACTGCATGATGTAGTGAATTTGTGTAGTAATGTAGGGAGTCCAAGTAAAACAAACCGGCTGTTACAACGGTCTTGGACGGAAGACTGCCAAACTGCCTTTGACCTGCTCAAAGAGAAACTGACCAGCTCCCCTATCCTTGGCTTTGCCGATTTCTCCCAGCCCTTTATAGTGGAGACCGATGCCAGCAATCATGGGCTAGGAACTGTGTTATACCAACAGCAAGGAGAGGCAAAGAGGGTCATTGCATACACAAGCCGGCGATTAAGGAATGCCGAAAAGAATGATGGGAATTATAGCAGCATGAAATTGGAGCTGCTTGCACTGAAGTGAGCTGTAGTAGAAAAGTTTTGTGAATACTTGTTGGGTTCCTAATTCACTGCAATCACCATAAAGTTTGATCAATCATGGCACTGCCCTTGACCCAGCACTGGTTACCTCTGGTCTTTACAGCTGTAGGGTTAAGCAGATTCGAGCTTGGGAAGCGGGTCCTAGTGATGTAAGTGGTCTGATGCAAGGGAGCACTCCAAACCTCCAAGGTTATTCTACTGGGGACTTGCATTCTTTTCAGCAGCAAGACCCTGTGTTAAGTGTCCTAAGAGACTTATGGGATCAGAAAAGAAATCTGAGTGGCCAGGAGCGTAAAAGTCTGCCCAAACCTGTCCTGTCTCTGTTAAAGCACTGCGACAGTATCAGGGAGTGTAAAGGGTTACTGTATAGGGTAGTTGAGGATGAGAAGCTTGGGGAGTGTTACCAGCTTCTGGTACCTGTCAGCTTGAGGAGAAAGTGTTAGAGTATGAACCTGACTCTATGGGCCGCCAAGGCATAGAACGTACTCTGTAGTTGTTGAGAAGCTGATGTTTTTGGGTGGACGTACACAAGGATGTGGCACGGTGGATCAAAAACTGTCCACATTGTGTGCTAACTAAGATGGCACAGCTTAGGATCCACCCCCCACCCCCCATGAAGTCATTTCTGGCTTCTAGGCCGCTTGAAGTTGTAGCTGTAGATTTCACTGTGTTGGAGCCGGCGACTGACGGGCGTGAGAATGTCTTAGTGGTCACGGACGTTTTCACTAAATTCACCCAAGCATTTCCGACTCGGGATCAAAAGGCGGATGCCACAGCAAGGGTGCTCTTGAGGGAATGGTTCGTGAAGTACGGTGTTCCTGAGAGATTGCATTCCGACCAGGGCCATAACTTCGCAAGTGAGGTCATAGCTGAGCTTTGCAAGCTATACGGGGTAAAGAAAAGCTGTACCACACCTCATGATCCTACAGGCAACGCGCAGTGCGAGCGTTTCAACCGGACGATGAATGATCTGTTGCGTAAGTGGCCTCCGGGAAAGAAACGCAGATGGCCAGAACATCTACCTGAGTTGGTGTGTGCGTATAATGCGACCCCTCACGCCACCACCGGGTATTCACCCTACTATCTGTTGTTTGGGGTGGATCCCCACTTGCCCGTGGATGCTCCGCTGGGGCAAGAACAGACTGTGGACCGGAAACATGACTGGCTAGCTGTACACCAGAACTGACTGAGGGATGCGCATGCCAGAGCAAAAGAATACTCTGAACAGAAGGCGGCAGAACGCATTGCCTGGCAGGAAGACAAAGTTTACTGTCCCAAAGTTGATGTGAATGTGCTGGTTTACCTGGGGAACAGACCATTAGGCCGTAATAAGATCCAGGATGCTTGGAATCCAACCGTCTACAGGGTGGTAGAGGTACTGGGCAACACATACACTGTGGAGCCTTGGGAGGGTGGGCCTAGCAAGAGGGTGAACAGGGTAGACATCAGGCCCTCCATCCCACTCCAGCTCCCCAAAGGAGACTGCAAACTCCAGTAACTCAGGCCAGCTCACCCCTGGGGCAGGAATCAGATCCTGAGGATTCAGAAAATGGTGTGATAGTGGTAGGAGATATGTCAGAACAGGGTGTACAGAGCTTTGACCTTAGCCTAAACAGCATATCTTCCGAAAACGTGACACCTCCTGGGACTGAGACTGGGGAGCCGACAGCTGCTAATGCAGGGGCAGAGGTCGGTAGCCCTCCTGGGGAAGCACCCTGCAGGAGTAAACGAGTAAATGCTGGACAGCACCCTAACCCACATCATGAACCATGGTCAGTCCTTGCTGAGGCCTCCATAAGTCCGGCAGCAGTGTCTGAGATACTGGCTAGTCTTAGTTCAGTTCTCTTTAGAGAAGCAGTTAAGGAGATTAAAAGTACCCTTGTAGTGAGCGAGTAATCAAGGACGATTACTTGAATGCAGGGGAGAATGTAACTGGGTGACCGTTGAATCTTAGTCAGTATCGTTAAAAGTGTACTCAGTGTCCAATTTCTTTTTTCATCCTTCTATTATAGACCAAGCTTATTCAATAGACAATAGACAATAGACAATGGGTGCAGGAGTAGACCATTCGGCCCCTCGAGTCTGCACCGCCATTCTGAGATCATGGCTGATCATTCACTATCAATACCCAGTCCCTGCCTTGTCCCCATATCCCTTGATTCCCCTATCCATCAGATATCTATCTAGCTCCTTCTTGAAAGCATCCAGAGAATTGGCCTCCACCATCTTCCGAGGCAGTACATTCCACACCTTCACAACTCTCTGGGAGAAGAAGCTCTTCCTCAACTCTGTTTTAAATAACTGACCTCTTATTCTCAATCCATGCCCTCTGGTACTGGACTCTCCCAACATCTGGAACATATTTCCTGCCTCAATCCTATCAAATCCTTTAATTATCTTAAACGTTTCAATCAGATCCCCTCTCAATCTCCTCAATTCCAGTCTGTACAAGCCCAATCTCTCCAATCTCTCTGCGTAAGACAGCCCTGCCATCCCAGGAATCAACCTAGTGAATCTACGCTGCACTTCCTCAATTGCCAGAATGTCCTTCCTTAAACCTGGAGACCAAAACTGTACACAATATTCCAGGTGTTGTCTCACCAGGGCCCTGTACAAATGCAAAAAGACATCCTTGCTCTTGTACTCAATTCCCCTTGTAATAAAGGCCAACATTCCATTTGCCTTCTTCACTGCCTGTTGCACTTGCTCATTCACCTTCATTGACTGATGAACTAGGACTCCTAGGTCTCTTTGCATTTCTCCCTTACCTAACTCTACACCATTCAGACAATACTCTGCCCTCTTGTTCCTGCTTCCAAAGTGGATAACTTCACATTTATTTACATTGAATGACATCTGCCAAGTATCTGCCCACTCACCCTACCTATCCAAGTCTCCCTGTATTCTCCTAACATCCTCTTTGCATGTCACACTGCCACCCAGTTTAGTTTCGTCAGCAAACTTGCTGATATAGTTTTCAATGCCCTCATCTAAATCATTGACATAAATCATAAAGAGCTGTGGTCCCAATACAGAGCCCTGTGGTACCCCACTAGTCACCTCCAGCCAGTCCGAGAAACACCCATTCACTGCTACCCTTTGCTTTCTATCTACCAACCAGTTTTCTATCCATGTTGAAACCCTGCCCCCAATGCCATGAGCTCTGATTTTACTCACCAATCTCCTATGTGGCACCTTATCGAATGCCTTCTGAAAATCTAGGTACACAACATCCACTGGCTTACCCTCGTCTAACATCCTTGTTACACCCTCACAAAACTCCAACAGATTAGTGAAGCATGATTTGCCCTTGGTAAATCCATGCTGACTCGGCCTAATCCTATTTCTGCCATCTAGATGTGCCACTATTTCGTCCTTAATAATGGACTCAAGCATTTTCCCCATGACTGACGTTAGGCTAACAGGGCGATAGTTCCCCGTTTTCTCCTTCCCTCCCTTCTTGAAAAGTGGGATAACATTAGCCACTCTCCAATCTTCAGGAACTGATCCTGAATCTAAGGGACATTGGAAAATGATCACCAATGCATCCGCAATTTCCTGAGCCACCTCTTTTAGAACCCTCGGATGCAGACCATCTGGACCCGGGGATTTATTAGCCTTCAGTCCTACCCGTCTACTCATCACAGTTTCTTTCCTAATGTCAATCTGTCTCAATTCCTCTGATATCTTATGACCCTGGCCCGTCCATACATCTGGGAGATTGCTTGTGTCCTCCCTGGTGAAGACAGATCTAAAGTACGCATTAAATTCTGTTGCCATTTCCCTGTTTCCCATAACAATTTCTCCCAATTCATTCTTTAAGGGGCCAACATTGTTCTTAACTATCTTCTTTCTCTTCACATAGCTAAAAAAGCTTTTGCTATCCCCTTTTATATTCCTGGCTAGACTGAGCTCATAACTGATTTTTTCTTTCCGTATTGCTTTTTTAGTTAAGATCTGCTGTTCCTTAAAACTTTCCCAATCATCTGTATTCCCACTCATCTTAGCCCTATCATATTTCTTTTTCTTTAATGCTATACAATCTCTGACTTCCTTTGTGAACCACTGTGGCCCCTTCCCCCTCTTTGAATCCTTCCTTCTCATTGGAATGAACTGCTTTTGCATCTTTTGTATTATGCCCAAGAATATCTGCCACTGCTGATCCACTGTCTTTCCTGCCAGGGCATCCGCCCATTTAACTTTGGCCAGCTCTTCCCTCATGGCACCGTAGTCTCCTTTATTTAATTGCAACACTGACACCTCTGATCTGCCCTTATCCCTCTCAAATTGTAGATAAAAACTTATCATGTTATGATCACTACTTCCTAATTACTCCTTTACTTCAAGATCACTTATCAATTCCTGTTCGTTACACATCACCAAGTCCAAAATAGCCTTGTTCCTGGTTGGCTCAAGCACAAGCTGTTCCAAAAATACATCCCTTAGACACTCCACAAACTCCCTATCCTGGGGTCCAGCACCTACCTGATTCTCCCAGTTTACCCGCATGTTGAAATCTCCCATAACGACTGCATTACCTTTAGCACATGCCAATGTTAACTCCCTAATCAACTTGTACCCAATATCCACGCTACTGTTTGGGGGCCTGTACACAACACCCATTAGGGTTTTACCCTTACTGTTCCTCAGCTCAATCCACACAGACTCTACTTCCCCTGTTCCCAAGTCACCTCTTGCTAAGGACTGAATCTCATTCCTCACCAACAGGGCCACCCCACCCCCTCTTCCCATATTTCTGTCTCTACGATAGCACGTATACCCTGGTACACTCAATTCCCAGGCCTGATCCCCTTGCAGCCATGTCTCTGTTATCCCAACAATATCGTAGTTCCCCATTTTCATCTGAGCTTCAAGCTCATCTGTCTTATTTCTGACACTACACGCATTCAAGTATAGAATTCTTAGCTCATTCCTCCTCTCTTTGCTTAAAACACTGTCTATTGTACCTAACCCAGCTCCTTGAACTTCCATCGGGCTAATTGCACCTTGAAATTTGATGACCTTCTCAAGATCACCCAAACCTTCTACACATTTAACCACATGCTCCTTCTGACCAACCCTCTGTACATGTAACTTTTCCAACACATGTTCTGTCTCACCTTTCTCCTTTACACAATTAATATTTGGGAAACGAGTATTCCCCACCTGTCCCTCATCCTTCATCATATCATCTTCTCTCGTAATCTGGATCCCTGCCCCCTGCACATCTAGTTTAAACTCCCCCGAGCAGCACTGGCAAACATTCCTGCAAGAATGTTAGTACCCCTCCAGTTCAGATGTAGACCGTCCCTTCGAAACAGATCCCAACGTCCCTGGAACAAAGACCAATTATCCATAAACCTGAACCCTTCCTTCCTGCACCATACTCTCAGCCTGCAAGACTTATTCAGCTTGGAAGACTAAAGGATTACTACGATTTTCTGATTTATTTTTGGATAATTGTTTTATGTCTTTTGAACAATTATCTAATAAATATAATTTGCCCAGATCTCATTTTTTTAGATAGTTACAGATTAGGAATTTCTTAAACACTGTACTTCCTACCTTTCCAAATCTTGAGTCTTCGGATATTTTGGAGAATTTGTTAGAACTAAATCCTTTTCAGAAAGGTGTAATATCAAAACTCTACAATATAATTATGAAAATACGTTCAGAGCCCTTCTGTAAGATTAAAAATGATTGGGAAAGCGAACTTAACCTTACTATCCCTATTGAGAATTGGGATAGAATTCTTCAATTAGTCAATTTATCATCTATATGTGCTAAACATTCATTAATACAGTTTGAAGTTGTGCACAAGGCTCATATGTCCAAGGATAAATTGGCTCGTTTTTATTCCTATATAAATCCTATTTGTGACAGATGTCATTCTGAGATAGTGTCTTTAACTCATATGTTTTCGTCATGTCCGCTTTTGAAAAAATATTGGAAAGACATTTTTGATATTATTTCTAAAGTATTGAACATTGATTTACAACCTCATCCTATTACTGCAATTTTTGGTTTATCAATGATGGACTCACTCCATTTATCTTCTTCTGCTTGTTGAATGATTGCATTTCTTACATTAATGGCTAGAAGATCTATTTTGTTGAATTGGAAAGAAATTAATCCCTCTATCGTATTTCATTGGCTTTCTCAAACTATGTTATGTCTAAATTTGGAGAAAATTAGAAGTGTTGCATTTGACCCTTCAATTAAATTTGAAAAGACATAGAGACCATTTATTCAATATTTTCATATGATGTAATGTGACCCTGTTCCAAACCTATTCATTTTTCCAGTTTTGATTAAACATATGTTGAGAGGATCGGAGTTGGCAACACTGATGATTTTGTATTTTTATAGATATTATAAACAGCCCATTATTCATTTTTTTCTCTTTCTTTCTTCTTTTTTTTCTCTCTCTATTAGTTATTAGATTGTTAGATTAGTTTTTCTAGTAAAAATTTTTTTTCTTTTTCTCTTTTCTGTTTTTTTTAATATATATTATGATATACCTAGTTTTGCTTTGTTTATATGTTATTTGTATCATTCATGACTTGGGAAGACTTAATTATATTGTAACTATTGCTTGTGTATCCTTTCATGTTCAGTTTAAATTTGTAAGTTTGTAATCCCACTATCTATTAAACTTATTATGTTGATATTAATAATAATGATAATAAAAAGATTGAAAAAGAAAAGAAAAGTGTACTCAGGCATTCATTCTGGTAATGCGAGAATAGTCATCTGTGCCTTTAAGTGGAGATGGTGACGTCATTACACACACGTGGGATAGTGGGGAGACCATTTTACTTTCTGCTGCAGGAGCTGCTGGTGCGTTGGAATCAAGTTCCCCCAGAGATACTGGGCTGGGTGAGGAAAGGTGGGCATTCATTTACAATATCCATGTGAATTCATTATGCTTGCTGGCAACTCGAGAATATCGGTAATTTGACATGTGGATGCTTTACATTTTCACAAGTAAAGAACTCGGTGCTAGATAGCGTGGTTTGCAAAGTTCCTCACCGGCCAAGTAGGTCAGTCTTCCTGTTATTTAACTACCAGGCAATATTGTGTAAAAGCTGTGCCAAAGTGTACGTTTTGTCTAACTTTATTGTATCATGACTGATTGTGCATGTAACAGCGTAACGTGAATGTTTAGTCTCCGTTCGGGAGTTTAGCAAATGTGTACTAAAAGAGTAATAGACATCTTAGATGAGATGTATTCACTTACATTTTTCACTGCTGTGTATAAGGTACAAGGTTGGGGGGATTCTAATGTTGTTTGTATTGTGTTCCTTCAGAATTGCCACTACCGTATTAGTTTTGTGTGATTTTCTTTGCATTTTTATGCTGCATACGCAATTGGTCGATACACAAGTGTGTGGATCGAAGGTTAAACGGAGATTGTAATGGCAGGTCTGATTGTAAAATTGTTGGTTTTGTTTTAAGACCCTCTTCTGGCACTTAAACATCTAAAACAGATAAAGGAATTAAAACCCGAAAAAGTAGTTGTTGTCCTAAGTGCGTACTTCTCCCCAGGCCACAACACATGTACAAAGGCAGGTTTGCAGAATTAATCTCTTTTTCTCGTTTATCTCCTTATCTCAGTCCAGCAGAACAAAAGAAGTTACCTAAAGCACAAAGTTGTGTAGCCCTTGGAAAACATCCAATGGGTGTCTAATATGGGTCAGTCAGATGACCTCGAGCCAACAAGGTAGGAGTGCAACATTTGAAGTGAGAAGTGTTTAAAAGTAAAGAGTTTCAAATGCAAAGGGTCATCATAGTCACGTTGTTGTTTGTGCAGAGTCAATAAAGATCAAACTTTAATTAAGAGTTGCGTAGTGAGTTGCCTAACCTAGTTCAGTTGATAATAGTCAACATACTTTGGCATCCCAGTGAGCACTCAGAAAAAAAGAGTAGAGGTCTGAGTCCCTTATTTCATGTTCAACCACCCATTAGATTAGGAAATTAAAATGGGGAAAGGAAAGGACAAGAGGCTGGTGGTTATCAGAGGATTAGAGAGGTTACTCTCTTAGTTATAGGTTAAGAAAATGGTCCATTTATGAGGAGTGGATAGGAAAGGTTGAGAGTGGAGAGTCAGGGACATTGGGGAATGCATTGTGGAAAACAGTGAAAAATAATCATAGAAATTACAAGGGATATAAAAGTCTGTTCTAATGGGATGTATGCTGGAAGATATAATTGAAGAGAGAAAAACAGAAGCTGGCAGAGGATTTGGGTAAGTTTAGGGAAGAGTAAGTGAGAGAGAAAGGGAGAGAGAGAAAACAGCTGGAGAGAGAGAGATGAAATGAAACAAAATTTTGAGGGAGCAGGGTCAGGCAAATTTGATCCACGTGAGTCAGTTTCAGGCTTAGTGTGAACAAGTGACAAGAGAAAGGGAGAAAAGTGAAGAGGAATGGTAAAAAGGCAACTACAGAGGTAGAGTAATGAAAATGTCAGTGGCAGGATTTACAGACTGCTATAAATCAGCAGCTGAGAAGAAAACTAGTGCCAATGACACCAAGTGTTTACAACAGATCGAAGTCAACGCTCAGCTCAGAGAGGAGTAACGTGTACATTCGGAGTGAGGAGTAATGATAATGGTGATGTAGACCAGAGTGATTTAGCATATGCAGTAACACACTATAATAAAATCCTCTCTATGGATTTTTCTAAGAAGTGGGGGTGGAACCGTCACCACCCACTGCCTCAATGGCACCCATGGTAACGGAGAGAGATCAGAAGACAACAGGGCCAGGGAACCAATTGTGACACAGTAATCTACCCCTCTTGACATGGCTCAGTTGAATGCCAAGGTCTGGGCTGGGTGACGATGCCCAAGAACTTCTCCAGTGCATTCAGCAGCACAGAATAATTCACAGGTTAGATGAAGCAGAGGAACAGAAGTTAACTCTTCACAACCTAACTTCGATGTTACACTCAGCACCACCAGAGGAGCAGACACAGGGCCAAGGGGCACTGGGTGATTGGCAGGAGGCTATATTAGAAGCTGCTGGGACTACTCAAGGTGGTCCAGGGGAAGCTTTGCAGAAGTGCAGACAGCAGAGAGAGGAGCACCCCTTGTGATGAAGTTGTGGCCGGCTTTCTCAAATTTTGTATTTTCTCAAATATTGAGTAAATTTTGTATGTACTCAACAACAGAGTAGTGGCTGAGAACCTTGATTCTTCAGGTCCCACACACAGGGGTTCTCTGAAGGATGGTACAAGTCTGGGAGAAGGCAGTAAGGGAGAAAGGTACTGAGGAGGATAGGGGGTTTTAAAATGGCCCCTGTACAAGAACAAGCTGAGCAGTGGCAGAATGAAGGGAGGTGGGTTGCCGATCAGGGTTTGCCACCACCATGCTCGACAGCGCCACCTGTCAGAGGGGGTGGTCCAGGATGCGGTTGAAGTGCCGACATTATTCTGCTGAATCATAGTCTCAGGACATGTGACTACAGAAACAGCAGTTCCGGGTAATCTATGAATACCGGATCCCCATCGAAGTGTTTCAATTGCAGACACACTGGTCATTTTGCTAGACATTGCCACAATTCAGGTGGGTTGAGAATGGTCAGGATGTAACAAAAACTCCACTACCTCCGGATGGTCAACCACGTTACCCACAATGCAATGTGCTGATGAAAAGCCACGACTGTTTCTGGAGTGACCTATGGGATTCCAAGTGCACAATGACAGTGTCAGACCTTGGTTAAGTGGGTGTGCATTGCGAGGTGGGATGGTACAGGTAGACCCCTTTAGAAGCCCGGGTAGGAGGCTGCCGTATAAAATTACTTTGGGAGACAGGAGGCTCTCAAACCACCCTAAACACAGCCACATTCAAAGTACCAAGTTTAGAAATTCAAGATACCAGTACTTTAACTGGGTTTGCTGGACATATAGGGGAGCTGACTACACACCTGAATGTACAGTTGGGACAACTTAGTATGTTACACTCAGCTGTGCTCATCCACTTGCCAACTGCTCAAGAACATATTCTGGGAAGTGATTTTATGAGGAAATCAGGTCTGAGTTTTGATCCAATTAATTGTATGATTTGACATTTTAATGTTGTTAGAGAGCATGTCCCTATTGACATCCTAATGGGACAATATGAGGACAGGATATGTACAGTTGGGGAGATGTAGGTGAAGGCAGAGATATGACAGAGGACTCACAGGCCAGTCCAATTATTTTAGATTGCCAAGCAGTATTTGAGAAACATAAAGACATTGTGGCAGGATGGAAGGAAAGATGAGTATACAAGGCCCTGATCTGAAACCCCAGAAGCTGTATGGATTTCTGAAACAAGCAGAGGCAGATGTAGGAAAATTATTCAGAGTCCGTTAACACAGGGAGTTTTGTGAGAAACAGCATCTACAAATAATTCACCCGTATGGCCAGTTCAGAAATCTGACGAGAGTAGGAGGATTGCCGTAGATTACCCCTTTAGTTGTCTCTCCTGTAGTCACAAGTCCTGAGACTATGATTAGGCAGAATATTGTGGCAAAGTGGTTCACAGTACTGAATATAGGTAATGGATTTTGGTCTGTTCCATTGAAAAAAAGAGTGTCAATATAAATATAAGTTTGCTTACACTTGGAAAGGACAACAGTACGCATCGACAATTTTGCCACAAGGATTTCATAATTCACCCTCCATTTCCATCAATGATTGGCAAATGGACTGAAAGCTTTTTCAGCTCCCCAGTGTTTAATTCAATTTGCAGATGATCCATCGTTACAGACAGAGACCCAAGAGGAGCATTATGAGTTACTTAAAGAACTACTGCAGCTATTACAGAAGATAGGTTTGAAGGTTAACCATAAAAAGGCTCAAATCATGAGGCAGCAGGTTAGTTACTTGAGAGTGGTCATAACCCCTGGGACATGAGAGACTGATAAACAGCATGCAGATATAGTGGCAAAACCACCTCTGCCCACTGATATGAGGGGATAGAGGTCATTTCTCGTTTTGGTGTTGTAGACACCACATAGAGGCTTTGCCACCAAAGCGTACCCACTTATAGAGCTCTTGAAGAAAGGTGTTCCATGCAAACGGACACCAGAATGTACTGAGGCAGTTTCAGATCTTAAGACTAGCCTTGCAGAAGCACCTGCTCTTAAGAACCCAAAACCCTCCAAAGCCATTCTCTTTGGAGGTCGCTGCCACCAGTAACATGATACCAGTTGTGTTACTCCAGGAGACAGATGGTCAACTGGGGTCAGTGGGGTATGCATCTCGAATGCTTACTCCAGTAGAATAAGGACGTTTGACATGTAAGCAACATCTACTAGCAGTGTTCTGGGCAGTTAAACATTTCACATACTGTGCATCTTCATTCACTAACCCTTTTAACAGAGCAAACTCCAATTCAGTTTTTGCTAGATGATCATATCAAGGATGGAACAGACTTTCAAACTTCACAAATCTGATGGACATTGCTATTACAGGGTGGTATTGTGGTAGATAGAGTGTTAACAGCGCAAACATGCCCTTCAGGATGAGCCTCACCAGTGTCAGGTGTCAGTAGTACAAGTACCAAGTAAAGCATACATTCCTATTTTAATATCAGGATAGGAACGTAAAGAGTTGTGGCCGGGAAGTTCTTCTTTGCGGATCGTTGTTGATAGATCATCATCATTTCAAGAGACTTGCAGGATGTGGTGTAGATGTCGAGGATGAGGAAAAGAGTAGAGATTGAAAGGGTTGCAATCAAGTTACCTACGACAATGGGTGCACTAGCAGCAGAGCTTGCTCCTATAGCTTTTGATGTCACCCATCCAGACAGATATCCTTCAAGACAAGCCAATTAAAGTTTATTGTCATTTAACTATATACATGTATCTAATGTATATAGCTATATAATATATGGACAACATTTCTCTGAACTAGGGCATAAAGCACTGTAGTACACTTAACACATGATAACTTGTGAAGTTGAGGATAAAGCCAGATGACTCGCACATAAATAACAAACTAAAGTTCATTAACATTAATTATTGTAAGGTGCGGAACAGATTAACCAGTGACACTTTGAATATGATGTGACAGGGAGTTCAGTAGCTTAATGGCCTGGGGAAAGAAACTGTTTCTCATTCCCACTGTTCTTGTTTTTATGCATCGGAGTCTCTTGCCTGACGGTAGAAAGTCAAATAGGATGCTGGATGGATGGGTGGGATCCTTAATAATACTAAGGGCCCCACGTACACAGTGCTCCTGATATATGTCTCCGATGGATGGTAGGATACTCTCAGCTGTTCTCACAGTCCTTTGTAGGGACTTCTGGTCCGATGCTCAACTGCTGCCATACCAGATGGAGATGAAATTTGTCAGGACACTCTGAATGGAGCTCCTGTAAAACACAGTTAAGATCAGGAGCTGTCATGCAGTCAGATAATAAACAGGTTTGTAATAGTTTGACTGAATACTTACCGGTATGGGAAGCTAGATACTATGTCTCAGCAGATGGTAAACCTTTACCATCAGCACCCTTGTTGAAGTATATATTCACCCTGGTGAAGGGGCTTGGGCCAAAATGTTGACTGTTTACTCTTTTTCATAGATGGTGCCTGGCATTTTTTGTGTGTTACTTCGACCTCCAGCATCTACATATTTTCTCATGTTTGGGAATATCAAGAAAGAATTTGGATGTCACTTAGTAAACCACCTATTTGTGCTATTAAATGGCAAGAACTTACAAAGGGAGTAAATTTGGTCTCCTGTCATCAAAAAGGAGAATATTGGGTTTGCTCAGAGGATTTAGTTAAGATTAGATTAACAGATTGTGGGTTTGTTTTTTATTATTGCTCTCCATCCAATTTGCCTGTCAATAACAGGACTTTCCTGACATTTACTTTGGTGAATGATACTTATTAAATTGCTACTTCAAGCACACATTACAAGAAGGGACCTTTCATTTGCAGTTTGATTAACTCTAATGTTGTGGTTTTCATTGTTTCAGGGGATTTAGTTTTAGTTGGACGAGTATTACTGAAACCAGTTATGAAACCACCTATTCAACTGGATGTATACTGCTGGGGGCTTATATAGGTAAATATGTGCCTACTGCTCTTCCACCCATCCTCATTTTAATACACAGTGGGATGGAGTTATTAACCATAATGAAACTACTATCAGACAATGGAATGAATTACCCAAGACCATTAAAGATAATGCAGATGTAACACCTGTGCAGCACCCCTCTTATCGCGTGTGATTAGTCGCCGCACTCTTTGAGAAAATCAAATTACACTAGTCGCTAATTGGCCTTCAGAAGATTCTAGGTATTGGAAGGAGGCAGTGAATAGAAACCACACACTTTTGGAAATAAGGTTTTATTTATAGAAAAAAAATGTACAAAATATTTACATGAGCAAGAACAATTCAAAATTCCAACATTCTGTTTTTAGGTTCCAAATCTTAGATATTAAACCAAAACAAATTAATTTTTAAGTAGAATCAGTGAGATTCCTTTATTACACTAATTCACTAATTTCTCAACTAAGTAGATCTAGTGTTATTCCCTATTTAAAAGTTTACATACTAAACTTTCTTTTTCACTTATCCCTAGCTAGTTAGAAAAACAAATATAATTCCTATTCTCAATTATTATGGTTAACTTCAGTTTCAGTTCCAGGCAGTATATCTACAAGTTTAAATTCAAATTCAAAAATTATATATACACAGTTTGACTCCTTTCACAACAATTTTCCAACATCACAGCTATTAAACAAAGTAAATCTCATTCAGTAACTTACCAAGGTCTTTGCAGAAATAATCAGTTCTTCCAGAAAATCAAATTCAGATTCTTCCAATGAAAATGAACTTATACATCCAACCGTTTTAAGTCCCCTGTGTCATTACGCATTTCGTTCCCACGCTGGTTCTTCACCTTGGGTGGCTCACCATCCTGCTTCTTGGTTCATTGAATGAAATAGTTTATCATCCACAGTAAGTCAGTTCACAAATTTGCACAAAAACTTGACCAAGTCCCTTGGTATGATTTTACAGAACTAACTCCTGACTACACTGTAGGGATTTTGGACACTGATCTCTGCTGATGTTGCCTGCATGTTATAGCTGTAGCTTCACTAAATCTTTTATTACTATTGGCTCTCCTCTAGGGGTTTCACCCTGAGGGTATCAAGTTGGTAGGGTAAAGATACTCATTATTAATTCCACTCTTAACAGTTCACGTCTTCAGCTACTAATCATTGTTGCTTTTTGCTTCTTGTCCATCCTGTGTCAAGGCCGCCCCGCCCTCACATAATGTCTTTTTCGAATCTCTTTTTATAAAAAAATTGGTAACCTTGTTTTCATTCCCCTGCAGTGATTATGCAGAAAGTTTGAAGTTAATAACTCATCTCCTTCTATCTTAGGCCACAAACTTATCAATCACCCCTGTTGTGGACACTTTCTGGAGGTCCAAGATCCGTATGCTTCACGACCGCTGGACTAAGTGTGTAAATGTAGGAGGGGACTATGTTATGTTGAAAAATAAATGTGCTAGGTTTTCTAAAATTAACTCCTTCTACCTTAGGCCACAAACCTATCAGTCACCCCTCGTAGAGAGATGACCATTTAGAACAAAGATGAGGAGGAATTCTTTTAGCCAGAATGTGGTGAGTCTGTGGAATTCATTGCCACAGGTAGCTGTGGAGTCCAGTCCATTGGGTTTATTTAAGGTGGAGGATGATAGACTCTTAATAGGTCAGGACGTCAAAGATTACAGGGAGAAGGCAGGAGAATGGGGTTGAGAAGGATATGGATCAGCCATGATCAAATGACAGAGCAGACTTGATTGGCCAAATGGTCTAATTCTGCTCTATGTCTTATGGTATAATACTCTACCTACAGGTATATCAGGCTCTTGTTTATTGCTTACAGCTCAGCATTCAGTACCATTATTGTCTTCAGTAATACCAACTGGCTTCAAGGCGTTTGTCTCTGTGACTCCCTCTTTGGCTTCCCATTTGACATACCACAGTTAGTGTGGCTCAGAAATATCATCTCCTCCTCACTGACAATCAACACCGGTGCTCCTCATGAATGAGACCTTAGCCCACTGCTCTACAATCTCTACAGTCATGACTGTGTGGCTAAACACAGCTCAAGCACCATGTATAAATTGACTGATGACCGCACAGCTGCCAGCAGAATCTCAGATGGTGATGAGGAGGCGTACGGGAGTGAGGTAGAACAGCTGGTGGAGTGGTGTCGTGATAACAACTTTGCATTCAATGTCAGTGAGACCAGGGAATTGATTGTGCATTTCAGGAAGGGGAAATGGGGAGAACACACAGCATTTCTCACCGAGGGTTCAGCAGTTGAAAAGGTGAGCAGCTTCAAGCTTCTGGATGTCAATATCTCTGAAGGTCTAACCTGGACCCAATATAATGATGCAATTATGAAGAAGGCACACCATTGGTTATATCTCATTAGGAGTTTGAGGAGATTTGATACGCCACCAAAAAGTCCAGCATATTTTTACAGATGTATCACGGAGAACATTCTGACTGGATGCATCACTGCCTGGTGTGGAAGCACTGATGCGTAGGACTAGAGCAACCTGCAGATAGTTGTAAGCTCAGCTAGATCCATCATAGACACTTGCTTCACTGCCATAGAAGTCATCTACAAAAGGCAATGCCTCAAGAAGGTGGCATCCAACAACTCATCAGATGACACAAAGGTTGGGGGTGTTGTGGATAGTGTGGAGGGCTGTCAGAGGTTACAGCGGGACATTGATAGGATGCAAAACTGGGCTGAGTAGTGGCAGATGGAGTTCAACCCAGATAAGTGTGAAGTGGTTCATTTCGGTAGGTTAAATATGATGGCAGAATATAGTATTAATGGTAAGACTCTTGGCAGTGTGGAGGATGAGAGGGATCTTGGGGTCCGAGTCCATAGGACGCTCAAAGCAGCTGTGCAGGTTGACTCTGTGGTTAAGAAGGCGTATGGTGTATTGGCCTTCATCAATCGTGGAATTGAATTAAGAGTCGAGAGGTAATGTTGCCACTATATAGAACCCTGGTCAGACCCCACTTGGAATACTGTGCTCAGTTCTGGTCACCTCACTACAGGAAGGATGTGGAAGCCATAGAAAGGATGCAGAGGAGATTTACAAGGATGTTGCCTGGATTGGGGAGCATGTCTTATGAGAACAGGGTGAGAGAACTTGGCCTTTTCTCCTTGGAGCGACAGAGGATGAGAGCTGACCTGATAGAGGTGTATAAGATGATGAGAGGCATTGATTGTTTAGATAGCCAGAGGCTTTTTTTCCAGGGCTGAAATGGTTGCCACAAGAGGATACAGGTTTAAGGTGCTGGGGAGCAGGTACAGAGGAGTTGTCAGGGGTAAGTTTTTAACACAGAGAGTGGTGGGTGCATGGAATGGGCTGCCAGCAACGGTGGTGGAGGCAGATACGATAGGGTCTTTTAAGATACTTTTAGATAGGTACATGGAGCTTAGTAAAATAGAGGGCTATGGGTAACCCTAGTAATTTCTAAGGTAGGGACATGTTCAGCACAACTTTGTGGGCCAAAGGACCTGTATTGCTATGCAGGTTTTCTATGTTCTATGTTTCTATGTTTCTAAATCTGGAATCTAATAAAATGCCTCTGAAATGATTACTTTAATCTTCTTAATTCCCACATGACTCACAGCTCAAAGCCAATTGCTAGCACCGTAGCTTGGGGGTTGGATTGTGTTCTAATGCTGCATTCTTTGTCAGAAAAGCCAAAATAGGTTTTACCTGGAATAAAGCACGTAAGTAAACACTGTCTTGCAAAATCATGCCAATCCTTAAATTAGACACTCTGGTTAGAGTCATGGAGAGACAGAGTCATAGACCTATGCAGTACAGTAACTGGACTATTGGCCTAATTTGTCCCTAACGGTCAAGTTGCCTAATCTGCTTGCACTGTGCCCCTCTCGCATGAAGGTCCTAAACTACAGATAGTCATTGAGTCCTAGAGCGATTTAACACAGAATCCGGCCTTTCACACTAACAATAATCATAATTTACCTCATTTTATTCTCTGCACATTGCCAATAACTTTCCACAGATTCTACTACTCACCTACACGATAGTGGCTGTTTAATCTACCAAACTGCAATATATTGTGTGGCAATAGTCAGGCAAGTAAGTACAAATGATATACACTCAGTGGCCGCTTTATTACGTACCTCCTGCACTTAATAACGTGGCCACTAAATGTGCATTTGTGGTCTTCTGCTGCTGTAGCCCATCCACTTCAAGGTTCAATGTGTTGTGTGTTCAGAGACGCTCTTCTGCACACCACTGTGGTAACTTGTGGTTATTTGAGTTACTGTCACCTTCCTGTCAGCTCTGGCCATTCTCCTCTGACCTCTCTCATTATCAAGGTGTTTTCACCCTCAGAACTACTACTCACTGGATGTATTTTGTTTTTGGCATCTTTCTCTGTAAACTCTAGAGACAGCTATGTGTGAAAATCCCAGAAGATCAGCAATTCCTGAGATTGTCCAACTGCCCCATCTGGCACCAAAAATATTCCATGGCCAAAGTCACTTAGATCACATTTCTTCACCATCCTCATGTTTGGTCTGAACAACTGAACCTCTTGACCATGTCTGCGTGCTTTTATGCGTGGAGATGCTGTCACATAACTGGCTGATTAGATATTTGCATTAACAAGCAGGCATATAGATGTACCTAATGGCCAGTGATTGCATAATTCTCACTTAGAGTCTGCTTAGCAATACAAACATCTACGTCAGGAAGCTGTTCATCAACCACTGCTCAGCACCATCACTCCCACAACCCTGATTGAGAAGTTACAGAACCTGGGTCTCTGTACCTCCCTCTGCAATTGGATCCTCAACTTCTTAACCAGAAAACCACAATCTGTGCGGACTGGTGATAGCATCTCCTCCTCACTGACGATTAACACTGGTGCATCTCGGGGAGGGTATGTGCTCTACTCTCTCTATACCCATGACTGTGTAACTAGGCGTAGCTCAAATACCATCCATAAATTTGCTGATGATACAACCATTGTTGGTAGAATCTCAGGTGGTGACGAGAGGGCGTACAGGACCGAGATATGCCAACTAGCAGGGTGGTGTCACAGCAACAATCTGGCACTCAACGACAGTAAGACAAAAGAGCTGATTATGCACCAGGAAGGGTAAGACGAAGGAACACATACTAATACTCATAGAGGGATCAGAAGTGGAGAGATTGATCAGTTTCACGTTCCTGGGTGTCCAGATCTCTGAGGACCTAACCCTGGTCCCAACATGTTGATTCAGCTATAAAGAAGGCAAGATAGCGACTATACTTCATTAGGAGTTTGAAGAGATTTGGTATGTTAACCAAAATACTCAGAAACTTCTATAGTTGTACTGTGGAGACATTCTGACAAGCTGCATCACTGTCTGGTATGGGGGAAGGGCTACTGCACAAGACTGAAAGAAGCTGCAGAAGGTCGTAAATTTAGTTGACTCTATTTTGGGTACTAACCTACAAAGTACCCAGGACATCTTTAGGGAGTGGTGTCTTGGAAAGGCAGCATCCTTTGTTAGGGACCTCCAGCACTCAGGGTATGACCTTTTCTCACTGTTACTATCAGGTAGGAGATACAAAGCCTGAAGGCACACACTCAGTGATTCAGGAACAACTTCTTCCCTCTGCCATCTGATTCCTAAATGGACATTGAACCCGGGGACACTACCTCACTTTTTTAGTATGTATTATTTCCGTTTCTGCACAATTTTTAATCTATCCAATATATGTATACTGTAATTGATTTACTTATTTATTTATTATTATTATTATTTCCTCTTCTTCTATATAATGTATTGCATTGAACTGCTGCTGCTAAGTTAACAAATTTATGACACATGCCAGAGATAATAAACCTGATTCTGATCAGTCCACCTGATTGATTAATTAATTTGGTATCTATGAAAAAATCTATTAGACCATGCTTAGACTGTGCACCACAACTTAATCTATATTTCTTGATGATTGTCTGTCCTCCACACACGATGCAACTCCTCAGCTCTCAGCAATGATTGAATATAGCGCCCTCTGCAGTGAAGGTGCCCACCAGCCACTGCAGCTGAGAGGAATATTTGACACTGATCAGATGACCTTTATGGATTCCTTCACGTGGGGGACATTTTAAGCCATTGTACCACATGGCTATTTCAATGTACACTGTGGGGAAGCCCTGATCAAGATGGAGCCATATTTTATGCAGCTTATAATTGAATGTGAATGCTGCCATGTTGTGCTTTTCTACAAAAAGTCCAAGGATTGAACTCGAGCAAAAGGTAATGTTGCAACTCTATAAAACCCTGGTTAGACCACACTTGGAGTATTGTCAGTTCTGATTGCCACATTATAGGAAGGATGTGGAAGATTCACAGAGGGCGTAGAGACGACTTACCAGGAAGCTGCCTGGATTAGAGAGCACGTCTTATGAGGAAAGGCTGAGTGAGCTTTGTCTTTTCTCTTTGGAGAGAAGGAGGATGAGAGTTGCCTTGACAGTGGTGTACAAGATGATGAAAGGCATAGATCGATTGGAAAGCCAGAGACTTTTTCCCCCAAGGCAGAAATAGCCAACAGGAGGGGTATTGTTTTAAGGTGTTTGGAAGAAAGTATAGAAAAGATAGCAAATGTAATTATCTTTACACAGCAAGTGTTGAGTGTGTGGAACATCCTCCCAGGGGTTATGGTAGAGGCAGATACATTGGGGGCATTTAAGAAGCTCTTAGATAGGCACGTGGATGACAGAAAATGGAGGTTATGTAGGAGGGAAGGGTGAGATTGATCTTAAAGCAGGTTAAAAGGTCAGTGCAACATTGTGGGCTGACCTTTTAACTACACTGAAATGGTCTCTGTTCTATAAGCAGTCCCTTTTGACTGAAATTCTCACTTCTGGCTTTCAACCACACTAACCACCGCAACCCCCACCCCACCCACAACAAGTGGATCGTCCAGCCATTGGACAACATAGGTATTTTACCTCACTAGGTGAACGTGCTCATGTTCCTCAGCCTCCTGTAGGCATCCAACCCTCAGAGCTTGTTGTTATACTCTAAGTGTTGCAAGAGCAGTCCAAGCAAAGGAGATAAAATCCTTGGAGGATACAATGTAGTTGATGGCAATCATTCAAATTATTTCACAAATATTTTTTCACAGCAGTGAAAGATTCATTTTAATGGGGAAAAATACACACATTCTAGCAGCAAACAACATTTATGTGAAGTATGTCAATATGAAGTACACAGGGCCTGACGCCACAATGACCATCAATTAATTATTGAGCATCCCAGAATTTAATCACTTGTTATTATTGATCTTACCTTCAGCTTCCAACAGTCTGTCCATGAAATGCTTTGCCTATATTCTGTGCCTTTTTCTCTTCTTCTAAGGCACTCCTTAAAGTCTACCCTTTGGTCTAGGTTGTGCGGCCATGTCTTTGTATGGGGAAGTTAGTTTCAGATTCATAGTTAAAGAAACAGGCCCATTGACACAAGCCTACAGTGATGATCTGCCACTCACTTTCAATAATCCAGTTCCATTCTTCCGACATTCCCATCACCACCACTACCTCACCCCAGATTCTGCCACCCACCTACACCGTAGAGGCAATCTACCGTGGCCGGTTAGCTTGGAAAAATGTGCAAACTCTAAACAGACAACACCCAAGGTCAAGATTAAACCTGGATTGCTGCAGCCCTTAAAGCAGCAACTCTGTGAATTATGCCACTGAGGAAGCCACTTACTCGTTGGAAAACACCATTTTTCATGCTAATACCTTTCAAAAAGAAATTATTGTTTTTCTAACCATGACTTAATGTCTAAATTAAATAGCACAACAAATTGCTTTTAACCTAATTCTTCCTTCCACCTTGCTTAAATTGAACTTTATGGATAATCTTGCATCTTTCTGTGTCACTGAATCAGCTACACTTCATACATTGTGCTCAACCTCAATATGAATTCAATCAGACAGTCTGCACTTGACATGCTCGATAATAACACAATTACGGCAAATGCACCCAAAGATGGCCTGGTTTTCTAACTTAAGTAGCTGGGCACTGCATTTCCAGCATAAAGCTAATAAGCCTGGTGTTGCAGAAGAGCTTTCAAGCGAGAAGCATTTGTCCTAGTCTCCCTTTGATCATCTAAAAAATGCCAGTTTCAGGGTGGAAATTTGTTCCAATGCAGGTGGGCGGTAGGTTGAGTGTCACTTCAATGGATAGCTAATCCTCAGACAAAATTGGTCCTTGGAATCTTATTGCTACCAAATTGGTTGCACTAAGGTGAAGATGAAACAACCAGACATTCTGATAGATAGATAGATAGATAGATAGATAGATAGATAGATAGATAGATAGATAGATAGATAGATAGATAGATAGATAGATAGAGAGAGAGAGAAAGAGAGAGAGAGATAGCAAGATAGAGAGAAAGAAAGAGAGACAGAGAACAGAAAAAACATTGCCCTCTGAACCCTATTAAATCTCTAATCCTATTCCATCTAGTTCTTGATTCCTCAACCCTGGGAAAAAGACTGTGTTCCTTCAATCTATATGTGCTCCTCGTGACTATCATATATAGCCCTAAACAATTGTTCCCAATTCCCCTACACTCCGGTGCATAATGTCCTAGCCTGCTCAGTTTTTCTCTCCCACTCCCACTCCCTATCCCTCTCCCTCCCCCTGTCCCTCTTCCAACACCTCCCCCTTTCCCACCTCTTTCCCTCTCCTTCTTCCACACCCTCTCTCTCCCACCCCTCTCTCACTCACTCTCCCTCTCCACCTCCCCCCTCTCCCCCTCTCCTCTACTCCCCCCTTCCCTCTCTCTTTCTTTCTCTCCCTCTCCCTCTCCGTGTTGGCGCGTGGCCTAGTGGATAAGGCATCAGCCTAGTGATCTGAAGGTCACTGGTTCGAGCTTCAGCGAGGCAGCGTGTTTGCATCCTTGAGCAAGGAACTTAACAACACATTGCTCTGTGATGACACTGGTGCCAAGCTGCTTGGGTCCTAGTGTTCTGCCCTTGGAGCTTGGGCAACTGCCGGTCTCCCAGACAACCCTGCCCAGGCCTGCGCCCTGGAAACCTTCCAAGGCGCAAATCCATGGTCTCACAAGACTAATGGATGCCTACTACTACTCTACCTCTCCACCTCCTCCCCCACTCCCCACTCCCTCGCTCTCCCTCTCCCCCACTCCCCCAATCTCTCTCTCTCTCTTTCTCTCCCTCTCCCTCCCCCCTTCTCCTCCCCCGAGATGATTTACTATGATTTAGTGTTTCATATTAAAGGGAGTAAATATTTATGCAATCAATTATTTTTGTGTTTTATAGTTGTAATTAATTTAGATCACTTTGTGGAGATTTTTCACTTTGACACAAAAGAGTCTTTTTCTGTTGATCAGTGTCAAAAATGCCAAATTATATCTGCTGTGATTCAATGTTATAAAACAATAAAACATCAAAATTTCCATGGGGATGAATACTCTTTATAGGCACTGTAAATCATTTCTGCACACTTTCCAGCTTAAAGTTATCTTTCTTACAGCAGAGTGATCACAACTGAACACAATATTCTGGTTTTTGCTTCCTTCCTATCCAGTGCTGATGAAGGCTCAAGACATCAAACAGCTCTTTCCCTTCTGAGTTCCTCCAGAATTTTGCATGTGGCACATATTGTTCCAAATATGACCTTGCCAATGTCTTATACAATGTCATATTATTAATAAACAATATTAAGCTATGCTGAAATCTGATTATGAAAGGACACCCACTTGGGTGCAGGCAGTAGCAGTATGAATAAAGTTGCTGGCATTGACTCTTCCTGGTAGCTCTTGTAGTGAATGTTTTGTGTAGCTGAAGCAGACAGAACAATGGGTTTGAATTTAGCCCATCTGTGAACTAACTCAAGGTTGTCGCAGAGTGCAAGCAGAATGGAGTGGCTAAGAGCATTTAACAGGGTTGAGGTATATCATGTTTGACAACTTCAATGAGTTCTACAGAATAAAAAAAAACACAATTCCAATTTACAAATTCCAAACATCGTGACTACTAGTTTCCAGAATCATTGCTTGCACCCTGAGCTGAGCCAACGAACTGAACACAGTAAATGGACTAACTTTGCTTTCAGTGCAAGCAGCTGCAGAGGTGACTCACTCTCTCAATTCTGTACACATAGGATGCTTCGTAATTAAATGAAGAAATGTTACACCTCCTCATAAGGTGTCTGTGATCATGACTGCATAGTCAAGTATGCTATGATTTGGGACATGAAATGGACAAATACATCTGCATAATTAATATATTAATCTATTGACATATTTATGTATGCACAGGAGGTAATAATATAGAACTGACCATCAGGCATTTAATCAAAATGGAATTGTATTTCCATATGTAAATGTCAGTATTGATTAATAGAAGATCATGAACTCCAGAAGAGAATGTAATATAGAATCGGGATTGGGTCATCTTCCCTGTGAATATGTTTGATCTACCTCAGAATTCATCTCTTCCATGCCAGTCTCCCAGTTCATTAAAAATTTGTCTGCCTCGTCTTTAAACACCTCCACTACCTTCTGAGGCAGAACATTCCATTGATTTACCAATGTCCACCAGAAGAAATTTCTGCACGACTCACCTTTGCATATCACTCTCACCCTATCCCACCCCTTCCTATTGTGCAACAGGTATTCTAGTCTCTCCCACATCTAATCTGCCATGACCCCTCAAGATCTTATCTTTCAGTCAGATCACTTCCCATTGTGCTACACTTCAAAGGATACAGATCCGACTTCCTAATGCCCTATTACCCATTACTCTTTTATTTTGCTCAATCACCATTAACCTCATATCAAGCATATATTAGAAAATGCTTACGACGTAATCATGGCTGCCATTATCTGCAGCTATTAAGTAATATTGATTTTTGAAGTAATATTGAGTGAAGTGAAGCCATGCTATTTTAGTGTAAAGTACAAAACAAGAATAAATTGCACCACCATAATTGCACCGAGATGAGTATTACCAAAAGGCCACCTCCAGCTCTCTTGTTTTCACGTTGGTAATTTATGAAAGCACTTGAAGAGAATAATAGTCTTTTGTTTGCCTGACCCATTTTTCACAGTTAAGCAAGTGACAAAGTAATGAGAAGTTAATCAACTAAATAATATAAAATAATGTCAGACCAGAATGCCAGTCTCTTTATATCAGTTGCAAAATTGACTGAGACAGGCTGATTATTACAGAGCTGACTGAAGTATTGCGTAGTGTCCTCTAAATCCATATCGAAATGGATTTCCTTTAACTTGATTTTATGTAGTGAGCTTTACTGGCAGATATTTACTTCAGTACATAAAGTTTGTTGTGATTTAAAGACAACATGTTGTGCAGCTGCTATTGCTTTGAAGCAGGACTTTGCCTCCAATAACGAACACGTTTTCTATTGTAATGGAACATAAACAGTAATCTATGTGACTGCCTATAGTATATACACTGTTGAGAGTTGTTTTAATGGTCTCCTGATAGTTATTAGATGGGACAATAATTTTCCCACAGCTTTCCCATTGTGGTCTGTCCACTTTGTCCTATTCCTCTTGAATTAATCCTTCTCCCTCTCCCCAAAATCCTAAAACACAGCTGCCTGATGTGCAATCGTCATAAAACATTCAGCTTTTCTTCAAAATTAGATGGTAGATGTAAAGATATTTGGTTATGAGCCTGTTCTTGTCCTTCATTGTAAACTTTCTAATTGAATGATTAAATGGATGATAGGTGGGTATCTGCCAGTTTCGGTGTAAAAGCCACGATACCCAACTCTATGAAATTCTATATTCCAAAATCACATTGAATTTATCTTTACACCAGAAAAGAGTGGAGATCATGATGAACAAGTTACATGCACGGAATACAAACATCTCACTAAAATTCTGTATTAATTATGAAGTTTGTATCTACTGTAAAAATATAAAGATGAAAGATCCTGAAATTTCTTAACAGAGTGGATGCAGAAAGGGAAGGATTTTATAGGATAATCTTGTGCTAGGGGGTCACTTTTTAAAAAATAAGCGATTACCCATTTAAGACAGAAATGAAGTGAAGTGTCTTCTCTTAGTCTTTGGAACTCATTTCCTCAAATGGGAATGGAAGCATGGCTTTGAAGATACTAAAGACAGATGGTTTACTAATTAGCAAGAAGGTGAAAGGTTACCATAGGTAGATGGGAATACAGAGTGAGGTTTTTAGTCAGATCAGTCCTGGTCTTGTGAATGGTAAAGCAGGCTCAAAGGGTTAAGAGGCCCATTTCTTCTCATAATTCATATCCCTGCATGAAGCTTTGAACAATGTGAATCACTGCTGCACTCGGGTTCAAATCTTGCCAGATCATTTGAATTCAAAAGCAATTTAAATACATAGGTGTGATGGTACTAGGTTAGCTGACCATGAAGCTCAAACTCAAACAAAGACCTTTAGTCCAGTCCGATATAGCTACGGCTATGCTCACTAAAGGGAGATTACACCATACCTACTCAATCTTCAAGAATTAGTTAATTTCCCTGCTTACTCCGCACAGTGAGTTCAGTTGCCAATACCCTCTATTTGAATAGTGGGTCCCCTCTCCCTACCAAGGAGGAGAAATTTCCAGCTAACAAAGTAGTTTGAACAGAGTTTTTTTTATTTTTAGTGGTACATATTTAAATCTAGACAAAATTCTTATAACACAGTTTTCTCTGTACCAATGTTTGCACTGAACATGATGCCACGGTAAACTAAATCTTGAGGAGGCTCAGGTATTGCATAAATTTAGCATGGACTTCATGTTCATGTCCAACTTCAAGCCCATTCTCATGGGCTGACACACCCAGAATATAATTAGCTTTTTTCACCAGCAGCACAGTACATTATAAACTTGACAAGCATCAATTGAATGAACAATTTTACATAAATTATACAAGATTTACACAACAGAATAAACAAAAAATAGCATAGCAACATTAGTGCAAGTTGAGAGGATTATTATCTAGGATTTTCAGGTCAATTCAGGAAACTGATAGCAGTGTGTAGGACACTGCTGTTGAACCTTGAAGTGGGTAAATTTGCACTTTCTGTTATGACAGATTCGGCATTGCTGAAAACTATCAGAACAAGAAAATGGCTTTTTACACTCGGGCTTCACACATTGGAAGTCTTGCTGAGTGGACGCATGAACCCTGTATTTTGTACATAAGAGTATTGAATATTAAACGTCAAACAGCACGGCACAAGAACAGAATCTTTACCCCCACAATGTTTGCACTAAGCATGATGCCACATTAAACTAAACACCTTCTGCCTGTGTGCGATCTATATCCTACAATCCTTGCATATTAATGTGTCTAATAGCTTCTTAATTGCTAACTCTGACCTGCTTCTGCACCAAATCTAGCATCACAGTTCAGACACCTGCCATGCTGTGTAAAAACCTTGACCCACACACACATCTCCTTTAAATTCCAACCCTCCAGCCCCTTACAGTAACTGCATGTCCTCTTGTATTCATCATTTATACTATGGGGGAAACATTCTGACTATCTACCATATCTGTGCTTCTCATAATTTAATAAACCTCTATTAAGACTGCCCTCGGCCTCTAACACTCCTCCTTTTAACCACCCTTTCCTTATTACTGCAAGTTCAAAGTAAACGTCTTATCAAAGATTCATTTCCTTGCAGGTGGTAGTGTTGTGAATTTCATATTTCAGCAAATTTTCAATAGTATTGTAAATATTTTGTTGCAGTAAGCATTCTTTATTGTCCACATAATTCTTTATGGGTTATATTCAAAAGTACATGAATGGCATACGTTAAATCATGACACCACCACATTATAAGTGTGTGCCTCACTAAAGGAAAAATGAAGTAAACACCTTTATCCCTGAGGTTCTCATGTTTTTTTCAAGTAGTTTATGAAATTACAAAACACAGCAGTGGCGACAAGGATGGCATTGGAAAACCCAAACATATCAAGGGTAAAATAGGGTTAAATGAAAGTGCATTTTTTGAAGTTTTGCAAAGACCCTCTGGTTCCTCATACTATCCATGATAAAGTAGCCAGTGAGGTAGATTTCTCCTAGTAAAAATATTTTCCTGCCCCTCCCCTCTTTTTCTTTTGCCCACTCTAGTCTCTTACCTCTTCTCACCTTCCCCAGGTCCCCTCCTCTTTCTCTTTCTTGCAAGCTGACTAAGAAACCTTAATTAGATGCCACTCATCCTGTTTATCCTGTTCAAAATTAATTAAAAACAGGCTCTCAAATTCTTCATGGTTGCTCATTACACTTAAATTTCCATTGGGTGAATTAAGTTAGAGATTAGAGACACTGAAGTTATCTATTACACAGGTTTTGCATTGATAAAATGAATTTCTGAAGGGTTGTTATGCTAACAAAGCTCTCAATGCATCCGATGATGCTGTCACATTATAACCAAGGATGTCACAGTTTTACTGCTGCGCAAATTTGACAATGCCTTCTGAGGAGCCCAAGTGCACAATTAAATACAGAAATCCAGAGTCTACTGTCTGAGAGGTGTTTGATACTACAAGCTGCTTGAGAGTCCTATTTTGTCAAATCCTGCCGAAGGGTTTTGCCCCAAAATGTCGACTGTGCTTTTTTCCATAGATGCTTCCTGGCCTGCTGAGCTACTCCAGCATTTTGTGTGCGTTGCTCGATTTCCAGCATCTGCAGATTTTCTCTTATTTGTCAAATTCTATGTGTTTTTGTGTCAGCTCTGTAAGTATGAAATAACAGGCCATCGTAGGTTAGTGCTGATCTATTCTGGTCCAACAAGACATCTAATTGCACCAAATGCCTTAGTTACCCCCATTGACAGTTTGCTGAAATAAATAACTCCAATAGGTCCTGATCTCATTATTTATAATTATTGCTACAGATTTTAAAAATTGCAATAACTTTGTTAATATGTTGTTTCCACATGTTTTCTCTCTCTGTCTCTTAATACTTCCATTATCATTTATTCTGCTTCATGTATTTCTTTTAATATTTGAGCTCAAATTTCCTTGTTCATGGGCTTCACTGATGATTAAAAATTCATCATTCTGTTTTTTTAAAGAAATGCCCAGTTACATACTTTCTTTGTTCGAGACGTAAATGCCCTACACATGGCTACAATCTGTTTAGATCAACGTTCAAAAGTTCAAAGTTCATTTATTATTGAAGTATGTATACTATATACAACTTTGAGATTCGTCTCCTTACAGACAGCACAAAACAAGAATCCCAAGAGAAGACGTTAACAGAAAGACCAACAAACATCCAATGCACAGAGAGAGAAAGAAGACACAAATCGTGCAATAAGTAAAAGCAAGCATCAACATTCAGAACAGAAGAGAGTCCATAGACACAAAGCCTGGGGCAGGCCCTCAACTTTAGCCTCAGTTCATTACACAGCAGAGCAAAACGTCGTGGAGCTCACAGCCATAAGGCCCGGAGCCGTCGCAGCAGGCCGCAGCCTCAGGTTCAGTGCAGTGAAGAGCAGTGAGCAGAAACGGCCTGACTCTTGCCTCCGGTGCCGACACCCTGCCTTTTCAATCCATCTGGCCCGGCATTTAAATTGTCCCAGCATCGGTTTGTTCCTTGCTCCAAGACCCAGGCCCTGTCACATTGATACGCTCTGGGCCTGGACCCCGCCGCCACGTTCCAGCCCGTACCCAACCTTTCCAAATCGGCCCAGTGCCAGATCGATCAGATCTCGCCTCCTGGTTTAGGACGGGCTCCAAATCTCCTACGCTCTGACTTTTCTCCAACTTTTCGCATGCCCTGACTCCATCTTGAACTTGCCACAACCTCACTCACACTCACACCCACATGCCTCGACCCTTGAGTCAGTCCCACCTTCACTTGTCTCTTCATTGTTTGTGGTTTAGATATCCCACAGACAGCAACTTGTAACTCCCAGGAAAAGAAAATGTTTATTTGACACAGTGCACTTTATTTATTGCTCAATGTAAAATACTATCTTTACTTTTATATCTTTTATTCAGCGTGATGTGAACATACAGAGTCCATTTGTATCTCTTCACCAAAGTGCATTTAATTATGTATTGCATTTTGCTTCTGCTGAATTTCACAGCTAATCTCCCAGCTCATAAAATGCATCATTTCCACAGATGAGATGCAGGAGAGCCAGGCTTTGTAGCAGATATAAAGTGACTACATCTAAAAAAGTAATTGTAATGTATTATCAGAATTTAGTAAAAGGTTGTAGGAAGTGATGCTCAAATAAATAGGCATTTTTAATTTGCATCCTTGGTTATATTGGGCAGGATATTTTTTATGGAATAATTATACATTGCCTAAGTGTTACAACGACTAGTTACTGAGAAGATTTGTGTGTTAAGTCAAAATGATAGCAAAATGCCCCAGTGGATGCAGGAACTAACATTAAGCAATGTGTTGAGGCAATGCAGATGGAGAGTGGAAAGTTAACCTGCACTTGTCCTGGGCTGATGTTGTTTTACTTTGCCTCAGTCCAATGCTCTGTCTAATGAACTTGAGAGTCTTTCACCAAAACACCCATCCCATGCAGTGCCTGACAATTGGAGCTTCAATGCTTCTGGTTTCCCATTTGGCAAAAACCTTCAACTTCATTTGC
This sequence comes from Hypanus sabinus, assembly GCF_030144855.1. Lineage (NCBI taxonomy): Eukaryota > Metazoa > Chordata > Chondrichthyes > Myliobatiformes > Dasyatidae > Hypanus > Hypanus sabinus. Next base: position 17,047,750 of record NC_082720.1, read on the forward strand.
ACAGTTCTGATCAGAAATCTCCAGAACTTGGACCTCTGTACCGCCCTCTGCAACTGGAACCTTGACTTCCTAACAGGAAGACCACAGTCTATGCAGATCGGAAATAATCTCCTCCTCGCTGACAATCAACACTGGCGCACCACAGGGGTGTGTGCTTGGCCCACAGCTCTACTCTCTCTACACCCATGACTGTGTGACTAGGCACAGCTCACATGCCATCCATAAATTTGCTGACAATACAACTATTGTTGGTAGAATTTCAGATGGAGACAAGAAGGTGTACAGAAGCCAGATGTATCAGCTAGTTGAGTGGTGTTGCAGCAGCCTTCAACTCAACGTCAGTGCAACCTAAGAACTGATAGTGGATTTCAGAAAGGATAAGATGAGGGAACACACACCAGTCCTCCTAGTGGGATCAGAAGTGGAAACAGTGAGTGATTTCAAGTTCACGGGTGTCAGCATCTTCAAGAATCTAACCTGGATCCAACATATTGATGCAGCTACAAAGAAGGCACATTAGCATTAGGACTTTGAGGGGATTTGGTTTGTCACCAAAGACACTCGCAGATTCCTGCAGATGCACTGTGGAGAGCTCTCTAACTGGCTGCATCACTGTCTGTATGGAGAGGAGGGGGCTACTGTACAGGATTGAAGTAAGCTGCAGAGAGTTGTAAACTTAGTCAGCTCCATCATAGGCACTAGCCTCCATGATATCCAAGACATCTTCAAGGAGCGATACCTCAAAAAGGCAGTGTCCATCATTAAAGACCCTCATTACTCAGGTCACGGCCTGTTCTCATTGCTGCCATTGGAAATGAGGTACAGAGGTGTGAAGGCACACCCTCAATGATTGAGGAACTGCTTCTTCCTGTGCCAAGCATTTTTTGAATGGACATTAAACCCATCAGCACTACCTCACTATTGTTTTATTTTTATTTTTGCACTATTTAACGAGGGGTGATTGATAAGTTTGTGGCCTAACATAGAATGAGATGCGTTATACAGCTCTCATTACATGCACGGGCAGTTCAACTCTTTGAGTGATTATGCAGAAAGTTTGAAGTTAATAGCTTTCGTCTCACACACACACACCTACCGTAATTCACATTCTTTTCTATCTAACTAGTCTTTTCTATCTAACTAGTCCATCTGCAGAGTAAAGATAAACAACATGCATGAGCTTGTTAACTCTTCAGCTGTGGCTAAAGCTCAACACAGCTTGCAAATCTCTCCTGTTGTGTCCTCAGATTTCTGACATCAGATATTTAGATTCCTTTATACTTAAGTGCACAGCAGTCAATGTATATTGAGCAACTTGTTTGTACTGTCCATTATCTACCTCGGTGACAGAGTGAGCTATGGATGTAACTCTAAACGGATTTTTGAAAGGCTGGCCAATGAAGTATCATCTTACACCAAGACTGGGCAGGAATGGTGCTTGCAGGAGAATAGGTTGGAAAGGGTGAAGCATGGACAATAGGAGAAATAGGACAATGAGGACTCAGGTGATAAATTGTGAAGCTCTGTATGGGGGGAACCTGCAAAAGGAACCACAACCTTGTCGTAAGGTTTTGAGCTTGTGTGCCTCACTGGAGCATTCCCACACAGATCTGGAGCAGAGCTTGAAAAGCCCAGGCTCCATAAAAGAGAGCAGTCATCATCAGAGTGGCAAGGCTTTGGCGAAAGCAGGTGGAGGCAAGGTAAATGGGTAAGTTTATTTCTTGTATCATAGGGGGTGTGTCTGTAGGACCAGTGTTCTCTTATGGGTGTCAGATGCGGGACTTCCAGGAGACTTCCTGCCTTCCCAATGACCACATCTGCACCCGGTGCATCGAGATGCAGCTCCTTGCAGACCGTGTTAGGGAGCCGGAGCTGCGGCTTGATCCCCTTCGAATTGTTAGGGAAAGTGAGGAGGTGATAGACAGGAGCTACAGAGAGGTAGTCACCCCAAGGCTACAAGAGACAGATAAATGGGTGACTGTCAAGAGAGAGAAGGGAGAGCATCAAAGAGTGGAGAGCACACATGCACTCATCCCCTCAACAATAAATATGCCATTTTGAGTACTGTTGGCTTGGTGGGGGGGTGGGTGGGATCCTACCTAGGGGAAGCATCAGTGGCTGTGCCTCTGACACTGAGTCTGATGCTTGGCTCAGAAGGGTAGGGAGGAAGAGTATGGTAGCAGTAACAGGGCACTCTATAGTTAGGGAGACAGATAGACAATTCTGTGGACCTGAAAAAGAAACACAGATGGTGGTTTGCCTCCCAGGTGCCAGGGTCCGCAATGTTTCTGAATGCTCCTACAATATCCTGAAGTGGGAGGGTGAGCAGCCAGAGGTCGTGCTACATATTGGTACCAACAACATAGGGAGAAAAAGGAAGGAGGCCCTGAAAACAGAACGCAGGGAGTTAGGAAGCAAGTTGAAAAACAGGGATTATGGTAATCTCAGGATTGCTGCCTGTACAATGCGACAGTGAGGATAGGAATAGTATGAGGTGGCAGATAAATGCGTGGCTGAAGATTGGAGCAGGGAGCAGGGACTCAGATTTCTGGATCATTGGGGCCTCTTTTGGGGCAGGTGTGACCTGTACAAAAGGGATGGGAGGCATTTGAATCCGAGGGGATCAAACTCTTTGAGGACAGGTTTGTTAGAACTGTTGGGAGTGATTTAAACTAATATGGCAGGGGGATGGGAACCAGTATGATAGAGCTGAGGATGAGCCAGCAGGTTTACAAGTAGATGATGGGTGTAACGTGAATGTAAGGAAGGATAAGCCAATGATTGGGTACAAATGCAGACGGAGCAAAGAGTCAAATTGTACCACAGAGGCAAAATACAAAAGGGCGAAGAATTCAGGACTGAAGGAGCTGTATTTAAATGCATGTAGTATTCAGATTAAGGTGGATGAACTCGTGCATAATTAAAGATTGGTTGGTATGACATTGTGGGCCCCACTGAGTCGTGGCTGAAAGAAGGTTACAGTTGGAAGCTTAGTATCAAAGAATATACTTTGTATTGAAAGGACAGGCAGGAAGGCATAGGCAGTGGTGCAGCTCTGTTGGTATGACATGGAATTACACCTTTAGAAAGAAGTGACATAGGATTAGAGATTGTCAAGTCTTTGTGGGTGGAGTTAAGAAAATGCAAGGGTAAAAAAAAACATTATTGGAATCATATATAGGCCTCCAAATACTAGCCAAGATGGGGGTTGAGATTGCAGAAGAAGCTGGAAAAAGTATGTAATGAGGATAATGTCACAATTGTATTAATGGACTTTGATATGCAAGGGGATTTGGAAAATCAAGTTGGCGTTGAATTGCAAGGGAGGGTATTTGTAGAATGCCTACAAGCCTACTTAGGGAAAGGCTATCTTAGATTGGGTGCTGTGTAATCATCCAGATTTTATTAGGGAGCTGAAGGTAAAGGAACCCTTATGAGACAGTGATCATAATATGATTGAAATCTTAATGCAACCTGAGAGGGAGAAGCATGAGTCAGATGTATCACAATGGAATAAAGGGAATCACAGAGGCATAAGAGAGGAGCTTGCCCAGGTGGATTGAGGAGGATACTAGCGGGGATGACGGCAGAGCAAAGATGGCTGAAGTTTCTGGGAATAGTTGTAAATGTCATGAAGGGGCTTCATTTCCAGAGATCTTACGTTGGTGGTTGCAGTTTAAGGAACTGTGAGGAACTGGAAAAAGCAGATGAAATTATTTTTATAAAAAGTTGATGGGTTTAACACTTTTAAATTGGTGCTTCATAAAAATAATTCCTGTACTGGTGATAAGTGCTTGAGATCGAAAGTTGATAAACCCCAAGCACCTGAGTTTTGATTCGAGACATCAGTTGCTTGGTATCATCTTTCAAAATTCTTTTGATTGTGGAATTGATCCTCTGGGTTCACAAGTAGCAAATACGAGTACATTATTTAAGAAAAGAGTGGGAGATAAATCAAGGAACTGTTAAGGATGAGAACAATGAAGTACGAGGGGTGATTGATAAGTTTGTGGCCTAAGTTAGGAGATGAGTTATACAGCTCTCGTTACATACACATGCAGGTCAAATCTTTGAGTGATTATGCAGAAAGTTTGAAGTTAGTAACTCATCTCCTTCTACCTTAGGCCACAAACTTATCAATCACCCCGATGAGTTACTAACTTCAAACTTTCTGCATAATCACTCAAATAGTTGAACTGTATGTGCCTGTAATGAGAGCTGTATAACTAATCTCCTTCTACCATAGGCCATGAACTTATCAATCACCCATCTGTGGACACTTTCTGGAGGTCCAAAATCCATATGCTCCACGACCGCTGGACTAAGTGTGTAAATATAAGAGGGGACTATGTTGAAAAATAAATGTGCTAGGTTTTCTAAAATTGACTCCTTCTACCTTAGGCCACAAACTTATCAATCACCCCTCGTATGTATTGGGAAAACATCCAGAACAAAATAGTAAAAGTGAGTAAGATCAATTCAGCATGGATTTGTGAAAATTATTTGTTTGATTAACTTATTGGAGTTTTTAGAGGATGTGACTAGTAGATTATTTAAGGGGAAATCAAGGGTTGTGGTGAAGTTAGATTTTCTGAACTCTTCCAATTAAGTTCTACACAGCAGGATAGTCAACAAGGTTGGAGCACGTGAAATGAGCATGTTGATGGATTGGCATGGAATAAAAATTGATATACAGACAAAAAGCTAAGGACCAAAATATATGTACCCTTCTCAGGTTTTGTGAGCTGTCTAGTGGGGTGCTTGAACCCTTTTATTTAACGATTTGGCTGAGGATGCTGACTAACATACTTCCAAGTGTGCTAATGATAAAATAAACTTGGGGGTGGGGGGTGCTAGGGAGTAGAATATAAGGAGGCTTCAAAGGGATATAGACAAGCAGAGTGAGTGGAGACAAATAGAAAACAACGTGGAAAATATAGACTGCACAAAAGTGCAGAAGCAGAGTGTCTTTTAAGCAGTGACAGATGGGAAAACTTTGACATTCATTAATTTATAAACCTCTCTAACGTCATCCCTCAGCCTCCTACACTCCAGTCTATCCAATCTCCTTTTAGAAGCTCGGGCCCTCCTGTCCAGACAACATCCCTGTGAATCTTTTCTGCACCATCTCTTTATTTCACTTCCTGTACCTGATACAATATTGGCTTCAGTGCTTGAATTCCATTTGCGTGGCTCAGACGCTGAGCTGCTCCTTAATGATTGGTGAAGGGAATCACAGGATGGATGTCCTGTTCAAACAGACTCTGTGAAAATCCCAGGGTCATGCACAATGCTGTTCATCTGCGTTCACTTCAGATTCCATCCAGTAAGTTTGATCTTTGCGATGACATCATATAGTACTTGTTGTTGATCATCGCTCGCAGTGCAGACCGCCCAGTAATTTTAGACTTTATTTATTCATTCATTAAGATAGAGAGCTCACAGAACAGGCCCTTCCACCCTTCAAGCCACACCACCCAGCAATCCCCCAATTTAACCCAAGCCTAGTCACAGGACAGGTTACATGGACCAATTAACCTACCAACCGGTACTTTGGGAGGAAACCAGAGCACCCAGAGGAAACCCACGCGGTCACGGGAAGAACATACAAGCTCCTTGCAGGCAGCAGCAGGAATTGAACCCGGTTCACTGGTACTGTAAAGTGTTGTGCTAACCACTACACCACTGTACCATATTTGCAAAGATGTTAGGTTGTTCTGGCACAACAATCCCTTCTTGAATCAGGTGCAAAACAGAGTTATCTCATTTTCTCCCAACTTGTAATATGCATCATTTTCAGTTAGCTTAACAAAATAATAAAGACAACTCTGTCTCAAGCAATATTTGCAACATATTGTCAGAGTCTAATTAAAATTCAAGGAAAATAATATACAATTAATTAGGCATTTTAAATCCACCCTGTCAATAACTGTGGGAAGGATATTTTTATGGAATAATTATTCTCTTGGGATAGTTAGTAAGTGTCTCACTTTCAGATGAATCACAGGAATGGCTGGTATGGGAAATCAAAATGTAAATAGGTGAAAATAGATAGAAATACTTTAGAGACTTGTTATTTAGTAATGGGCATTGGAGGAGGAACATTAGACTGTCTCAGACCATTGATGCAGCTGGTTGTTGGATTTATTTTTACATGGTATTTGAAGAGCTTTTACTTTGTATTTTCATTTGAAATTGAGGGAGAATATTTGGCCTATCAAAGTTAAGTTGGCTGTCAGAGCAGCCCTGTTCTCCCACTTACTACCTTGCAATCTGTTCTCTATCATAGACCTATCAACGTCCCGCTGAATCACCTGCCACCCACCTGCCGAGCAACAACCTTCATCACATCCAATTAACCTGCCAGCACTTCTCCTGAAACGTGGGAGGAGATCAAGACACCCAGGGAAGAGGCAATGGGTCACAAGGAGAAGCAGCATGCAACGTCCGACTCAAAGCTATGTGGTAACAGGCACGTGGCAGCAGTACTAACAGCCACACCACTGTTCTCCCTCTTCTAACTGTGCTGTGGATCTTTGACCATGGATGAACCTTCCTTGGTCTATTTCTGACTTGTGAAGATTAAAACAAAACGATGCATGAAAATGTTAACATCACTTTCTCCTGTTTATAAGTGTCACAGAGAAGCTGTCGGGCCGATATTTTGATTCCTTCACTCTAGAGTGTATTGAAGAGGTTTGAAGCTCCTCTGTGGACTAGGCACTAGGTGATGAGGGAAAGGATGAAGACAAATAGTAATCCAAAGAGTAGGAAGCTCAAGACAGTCTTTCCCAGTGCCACACAGCTACCCAGTTATCGACTTGAATGATCAGATTAATCGGGTTATTCAGACAGTGCTACTCAACATGGACAGTGATCTTGTGTCAGACCCCTGCATTCAATTGCATTAGGGTTAACCCTAACCCTCACCCTAACCCTAACCCTAACCCTAACCCTCACCCTCACCCTCACCCTCACCCTAACCCTAACCCTCACCCTCACCCTAACCCTAAACCCTAGCCCTAACCCTAACCCTAACCCTACTTATTTATTTAGAGATATAGCACTGGCTCTTCCAGCCCAAAGAGCCTGTGCCACCCAGTTCAAAGTTCAAAGTAAATTTATTTTCAACGTACATATCAACATATCACAGTAAATATAAGAAACACAATAGAATCAGTGAAAGACGGCACCCAACAGAGGACAATGACGAACGTGCAAATACAAAGGAGAAAATAATAATAATTGCATTCTTAAAACTACATGTATGAAATTTCAACATCATGCATCTCACAATCACTACTCACCAAGGTAACCACAACATAGCTAACAGTAGAGCAGAAAGTCTGCCATAAGGCTATGGTAGGATGTAAAAAGCAACTGATAATAGATTCTGTAAATCTAAATGAAGCCCAAAGAAAAAGCAGAAATCTTTTATGTTGTTAAGTTGACTACTATAAAGCATTTTGATTCTGTCCCACATTCATAGTTAATGGAGGCTCTTTATATATAAACTATACCCAATACTTGTTCAATTCCTACAACACCTGATGAAGTATTGCCATACTATAATCAGTCTATCTATTAACAACCAAAAAGAGCAAACTCCGTCATCAAAATAAGCCGAGGCATTTTTCAGGGCAACCCTCTAAGCCCACTATGGTTTTGCAGGCTCTACGGAAAAGAGTACAGTCAATGTGTCGGGCCAAGACCCTTCATCAGGACTGGAGAAAAAAAGATGAGGTAGTGAATGAGAAGGTGGCGTGGAGTGAAGGAAGAACACAAGGTTAAGCCGGGAGGGAGGGTGAGGGTAAAGCAAAGAGCTGGGAAATAGATTGCTGAAAGAGATACAGAGCTGGAGAAGGAGGGATCTGATAGGAGAAAACAGCAGGCCATAGAATAAAGAAAAGAGGGAGGTGATGGGCAGGTAAGGAGATAAGGAGAGAGAGAGAGAGAAATGGGAATGGGGAATGGTGAAGGAGAGTGGGGGCATTACTGGAAGTTGATGTTCATGCTATTAGGTTGGTTTCCCAGATGGAATATAAGGTGTTGCCCCCCCCCCCCAACCTGACTATGGCCTCATCACGGCAGTAGAGGAGGCCATGGACTGACATGTTGGAATGGGAATGGAAAATGGAATTAAGATGGGTGGCCACTGGGAGAAATGGTTTCACCTATCACCTTGTGGTTCTTCCTTCCTTCCCCAAACCTTCATATTCTGATTCCTCATCTTTTTTCTCCAGTCCTGATTAACTGTTTTGGCCTGAAACATTGACCATACTCTTTTCCATAGATGCTGCCCAGCCTGCTAAGTTCCTCCAGCATTTTGTGTATGTTGCTTATATTTCCAGCATCTGCAGATTTTTTTGTTTGTTATTCCACTATGGTTTTGTCCAGCTTTAAACCCACTCATTAATTTACTGAATTGGATGAAAAAAGTGTATCAAATCAGAAATAACGTAACGAATTATACCTTCACACACCTTCTATACATGGGCCACTTAAAATTATATGCTCCTTCATCAGTAAGACTAAAGCCATTAATTCAAATAGTAGAACTATTTTCAAAAGCTATATATATGAACTTTGGATTAGATAAGTGCAGAACATTAAACATAATAGAGCTAGAAGAATATAAAACAGAGCAGCAGGATGCAATACAACCAATAGATAAATATGAAGCATGTAAGTATCTGAGATATCAAAAAGCACAGAAAATTGATCATACAGCGATAAATGGGAAAGCTTTTGATGTGATTTATCTCAAGGCTTATGAAAGTCGGCCAAACAGAGCTCAGTAGCAAATCTATAACAAAGGCAATAAGCAGTTTCACTATACCCATATTAAAGTATTCTCTTGGCATAATATCTTGTTCTGAAAATAATCCAGAAAATTTACAAAGAAAAATAAGAAGTGTAATGACAAATTTCAGAAAACACAATATACACTTCAATGCATTTAGATTAACGCTACCTGGCACTGAAGGAGGAAGAGGAATAACAGCCATAAGAAATTGGCACAACAGTCAGATAAAACTTACAAGGTATAATTTCATCAATGAAAACAGGATTCAACATTTTATGTGAGCATATGCAATTCTGATAAGAAATATACACCAGTAAATTTAAATGAAAGCATAACCAAGAAAAATGAAGAAATTTTCTATAGAAGAAAATGAAGAGAAGAAAATGTTAACTAATTGAAGAACACAATTGTCCATGGAAGGCCATGATCTGAGCAGATTAGACGTCAATAACAAAGTGTCAAATTCCTGGCTCAGAGTTGGGGACATTTTCCCAGAAACAATGGAGTTCCTTTCGGCAATACAGGACCGGGTGATTAACACAAAAAAATGATCTGAATTGTAAAATGAAAGACCAACAAATTTAAGATGATAAAAGCAGAAAATGTCAAGGGAAACTAGAAGCAATCCAACACATTACAGGATCCTGCAGCAGTTTAACTCAATCCGATTACTTACACAGTAAATCAAGTGTGTTACGTTCCCCATAACTGGGTGTCTGACCAGCAGAGAAAGAAGAATCCGTTGGAATCTGCTAGTACCAAACTAAAGGTGTCTATTAGTAAACTACACAATACAATATCAAAAATGCAAATATACATATAAAACAAGTTAGCAGTAATAAACCTAAAAGTGTAGGAATAATAATAATCAATAATAAACAAGCTCTATCGATGTCTAGGGGTAAATGAATTGTCATAGGAAAGTATAGAGTTCAGTTCATAAATGCTGAAGTAGTTATGGTTGTTGTATTGAAATTGTTGAAGAGAGAGAGAGAGAGAGAGAGAGAGAGAGAGTGAGAGAGAGGTAACAGCTACAGCAGCCAAACCTTCCTTTGCTTTCTTAATCCGTCATATTGTTGTGGCCATTCAGCTATGGCCGATCTGTTCTTCAGCTAAACTGTTCTTCTGTGGTGGACTCGTCACTCTAGCATGAGTGAACACACACACAAGTCCCCACCAGCCCTGCTGTAATACTGCGAGTTTTACTGACCAATCTCCTGGTTCGGTCTTCCCAACACTCAATCAGTGTCCACTGGTGTGTCTGAAGGGGGTCTCTCCAGACCTGTCTTTTATCCCCACTCACTGAGTCTCAGCTATCCATCAACTCTGAATGACCGTGTCCATCAAATCAGGCCACTCCTGCTATCTCCTGAGGAATGTTAACGAGCAAAGTACAGTCCTTGTAGAAGAAGGTAGATAATGCAGGAAGAGTCATAATACAGTAAATCAACAGTCTCTCTCCCCCTCTTATCTGTTGCAGATGTTCTTGCCTGGGCTTTATCTCTCTCTCTCATGAGCAGCATAACAACAGCAATAGTTTGTAGTTCTCAGGAGGGGGGTTGGGAATGGTTAACTCTTCACCCCATTGTCCATCAGGTCTGATCATCACTCATAACAAGTGGCAAATGTCATTCTCCAAAATCTTGCTTTAAATATATCTCATAAAAGACACAAAACCTTCCTATAAATGAAACCTGATCCAATTTTAGAGACAGAGTCCTAAAGTTATATTATGACAGATCGATTATTACAGATAGAACAATCCATAATAGCCATCCAGATATAATAATACAGGACAAACGAGCAAGAACAACTTGCTTAATAGTTATAGGTATTCCAAACACACATAACATACAGAAATCATTAAGTGAAAAGCACGAGGAACATGCTGAATTAAAAGAGGAAACTAGAAGACTATGGAACGTGAACAGGAATACATTGTCCCAATAGTAATATCTGCAACTGTATTATACCAAAGTCACTACACAATGGCATTAAACAATTAGGCCTACACAGTAATATTTAAGTAAGTCTCCAGAAAGCCACAATACTAAACACCAGTAGAATAGTCCAAAAGTTCCTAGCAACTGAGAAATCAGTGTGCTTGGCCATGCCCATGCCTTAGCTTGAGCTGAGAGAAATTAAAAATAATAAAAGCATGTGAAGGGTTTTCTTTCTCCCATCGGGTGGCAGTCTGAGAAATGCTCTGCAGATATTAGAAAAGCTGGGAAATAAAATACCACCCATAGACCAAAACAGAAACAAATCGAGACATGTCTCTACCCAGATTGGGCAGTGCTCTGGTCAACATCTGTTCTCCACGTTATGGGCGGCTGAAGCCAAAACCTGGCTGGAGGTATAAAAAGCTGTACCATTTCACTTTAGAAATGGAGAGATGTCTACGGAATAGACACCTCCGCTGACTGGGGATTGCCAGGGCATGCCTAGAGCTAGCGTTGGGCATTACAGTAAGTGAACTGCTAGTTCAGCGAACCACTGCTGAATAGGTGGGCAGGCACCAGCCAACATTCAAAGTCGCTCACCAACAACACAGGCTCCAACTGCTGTACGTGTTTCTCAGGAGGGCAGTCCACTTACAACTGAGACCACTCAAGCAGTGAAGAGAAGAATTGATCATTAGAAGTAAACACATTCATAATGTGTGTATATTATTGAGTAATGGAACTTGAGACTGACATGACAGCATTCAAGGACAAATTTCATAGCACAATAGCCCTTCATGTAAGTAAAGGCACAAAGAATAGCAGATCAACATACTGTAGAATGATAATAAAAAGTAACTTAATCCCAATAGACATGTTAAACCAAATAAAACATGAAGGTGTACAACAGTTAGAAAGAAGCCAACCTACAGACCACCAAGCTGTGCAGGAAAATAATGAAGATGCCTCCCTCCCCCTGAAGCGCTGATGAAAATAGAATTATTCAACAACGGCTCCAAAACCTGACATAATAGCAACAACACAGATGTAGGTCTTCCGCAGAATGCTGATCATGAAGCTGAGCTTACAGAAAAAATGTTGACATCACATTTACAGAATACACGGGCACTGACCCAACAAAAATACCAAAATAAAACTCATCATCAAAACACACCATGACCCTCCACGGAGGACATTCCCATGATCTGAACAGGCTAGATGTCGACAAGGAAACACTGAACGCTTGGCTCAGAGCTCTTCCCAGAAACAGAGGGTGCCTTGAGGTAATATACGCCCAGGTAATTAACACAAAAAAATTATCAAATACAAAATAAAAGATCAACTAATCCAAAGAGTACAAAGTTGAGTTTGTTCAATCACAAACAAGAGAAAATCTGCAGATGCCGAAATTTTGAAGCAACACACACAAAAGGCTGGAGGAACTCAGCAGGCCAGGCAGCACCGATGGAAAAGAGTACAATCAACGTTTCAGGCTGAGACCCTTCAGCAGGACTGAAAGGCCCAAGACGTCGACTGTACTCTTTTCCATCGATGCTGCCTGGCCTGCTGAGCTCCTCCAACATTTTGTGTGTGTGAGTTGAGCTTATTGTCACATGCTCAAGTACATGCATACACGGGGGCAATGTAAAACTTACTTGTAGCAGCATCACAGTCATATGGGATCATATAAGCATTTACAGACACTTAACATAAATTATACATAATTTTTACAAGAAAGAGCACAATTAGATTTTTAAAAGTCAGTTTTAGTGGCATGTGATAAAAGTGGTCATCGTGTTGCTGAACTGTAATGTGAGTTTGCCTGTTGGTTCAAGAATTGAACGGTTGAAGGGAAGTAGCTGTTCTGGAACCCAGTGGTTTGGGATGTCAGGCTTCCATCCCTCCTGCCCAATGGTAACTATGAAAAAAAATGGTCTGACCCTGACGATGATGAATGTTGCCTTCTGCAGAGAGTCGTGGGCAGAATCCAATACTCTCCGCAGCTTCTTACATTCCTACACATTCCACCTTCCACACCAGACCAACCTGAAACAGCATGCCTTCACAACTTTGTTAGTGTTCAGTGACCAGCCCAACATTCTTCACCTTTTCATTATGTAAAGCTAGTGGCACTCTTTTCCTTATAATTGCATTGATGGGCTGGGCCCAGGACAGGTCAGCCAATATGGCAACATGCCGGGAACTGAAAGCAATTTAAATCAGAGAGTCACTGTATACAGGGTTAAACATACGTTCAGCCCACTAAGTCCCTGCTATCATGGACCCATTTATATTAATCCCGTTTTATTCTCCTCTAAGTCACATCAACTCACCCCTGATTCTATAAGTCACTTCACATTTTAATGGCAAATCGTCCACCAACGTGACCGCCTGAGACATGGGAGAAACCTGGAGAACCTCAGAGAACACCCATCCAGTCACAGAGAGAACAGGAAAACTCCACACAGACAGCAATGGGCTTGGCTCACTGGATCTGAGAGACAGCAACTTAACCAATTGTACCACTGTGCCATCCTGGTGGCTGAGAGTGATTAAAATTGCTCCTGTTCTAGACGATTGAGTTAGAGGTTCAGAAGGAGTGCAATCTCAGCAGAGTGTCCATACGACACTCAAAGCTGCTGCACAGGTTGATTCTGTGGTTAAAAAGGCATACGGTGCATTGGCTTTCATCAATCATGAGATTGAGTTTAAGAGCCAAGAGGCAATGTTGCAGCTATATAGGACCCTGGTCAGATCCCACTTGGAGTACTGTGCTCAGTTCTGGTCACCTCACTACAGGAAGGATGTGGATATCATAGAAAGTGTGCAGAGGAGATTTACAAGGATGATGCCTGGATTGGGGAGCATGCCTTATGAGAACAGGTTGAGTGAACTCGGCCTTTTCTCCTTGGAGCGATGGAGGATGAGAGGTGACCTGATAGAGGTGTATAAGATAATGAGAGGCATTGATCGCATGGATAGTCAGAGGCTTTTCCCCGGGGCTGAAATGGCAAACATGAGAGGGCATGGTTTTAAACTGCTTGGAAGTAGGTACAGAGGAGATGTCGGGGATAAGTTTTTTACGCAAAGAGTGGTGAGTGCGTGGAATGGGCTGCCAGCGGCAATGGTGGAGGTGGAAACGATAGGGTCTTTTAAGAGACTCCTGGATGGCTACATGGAACTTAGAAACTTAGGAACTTAGAGGGCTATGGGTAAAGCCTATGTAGTTCTAAGGTAGGGACATGTTCAATACAGTGTTGTGGGCCGAAGGGCCTGTATTGTGCCTTATGCTTTCTGTTTCAGATCAGGGGTTAGAAGAGTGAGAGGGTCAGGGCTGTATTTTAGAGGAACCAGGGCAGCGTTGGTTCATGTAGAGTGGGGAATGGTGTACCACACTGGAGTGACCCCATGTGGATGAATTAAAACACGTACTTGACAACAGTCCCAATCCAGCATCAGAGAGTGAAACCTCATTGCTTACTGAGGCTCCAGCACCGGTAACCTCCAGAGGAACATTGTCTAACCTCTCTGTGGTGAATGAACTCTTCTCAGGCTTCCAGCTGGGTGCAGATGTTTCAATGACAAACTCCGCCATCTTCATCAGCGATGATGCCTGGGCATGTCTAGTCCAATGGTATTCAAACTCCCTGTTATCCATCCCTCCTGATTGGTTAGTCCTCACCCAGATTGCCACTGTCCCACCTTGCTTATAATAAAATTCTTTTTCTTATTTAGAGCGAGAGCTTTGTCTTTGTTAAAATTCTTTTATCCTAGTTTTATTTCAATGGCTTCCTTCACCAAGTGGTCCCAAAACCCATTGATGCAGCACAGTAGCTTTGTGATTTTGGAGCCAAAGTAAATACAGTGTTCTGCTACCGCTGATTTCTCTGGGTAACCCAAATGGATACATTTCCTGTGCTCCTTGATGCAGGTTTCCGCTACGCATCCCGTGTGGCTGATATACGCGGCTCTGCATTTTCACAGGGAATCCTGGAACTGCCAGCTGACCTGAGTCCCAGGTCACCTTTGACCTGCATAAGCTGTGATTTGAGCTTCCTTATTGGTTTATGCATGGTATTAGTCTGGTACTTATTCAGGCTCCTGGCGAATCTTCCAGAAACTGTGGAAGTATAGAGAAGTCAGGTGGTGGCGATGGTTCTTCCTTGTTAGGTTTCCCAGTTTTTCCACTGGCCCTTTGAAGGGCCCAATTGATTTCCTTCACCTTGTAGCCATTCGGTAGGAACCTAATGCATAATCGTCTTACTTCCTCATGGAGACTCTTGGGGTCTGAAATAGCTCTTGCATGGTTAATCAATGTATTTCCTCTAGAAGGGGAACTGATTTGGGTAGAGTGGCGGTGGGATTGCCCTCATCACTGGCTATTGCTAATTTCTACATGGAGGACTTTGAGGAGAGGGTGCTGGATTATACGGTGGAATTCAGGACCCTCACACTCGGTGTTGGATTACACGGTGGAATTCAGGACCCTCACCCTCGGTGCTGGATTACACGGTGGAATTCAGGACCCTCACACACGGTGCTGGATTACACGGTGGAATTCAGGACCCTCACACTCGGTGTTGGATTACACGGTGGAATTCAGGACCCTCACGCTCGGTGCTGGATTACACGGTGGAATTCAGGACCCTCACACTCGGTGTTGGATTACACGGTGGAATTCAGGACCCTCACACTCGGTGTTGGATTACACGGTGGAATTCAGGACCCTCACACTCGGTGCTGGATTACACGGTGGAATTCAGGACCCTCACACTCGGTGTTGGATTACACGGTGGAATTCAGGACCCTCACACTCGGTGTTGGATTACACGGTGGAATTCAGGACCCTCACACTCGGTGCCGGGTTACACGGTGGAATTCAGGACCCTCACACTCGGTGCTGGATTACACGGTGGAATTCAGGACCCTCACACTCGGTTTTGGATTACACGGTGGAATTCAGGACCCTTACACTCGGTGTTGGATTACACGGTGGAATTCAGGACCCTCACACTCGGTGTTGGATTACACGGTGGAATTCAGGACCCTCACACTCGGTGTTGGATTACACGGTGGAATTCAGGACCCTCACACTCGGCGCTGGATTACACGGTGGAATTCAGGACCCTCACACTCGGTGCTGGATTACACGGTGGAATTCAGGACCCTCCCACTCAGTGTTCGATTACACGGTGGAATTCAGGACCCTCACACTCTGTGTTGGATTACACGGTGGAATTCAGGACCCTCGCACTCGGTGCTGGATTACACGGTGGAATTCAGGACCCTCACACTCAGCGTTGGATTACACGGTGGAATTCAGGACCCTCACACTCGGTGTTGGATTACACGGTGAAATTCAGGACCCTTACACTCGGTGTTGGATTACACGGTGGAATTCAGGACACTGACACTCGGTGTTGGATTATACGGTGGAATTCAGGACCCTCTCACAAGGTGCTGGATTACACGGTGGAATTCAGGACCCTCGCACTCAGTGCTGGATTACACGGTGGAATTCAGGACCCTCACACACAGTGTTGGATTACATGGTGGAATTCAGGACCCTCACACTCGGTGTTGGATTACACGGTGGAATTCAGGACCCTCACACTCGGTGCTGGATTACACGGTGGAATTCAGGACCCTCACACTTGGTGCTGGATTACACGGTGGAATTCAGAACCCTCACACTCGGTGTTGGATTACACGGTGGAATTCAGGACCCTCACACTCGGTGTTGGATTACACGGTGGAATTCAGGACCCTCACACTTGGTGCTGGATTACACGGTGGAATTCAGGACCCTCCCACTCAGTGTTCGATTACACGGTGGAATTCAGGACCCTCACACTCGGTGTTGGATTACACGGTGGAATTCAGGACCCTCGCACTCAGTGCTGGATTACACGGTGGAATTCAGGACCCTCTCACACAGTGTTGGATTACATGGTGGAATTCAGGACCCTCTCACACGGTGTTGGATTACACGGTGGAATTCAGGACCCTCGCACTCAGTGCTGGATTACACGGTGGAATTCAGGACCCTCACACACAGTGTTGGATTACATGGTGGAATTCAGGACCCTCACACTCGGTGGTGGATTACACGGTGGAATTCAGGACCCTCACACTCGGTGGAATTCAGGACCCTCACACTAGGAGCTGGATTACACGGTGGAATTCAGGACCCTCACACTCGGTGTTGGATTACACTGTGGAATTCAGGACCCTCACACTCGGGGTTGGATTACACTGTGGAATTCAGGACCCTCACACTCCGTGTTGGATTACACGGTGGTATTCAGGGCCCTCACACCCGGTGCTGGATTACACGGTGGAATTCAGGACCCTCACACTCGGAGCTGGATTACACGGTGGAATTCAGGACCCTCACACTCGGTGCTGGATTAAACGGTGGAATTCAGGACCCTCCCACTCGGTGTTCGATTACACGGTGGAATTCAGGACCCTCACACTCGGTGTTGGATTACACAGTGGAATTCAGGACCCTCACACTCGGTGCTGGATTACACGGTGGAATTCAGGACCCTCACACTCGGTGCTGGATTACACGGTGGAATTCAGGACACTCACACTCGGTGCTGGATTACTCGGTGGAATTCCGGACCCTCACACTCGGTGGAATTCAGGACCCTCACACTAAGAGCTGGATTACAAGGTGGAATTCAGGACCCTCACACTCGGTGCTGGATTACACTGTGGAATTCAGGACCCTCACACCCGGTGTTGGATTACACAGTGGAATTCAGGACCCTCACACTCGGCGCTGGATTACACGGTGGAATTCAGGACCCTCACACACGGTGTTGGATTACACGGTGGAATTCAGGACCCGCACACTCGGTGTTGGATTACACGGTGGAATTCAGGACACTCACACTCGGTGCTGGATTACACGGTGGAATTCAGGACCCTCACACTCGGAGCTGGATTACACGGTGGAATTCAGGACCCTCACACTCGGTGCTGGATTACACGGTGGAATTCAGGACCCCCCCACTCCGTGTTCGATTACACGGTGGAATTCAGGACCCTCACACTCGGTGTTGGATTACACGGTGGAATTCAGGACACTCCCACTCGGTGTTCGATTACACGGTGGAATTCAGGACCCTCACACTCGGTGTTGGATTACACAGTGGAATTCAGGACCCTCACACTCGGTGCTGGATTACACGGTGGAATTCAGGACCCTCCCACTCGGTGTTCGATTACACGGTGGAATTCAGGACCCTCACACTCGGTGTTGGATTACACGGTGGAATTCAGGACCCTCACACTCGGTGCTGGATTACACGGTGGAATTCAGGACACTCACACTCGGTGCTGGATTACTCGGTGGAATTCAGGACCCTCACACTCGGTGGAATTCAGGACCCTCACACTAAGAGCTGGATTACACGGTGGAATTCAGGACCCTCACACTCGGTGCTGGATTACACGGTGGAATTCAGGACCCTCACACTCGGTGTTGGATTACACGGTGGAATTCAGGACCCTCACACTCGGCGCTGGATTACACGGTGGAATTCAGGACCCTCACACTCGGTGCTGGATTACACGGTGTAATTCAGGACCCTCCCACTCAGTGTTCGATTACACGGTGGAATTCAGGACCCTCACACTCGGTGTTGGATTACACGGTGGAATTCAGGACCCTCGCACTCAGTGCTGGATTACACGGTGGAATTCAGGACCCTCACACACAGTGTTGGATTACATGGTGGAATTCAGGACCCTCTCACACGGTGTTGGATTACACGGTGGAATTCCGGACCCTCGCACTCAGTGCTGGATTACACGGTGGAATTCAGGACCCTCACACACAGTGTTGGATTACATGGTGGAATTCAGGACCCTCACACTCGGTGTTGGATTACACGGTGGAATTCAGGACCCTCACACTCGGTGGAATTCAGGACCCTCACACTAGGAGCTGGATTACACGGTGGAATTCAGGACCCTCACATTCGGTGTTGGATTACACGGTGGAATTCAGGACCCTCCCACTCAGTGTTCGATTACACGGTGGAATTCAGGACCCTCACACTCGGTGTTGGATTACACGGTGGAATTCAGGACCCTCGCACTCAGTGCTGGATTACACGGTGGAATTCAGGACCCTCACACTCGGTGTTTGATTACACGGTGGAATTCAGGACCCTCACACTCGGTGTTGGATTACACGGTGAAATTCAGGACCCTTACACTCGGTGTTGGATTACACGGTGGAATTCAGGACTCTCACACTTGGTGTTGGATTACACGGTGGAATTCAGGACACTGACACTCGGTGTTGGATTACACGGTGGAATTCAGGACCCTCTCACACGGTGCTGGATTACACGGTGGAATTCAGGACCATCGCACTCAGTGCTGGATTACACGGTGGAATTCAGGACCCTCACACACAGTGTTGGATTACATGGTGGAATTCAGGACCCTCACACTCGGTGTTGGATTACACGGTGGAATTCAGGACCCTCACACTCGGTGCTGGATTACACGGTGGAATTCAGGACCCTCACACTCGGTGTTGGATTACACGGTGGAATTCAGGACCCTCACACTCGGTGCTGGATTACACGGTGAAATTCAGGACCCTTACACTCGGTGTTGGATTACACGGTGGAATTCAGGACCCTCACACTCGGTGCTGGATTACACGGTGGAATTCAGGACTCTCACACTTGGTGTTGGATTACACGGTGAAATTCAGGACCCTTACACTCGGTGTTGGATTACACGGTGGAATTCAGGACTCTCACACTTGGTGTTGGATTACACGGTGGAATTCAGGACACTGACACTCGGTGTTGGATTACACGGTGGAATTCAGGACCCTCTCACACGGTGCTGGATTACACGGTGGAATTCAGGACCCTCGCACTCAGTGCTGGATTACACGGTGGAATTCAGGACCCTCACACACAGTGTTGGATTACATGGTGGAATTCAGGACCCTCACACTCGGTGTTGGATTACACGGTGGAATTCAGGACCCTCACACTCGGTGCTGGATTACACGGTGGAATTCAGGACCCTCACACTCGGTGTTGGATTACACGGTGGAATTCAGGACCCTCACACTCGGCGCTGGATTACACGGTGGAATTCAGGACCCTCACACTCGGTGCTGGATTACACGGTGTAATTCAGGACCCTCCCACTCAGTGTTCGATTACACGGTGGAATTCAGGACCCTCACACTCGGTGTTGGATTACACGGTGGAATTCAGGACCCTCGCACTCAGTGCTGGATTACACGGTGGAATTCAGGACCCTCACACACAGTGTTGGATTACATGGTGGAATTCAGGACCCTCTCACACGGTGTTGGATTACACGGTGGAATTCCGGACCCTCGCACTCAGTGCTGGATTACACGGTGGAATTCAGGACCCTCACACACAGTGTTGGATTACATGGTGGAATTCAGGAACCTCACACTCGGTGTTGGATTACACGGTGGAATTCAGGACCCTCACACTCGGTGGAATTCAGGACCCTCACACTAGGAGCTGGATTACACGGTGGAATTCAGGACCCTCACACTCGGTGTTGGATTACACGGTGGAATTCAGGACCCTCACACTCGGTGTTGGATTACACGGTGGAATTCAGGACCCTCGCACTCAGTGCTGGATTACACGGTGGAATTCAGGACCCTCACACTCGGTGTTTGATTACACGGTGGAATTCAGGACCCTCACACTCGGTGTTGGATTACACGGTGAAATTCAGGACCCTTACACTCGGTGTTGGATTACACGGTGGAATTCAGGACTCTCACACTTGGTGTTGGATTACACGGTGGAATTCAGGACACTGACACTCGGTGTTGGATTACACGGTGGAATTCAGGACCCTCACACACAGTGTTGGATTACATGGTGGAATTCAGGACCCTCACACTCGGTGCTGGATTACACGGTGGAATTCAGGACCCTCACACTTGCTGCTGGATTACACGGTGGAATTCAGGACCCTCACACTCGGTGTTGGATTACACGGTGGAATTCAGGACCCTCACACTCGGTGTTGGATTACACGGTGGAATTCAGGACCCTCACACTCGGTGTTGGATTACACGGTGGAATTCAGGACCCTCACACTCGGTGTTGGATTACACGGTGGAATTCAGGACCCTCACACTCGGTGTTGGATTACACGGTGGAATTCAGGACCCTCACACTCGGTGTTGGATTACACCGTGGAATTCAGGACCCTCACACTCGGTGTTGGATTACACGGTGGAATTCAGGACCCTCACACTCGGCGCTGGATTACACGGTGTAATTCAGGACCCTCCCACTCAGTGTTCGATTACACGGTGGAATTCAGGACCCTCACACTAAGAGCTGGATTCCACGGTGGAATTCAGGACCCTCACACTCGGTGCTGGATTACACGGTGGAATTCAGGACCCTCACACTCGGTGTTGGAATACACGGTGGAATTCAGGACCCTCACACTCGGCGCTGGATTACACGGTGTAATTCAGGACCCTCCCACTCAGTGTTCGATTACACGGTGGAATTCAGGACCCTCACACTCAGTGTTGGATTACACGGTGGAATTCAGGACCCTCACACTCGGTGTTGGATTACACGGTGAAATTCAGGACCCTTACACTCGGTGTTGGATTACACGGTGGAATTCAGGACACTGACACTCGGTGTTGGATTATACGGTGGAATTCAGGACCCTCTCACAAGGTGCTGGATTACACGGTGGAATTCAGGACCCTCGCACTCAGTGCTGGATTACACGGTGGAATTCAGGACCCTCACACACAGTGTTGGATTACATGGTGGAATTCAGGACCCTCACACTCGGTGTTGGATTACACGGTGGAATTCAGGACCCTCACACTCGGTGCTGGATTACACGGTGGAATTCAGGACCCTCACACTTGGTGCTGGATTACACGGTGGAATTCAGAACCCTCACACTCGGTGTTGGATTACACGGTGGAATTCAGGACCCTCACACTCGGTGTTGGATTACACGGTGGAATTCAGGACCCTCACACTCGGTGCTGGATTACACGGTGGAATTCAGGACCCTCCCACTCAGTGTTCGATTACACGGTGGAATTCAGTACCCTCACACTCGGTGTTGGATTACACGGTGGAATTCAGGACCCTCGCACTCAGTGCTGGATTACACGGTGGAATTCAGGACCCTCTCACACAGTGTTGGATTACATGGTGGAATTCAGGACCCTCTCACACGGCGTTGGATTACACGGTGGAATTCAGGACCCTCGAACTCAGTGCTGGATTACACGGTGGAATTCAGGACCCTCACACACAGTGTTGGATTACATGGTGGAATTCAGGACCCTCACACTCGGTGGTGGATTACACGGTGGAATTCAGGACCCTCACACTAGGAGCTGGATTACACGGTGGAATTCAGGACCCTCACACTCGGTGTTGGATTACACTGTGGAATTCAGGACCCTCACACTCGGGGTTGGATTACACTGTGGAATTCAGGACCCTCACACTCCGTGTTGGATTACACGGTGGTATTCAGGGCCCTCACACCCGGTGCTGGATTATACGGTGGAATTCAGGACCCTCACACTCGGAGCTGGATTACACGGTGGAATTCAGTACCCTCACACTCGGTGCTGGATTACACGGTGGAATTCAGGACCCTCCCACTCGGTGTTCGATTACACGGTGGAATTCAGGACCCTCACACTCGGTGTTGGATTACACAGTGGAATTCAGGACCCTCACACTCGGTGCTGGATTACACGGTGGAATTCAGGACCCTCACACTCGGTGCTGGATTACACGGTGGAATTCAGGACACTCACACTCGGTGCTGGATTACTCGGTGGAATTCCGGACCCTCACACTCGGTGGAATTCAGGACCCTCACACTAAGAGCTGGATTACAAGGTGGAATTCAGGACCCTCACACTCGGTGCTGGATTACACTGTGGAATTCAGGACCCTCACACCCGGTGTTGGATTACACAGTGGAATTCAGGACCCTCACACTCGGCGCTGGATTACACGGTGGAATTCAGGACCCTCACACACGGTGTTGGATTACACGGTGGAATTTTGGACCCGCACACTCGGTGTTGGATTACACGGTGGAATTCAGGACACTCACACTCGGTGCTGGATTACACGGTGGAATTCAGGACCCTCACACTCGGAGCTGGATTACACGGTGGAATTCAGGACCCTCACACTCGGTGCTGGATTACACGGTGGAATTCAGGACCCCCCAACTCGGTGTTCGATTACACGGTGGAATTCAGGACCCTCACACTCGGTGTTGGATTACACAGTGGAATTCAGGACCCTCACACTCGGTGCTGGATTACACGGTGGAATTCAGGACCCTCCCACTCGGTTTTCGATTACACGGTGGAATTCAGGACCCTCACACTCGGTGTTGGATTACACGGTGGAATTCAGGACACTCACACTCGGTGCTGGATTACACGGTGGAATTCAGGACACTCACACTCGGTGCTGGATTACTCGGTGGAATTCAGGACCCTCACACTCGGTGGAATTCAGGACCCTCACACTAAGAGCTGGATTACACGGTGGAATTCAGGACCCTCACACTCGGTGCTGGATTACACGGTGGAATTCAGGACCCTCACACTCGGTGTTGGATTACACGGTGGAATTCAGGACCCTCACACTCGGCGCTGGATTACACGGTGGAATTCAGGACCCTCACACTCGGTGCTGGATTACACGGTGTAATTCAGGACCCTCCCACTCAGTGTTCGATTACACGGTGGAATTCAGGACCCTCACACTCGGTGTTGGATTACACGGTGGAATTCAGGACCCTCGCACTCAGTGCTGGATTACACGGTGGAATTCAGGACCCTCACACACAGTGTTGGATTACATGGTGGAATTCAGGACCCTCTCACACGGTGTTGGATTACACGGTGGAATTCCGGACCCTCGCACTCAGTGCTGGATTACACGGTGGAATTCAGGACCCTCACACACAGTGTTGGATTACATGGTGGAATTCAGGACCCTCACACTCGGTGTTGGATTACACGGTGGAATTCAGGACCCTCACACTCGGTGGAATTCAGGACCCTCACACTAGGAGCTGGATTACACGGTGGAATTCAGGACCCTCACACTCGGTGTTGGATTACACGGTGGAATTCAGGACCCTCCCACTCAGTGTTCGATTACACGGTGGAATTCAGGACCCTCACACTCGGTGTTGGATTACACGGTGGAATTCAGGACCCTCGCACTCAGTGCTGGATTACACGGTGGAATTCAGGACCCTCACACTCGGTGTTTGATTACACGGTGGAATTCAGGACCCTCACACTCGGTGTTGGATTACACGGTGAAATTCAGGACCCTCGCACTCAGTGCTGGATTACACGGTGGAATTCAGGACCCTCACACACAGTGTTGGATTACATGGTGGAATTCAGGACCCTCACACTCGGTGGTGGATTACACGGTGGAATTCAGGACCCTCACACTCGGTGGAATTCAGGACCCTCACACTAGGAGCTGGATTACACGGTGGAATTCAGGACCCTCACACTCGGTGTTGGATTACACTGTGGAATTCAGGACCCTCACATTCGGGGTTGGATTACACTGTGGAATTCAGGACCCTCACACTCCGTGTTGGATTACACGGTGGTATTCAGGGCCCTCACACCCGGTGCTGGATTATACGTTGGAATTCAGGACCCTCACACTCGGAGCTGGATTACACGGTGGAATTCAGGACCCTCACACTCGGTGCTGGATTACACGGTGGAATTCAGGACCCTCCCACTCGGTGTTCGATTACACGGTGGAATTCAGGACCCTCACACTCGGTGTTGGATTACACAGTGGAATTCAGGACCCTCACACTCGGTGCTGGATTACACGGTGGAATTCAGGACCCTCACACTCGGTGCTGGATTACACGGTGGAATTCAGGACACTCACACTCGGTGCTGGATTACTCGGTGGAATTCCGGACCCTCACACTCGGTGGAATTCAGGACCCTCACACTAAGAGCTGGATTACAAGGTGGAATTCAGGACCCTCACACTCGGTGCTGGATTACACTGTGGAATTCAGGACCCTCACACCCGGTGTTGGATTACACAGTGGAATTCAGGACCCTCACACTCGGCGCTGGATTACACGGTGGAATTCAGGACCCTCACACACGGTGTTGGATTACACGGTGGAATTCAGGACCCGCACACTCGGTGTTGGATTACACGGTGGAATTCAGGACACTCACACTCGGTGCTGGATTACACGGTGGAATTCAGGACCCTCACACTCGGAGCTGGATTACACGGTGGAATTCAGGACCCTCACACTCGGTGCTGGATTACACGATGGAATTCAGGACCCCGCCACTCGGTGTTCGATTACACGGTGGAATTCAGGACCCTCACACTCGGTGTTGGATTACACGGTGGAATTCAGGACACTCCCACTCGGTGTTCGATTACACGGTGGAATTCAGGACCCTCACACTCGGTGTTGGATTACACAGTGGAATTCAGGACCCTCACACTCGGTGCTGGATTTCACGGTGGAATTCAGGACCCTCCCACTCGGTTTTCGATTACACGGTGGAATTCAGGACCCTCACACTCGGTGTTGGATTACTCGGTGGAATTCAGGACCCTCACACTCGGTGCTGGATTACACGGTGGAATTCAGGACCCTCGCACTCAGTGCTGGATTACACGGTGGAATTCAGGACCCTCACACTCGGTGTTTGATTACACGGTGGAATTCAGGACCCTCACACTCGGTGTTGGATTACACGGTGGAATTCAGAACCCTCACACTCGGTGTTGGATTACACGGTGGAATTCAGGACCCTCACACTCGGTGTTGGATTACACGGTGGAATTCAGGACCCTCACACTCGGTGCTGGATTACACGGTGGAATTCAGGACCCTCCCACTCAGTGTTCGATTACACGGTGGAATTCAGTACCCTCACACTCGGTGTTGGATTACACGGTGGAATTCAGGACCCTCGCACTCAGTGCTGGATTACACGGTGGAATTCAGGACCCTCTCACACAGTGTTGGATTACATGGTGGAATTCAGGACCCTCTCACACGGCGTTGGATTACACGGTGGAATTCAGGACCCTCGAACTCAGTGCTGGATTACACGGTGGAATTCAGAACCCTCACACTCGGTGTTGGATTACACGGTGGAATTCAGGACCCTCACACTCGGTGTTGGATTACACGGTGGAATTCAGGACCCTCACACTCGGTGTTGAATTACACGGTGAAATTCAGGACCCTTACACTCGGTGTTGGATTACACGGTGGAATTCAGGACTCTCACACTTGGTGTTGGATTACACGGTGGAATTCAGGACACTGACACTCGGTGTTGGATTACACGGTGGAATTCAGGACCCTCACACACAGTGTTGGATTACATGGTGGAATTCAGGACCCTCACACTCGGTGCTGGATTACACGGTGGAATTCAGGACCCTCACACTTGCTGCTGGATTACACGGTGGAATTCAGGACCCTCACACTCGGTGTTGGATTACACGGTGGAATTCAGGACCCTCACACTCGGTGTTGGATTACACGGTGGAATTCAGGACCCTCACACTCGGTGTTGGATTACACGGTGGAATTCAGGACCCTCACACTCGGTGTTGGATTACACGGTGGAATTCAGGACCCTCGCACTCAGTGCTGGATTACACGGTGGAATTCAGGACCCTCACACTCGGTGTTTGATTACACGGTGGAATTCAGGACCCTCACACTCGGTGTTGGATTACACGGTGAAATTCAGGACCCTTACACTCGGTGTTGGATTACACGGTGGAATTCAGGACTCTCACACTTGGTGTTGGATTACACGGTGGAATTCAGGACACTGACACACGGTGTTGGATTACACGGTGGAATTCAGGACCCTCACACACAGTGTTGGATTACATGGTGGAATTCAGGAACCTCACACTCGGTGCTGGATTACACGGTGGAATTCAGGACCCTCACACTTGCTGCTGGATTACACGGTGGAATTCAGGACCCTCACACTCGGTGTTGGATTACACGGTGGAATTCAGGACCCTCACACTCGGTGTTGGATTACACGGTGGAATTCAGGACCCTCACACTCGGTGTTGGATTACACGGTGGAATTCAGGACCCTCACACTCGGTGTTGGATTACACGGTGGAATTCAGGACCCTCACACTCGGTGTTGGATTACACGGTGGAATTCAGGACCCTCACACTCGGTGTTGGATTACACGGTGGAATTCAGGACCCTCACACTCGGTGTTGGATTACACGGTGGAATTCAGGACCCTCACACTCGGTGTTGGATTACACCGTGGAATTCAGGACCCTCACACTCGGTGTTGGATTACACGGTGGAATTCAGGACCCTCACACTCGGCGCTGGATTACACGGTGTAATTCAGGACCCTCCCACTCAGTGTTCGATTACACGGTGGAATTCAGGACCCTCACACTAAGAGCTGGATTCCACGGTGGAATTCAGGACCCTCACACTCGGTGCTGGATTACACGGTGGAATTCAGGACCCTCACACTCGGTGTTGGAATACACGGTGGAATTCAGGACCCTCACACTCGGCGCTGGATTACACGGTGTAATTCAGGACCCTCCCACTCAGTGTTCGATTACACGGTGGAATTCAGGACCCTCACACTCAGTGTTGGATTACACGGTGGAATTCAGGACCCTCACACTCGGTGTTGGATTACACGGTGAAATTCAGGACCCTTACACTCGGTGTTGGATTACACGGTGGAATTCAGGACACTGACACTCGGTGTTGGATTATACGGTGGAATTCAGGACCCTCTCACAAGGTGCTGGATTACACGGTGGAATTCAGGACCCTCGCACTCAGTGCTGGATTACACGGTGGAATTCAGGACCCTCACACACAGTGTTGGATTACATGGTGGAATTCAGGACCCTCACACTCGGTGTTGGATTACACGGTGGAATTCAGGACCCTCACACTCGGTGCTGGATTACACGGTGGAATTCAGGACCCTCACACTTGGTGCTGGATTACACGGTGGAATTCAGAACCCTCACACTCGGTGTTGGATTACACGGTGGAATTCAGGACCCTCACACTCGGTGTTGGATTACACGGTGGAATTCAGGACCCTCACACTCGGTGCTGGATTACACGGTGGAATTCAGGACCCTCCCACTCAGTGTTCGATTACACGGTGGAATTCAGTACCCTCACACTCGGTGTTGGATTACACGGTGGAATTCAGGACCCTCGCACTCAGTGCTGGATTACACGGTGGAATTCAGGACCCTCTCACACAGTGTTGGATTACATGGTGGAATTCAGGACCCTCTCACACGGCGTTGGATTACACGGTGGAATTCAGGACCCTCGAACTCAGTGCTGGATTACACGGTGGAATTCAGGACCCTCACACACAGTGTTGGATTACATGGTGGAATTCAGGACCCTCACACTCGGTGGTGGATTACACGGTGGAATTCAGGACCCTCACACTCGGTGTTGGATTACACTGTGGAATTCAGGACCCTCACACTCGGGGTTGGATTACACTGTGGAATTCAGGACCCTCACACTCCGTGTTGGATTACACGGTGGTATTCAGGGCCCTCACACCCGGTGCTGGATTATACGGTGGAATTCAGGACCCTCACACTCGGAGCTGGATTACACGGTGGAATTCAGTACCCTCACACTCGGTGCTGGATTACACGGTGGAATTCAGGACCCTCCCACTCGGTGTTCGATTACACGGTGGAATTCAGGACCCTCACACTCGGTGTTGGATTACACAGTGGAATTCAGGACCCTCACACTCGGTGCTGGATTACACGGTGGAATTCAGGACCCTCACACTCGGTGCTGGATTACACGGTGGAATTCAGGACACTCACACTCGGTGCTGGATTACTCGGTGGAATTCCGGACCCTCACACTCGGTGGAATTCAGGACCCTCACACTAAGAGCTGGATTACAAGGTGGAATTCAGGACCCTCACACTCGGTGCTGGATTACACTGTGGAATTCAGGACCCTCACACCCGGTGTTGGATTACACAGTGGAATTCAGGACCCTCACACTCGGCGCTGGATTACACGGTGGAATTCAGGACCCTCACACACGGTGTTGGATTACACGGTGGAATTCAGGACCCGCACACTCGGTGTTGGATTACACGGTGGAATTCAGGACACTCACACTCGGTGCTGGATTACACGGTGGAATTCAGGACCCTCACACTCGGAGCAGGATTACACGGTGGAATTCAGGACCCTCACACTCGGTGCTGGATTACACGGTGGAATTCAGGACCCCCCCACTCGGTGTTCGATTACACGGTGGAATTCAGGACCCTCACACTCGGTGTTGGATTACACGGTGGAATTCAGGACACTCCCACTCGGTGTTCGATTACACGGTGGAATTCAGGACCCTCACACTCGGTGTTGGATTACACAGTGGAATTCAGGACCCTCACACTCGGTGCTGGATTACACGGTGGAATTCAGGACCCTCCCACTCGGTTTTCGATTACACGGTGGAATTCAGGACCCTCACACTCGGTGTTGGATTACACGGTGGAATTCAGGACACTCACACTCGGTGCTGGATTACACGGTGGAATTCAGGACACTCACACTCGGTGCTGGATTACTCGGTGGAATTCAGGACCCTCACACTCGGTGGAATTCAGGACCCTCACACTAAGAGCTGGATTACACGGTGGAATTCAGGACCCTCACACTCGGTGCTGGATTACACGGAGGAATTCAGGACCCTCACACTCGGTGTTGGATTACACGGTGGAATTCAGGACCCTCACACTCGGCGCTGGATTACACGGTGGAATTCAGGACCCTCACACTCGGTGCTGGATTACACGGTGTAATTCAGGACCCTCCCACTCAGTGTTCGATTACACGGTGGAATTCAGGACCCTCACACTCGGTGTTGGATTACACGGTGGAATTCAGGACCCTCGCACTCAGTGCTGGATTACACGGTGGAATTCAGGACCCTCACACACAGTGTTGGATTACATGGTGGAATTCAGGACCCTCTCACACGGTGTTGGATTACACGGTGGAATTCCGGACCCTCGCACTCAGTGCTGGATTACACGGTGGAATTCAGGACCCTCACACACAGTGTTGGATTACATGGTGGAATTCAGGACCCTCACACTCGGTGTTGGATTACACGGTGGAATTCAGGACCCTCACACTCGGTGGAATTCAGGACCCTCACACTAGGAGCTGGATTACACGGTGGAATTCAGGACCCTCACACTCGGTGTTGGATTACACGGTGGAATTCAGGACCCTCCCACTCAGTGTTCGATTACACTGTGGAATTCAGGACCCTCACACTCGGTGTTGGATTACACGGTGGAATTCAGGACCCTCGCACACAGTGCTGGATTACACGGTGGAATTCAGGACCCTCACACTCGGTGTTTGATTACACGGTGGAATTCAGGACCCTCACACTCGGTGTTGGATTACACGGTGAAATTCAGGACCCTCGCACTCAGTGCTGGATTACACGGTGGAATTCAGGACCCTCACACACAGTGTTGGATTACATGGTGGAATTCAGGACCCTCACACTCGGTGGTGGATTACACGGTGGAATTCAGGACCCTCACACTCGGTGGAATTCAGGACCCTCACACTAGGAGCTGGATTACACGGTGGAATTCAGGACCCTCACACTCGGTGTTGGATTACACTGTGGAATTCAGGACCCTCACATTCGGGGTTGGATTACACTGTGGAATTCAGGACCCTCACACTCCGTGTTGGATTACACGGTGGTATTCAGGGCCCTCACACCCGGTGCTGGATTATACGTTGGAATTCAGGACCCTCACACTCGGAGCTGGATTACACGGTGGAATTCAGGACCCTCACACTCGGTGCTGGATTACACGGTGGAATTCAGGACCCTCCCACTCGGTGTTCGATTACACGGTGGAATTCAGGACCCTCACACTCGGTGTTGGATTACACAGTGGAATTCAGGACCCTCACACTCGGTGCTGGATTACACGGTGGAATTCAGGACCCTCACACTCGGTGCTGGATTACACGGTGGAATTCAGGACACTCACACTCGGTGCTGGATTACTCGGTGGAATTCCGGACCCTCACACTCGGTGGAATTCAGGACCCTCACACTAAGAGCTGGATTACAAGGTGGAATTCAGGACCCTCACACTCGGTGCTGGATTACACTGTGGAATTCAGGACCCTCACACCCGGTGTTGGATTACACAGTGGAATTCAGGACCCTCACACTCGGCGCTGGATTACACGGTGGAATTCAGGACCCTCACACACGGTGTTGGATTACACGGTGGAATTCAGGACCCGCACACTCGGTGTTGGATTACACGGTGGAATTCAGGACACTCACACTCGGTGCTGGATTACACGGTGGAATTCAGGACCCTCACACTCGGAGCTGGATTACACGGTGGAATTCAGGACCCTCACACTCGGTGCTGGATTACACGATGGAATTCAGGACCCCGCCACTCGGTGTTCGATTACACGGTGGAATTCAGGACCCTCACACTCGGTGTTGGATTACACGGTGGAATTCAGGACACTCCCACTCGGTGTTCGATTACACGGTGGAATTCAGGACCCTCACACTCGGTGTTGGATTACACAGTGGAATTCAGGACCCTCACACTCGGTGCTGGATTACACGGTGGAATTCAGGACCCTCCCACTCGGTTTTCGATTACACGGTGGAATTCAGGACCCTCACACTCGGTGTTGGATTACACGGTGGAATTCAGGACCCTCACACTCGGTGCTGGATTACACGGTGGAATTCAGGACACTCACACTCGGTGCGGGATTACTCGGTGGAATTCAGGACCCTCACACTCGGTGGAATTCAGGACCCTCACACTAAGAGCTGGATTACACGGTGGAATTCAGGACCCTCACACTTGGTGCTGGATTACACGGTGGAATTCAGGACCCTCACACCCGGTGTTGGATTACACGGTGGAATTCAGGACCCTCACACTCGGCGCTGGATTACACGGTGGAATTCAGGACCCTCACACACGGTGTTGGATTACACGGTGGAATTCAGGACCCGCACACTCGGTGTTGGATTACACGGTGGAATTCAGGACACTCACACTCGGTGCTGGATTACACGGTGGAATTCAGGACCCTCACACTCGGAGCAGGATTACACGGTGGAATTCAGGACCCTCACACTCGGTGCTGGATTACACGGTGGAATTCAGGACCCCCCCACTCGGTGTTCGATTACACGGTGGAATTCAGGACCCTCACACTCGGTGTTGGATTACACGGTGGAATTCAGGACACTCCCACTCGGTGTTCGATTACACGGTGGAATTCAGGACCCTCACACTCGGTGTTGGATTACACAGTGGAATTCAGGACCCTCACACTCGGTGCTGGATTACACGGTGGAATTCAGGACCCTCCCACTCGGTTTTCGATTACACGGTGGAATTCAGGACCCTCACACTCGGTGTTGGATTACACGGTGGAATTCAGGACACTCACACTCGGTGCTGGATTACACGGTGGAATTCAGGACACTCACACTCGGTGCTGGATTACTCGGTGGAATTCAGGACCCTCACACTCGGTGGAATTCAGGACCCTCACACTAAGAGCTGGATTACACGGTGGAATTCAGGACCCTCACACTCGGTGCTGGATTACACGGAGGAATTCAGGACCCTCACACTCGGTGTTGGATTACACGGTGGAATTCAGGACCCTCACACTCGGCGCTGGATTACACGGTGGAATTCAGGACCCTCACACTCGGTGCTGGATTACACGGTGTAATTCAGGACCCTCCCACTCAGTGTTCGATTACACGGTGGAATTCAGGACCCTCACACTCGGTGTTGGATTACACGGTGGAATTCAGGACCCTCGCACTCAGTGCTGGATTACACGGTGGAATTCAGGACCCTCACACACAGTGTTGGATTACATGGTGGAATTCAGGACCCTCTCACACGGTGTTGGATTACACGGTGGAATTCCGGACCCTCGCACTCAGTGCTGGATTACACGGTGGAATTCAGGACCCTCACACACAGTGTTGGATTACATGGTGGAATTCAGGACCCTCACACTCGGTGTTGGATTACACGGTGGAATTCAGGACCCTCACACTCGGTGGAATTCAGGACCCTCACACTAGGAGCTGGATTACACGGTGGAATTCAGGACCCTCACACTCGGTGTTGGATTACACGGTGGAATTCAGGACCCTCCCACTCAGTGTTCGATTACACTGTGGAATTCAGGACCCTCACACTCGGTGTTGGATTACACGGTGGAATTCAGGACCCTCGCACTCAGTGCTGGATTACACGGTGGAATTCAGGACCCTCACACTCGGTGTTTGATTACACGGTGGAATTCAGGACCCTCACACTCGGTGTTGGATTACACGGTGAAATTCAGGACCCTCGCACTCAGTGCTGGATTACACGGTGGAATTCAGGACCCTCACACACAGTGTTGGATTACATGGTGGAATTCAGGACCCTCACACTCGGTGGTGGATTACACGGTGGAATTCAGGACCCTCACACTCGGTGGAATTCAGGACCCTCACACTAGGAGCTGGATTACACGGTGGAATTCAGGACCCTCACACTCGGTGTTGGATTACACTGTGGAATTCAGGACCCTCACATTCGGGGTTGGATTACACTGTGGAATTCAGGACCCTCACACTCCGTGTTGGATTACACGGTGGTATTCAGGGCCCTCACACCCGGTGCTGGATTATACGTTGGAATTCAGGACCCTCACACTCGGAGCTGGATTACACGGTGGAATTCAGGACCCTCACACTCGGTGCTGGATTACACGGTGGAATTCAGGACCCTCCCACTCGGTGTTCGATTACACGGTGGAATTCAGGACCCTCACACTCGGTGTTGGATTACACAGTGGAATTCAGGACCCTCACACTCGGTGCTGGATTACACGGTGGAATTCAGGACCCTCACACTCGGTGCTGGATTACACGGTGGAATTCAGGACACTCACACTCGGTGCTGGATTACTCGGTGGAATTCCGGACCCTCACACTCGGTGGAATTCAGGACCCTCACACTAAGAGCTGGATTACAAGGTGGAATTCAGGACCCTCACACTCGGTGCTGGATTACACTGTGGAATTCAGGACCCTCACACCCGGTGTTGGATTACACGGTGGAATTCAGGACCCTCACACACGGTGTTGGATTACACGGTGGAATTCAGGACCCGCACACTCGGTGTTGGATTACACGGTGGAATTCAGGACACTCACACTCGGTGCTGGATTACACGGTGGAATTCAGGACCCTCACACTCGGAGCTGGATTACACGGTGGAATTCAGGACCCTCACACTCGGTGCTGGATTACACGATGGAATTCAGGACCCCGCCACTCGGTGTTCGATTACACGGTGGAATTCAGGACCCTCACACTCGGTGTTGGATTACACGGTGGAATTCAGGACACTCCCACTCGGTGTTCGATTACACGGTGGAATTCAGGACCCTCACACTCGGTGTTGGATTACACAGTGGAATTCAGGACCCTCACACTCGGTGCTGGATTACACGGTGGAATTCAGGACCCTCCCACTCGGTTTTCGATTACACGGTGGAATTCAGGACCCTCACACTCGGTGTTGGATTACACGGTGGAATTCAGGACCCTCACACTCGGTGGAATTCAGGACCCTCACACTAGGAGCTGGATTACACGGTGGAATTCAGGACCCTCACACTCGGTGTTGGATTACACGGTGGAATTCAGGACCCTCCCACTCAGTGTTCGATTACACGGTGGAATTCAGGACCCTCACACTCGGTGTTGGATTACACGGTGGAATTCAGGACCCTCGCACTCAGTGCTGGATTACACGGTGGAATTCAGGACCCTCACACTCGGTGTTTGATTACACGGTGGAATTCAGGACCCTCACACTCGGTGTTGGATTACACGGTGAAATTCAGGACCCTCGCACTCAGTGCTGGATTACACGGTGGAATTCAGGACCCTCACACACAGTGTTGGATTACATGGTGGAATTCAGGACCCTCACACTCGGTGGTGGATTACACGGTGGAATTCAGGACCCTCACACTCGGTGGAATTCAGGACCCTCACACTAGGAGCTGGATTACACGGTGGAATTCAGGACCCTCACACTCGGTGTTGGATTACACTGTGGAATTCAGGACCCTCACATTCGGGGTTGGATTACACTGTGGAATTCAGGACCCTCACACTCCGTGTTGGATTACACGGTGGTATTCAGGGCCCTCACACCCGGTGCTGGATTATACGTTGGAATTCAGGACCCTCACACTCGGAGCTGGATTACACGGTGGAATTCAGGACCCTCACACTCGGTGCTGGATTACACGGTGGAATTCAGGACCCTCCCACTCGGTGTTCGATTACACGGTGGAATTCAGGACCCTCACACTCGGTGTTGGATTACACAGTGGAATTCAGGACCCTCACACTCGGTGCTGGATTACACGGTGGAATTCAGGACCCTCACACTCGGTGCTGGATTACACGGTGGAATTCAGGACACTCACACTCGGTGCTGGATTACTCGGTGGAATTCCGGACCCTCACACTCGGTGGAATTCAGGACCCTCACACTAAGAGCTGGATTACAAGTTGGAATTCATGACCCTCACACTCGGTGCTGGATTACACTGTGGAATTCAGGACCCTCACACCCGGTGTTGGATTACACAGTGGAATTCAGGACCCTCACACTCGGCGCTGGATTACACGGTGGAATTCAGGACCCTCACACATGGTGTTGGATTACACGGTGGAATTCAGGACCCGCACACTCGGTGTTGGATTACACGGTGGAATTCAGGACACTCACACTCGGTGCTGGATTACACGGTGGAATTCAGGACCCTCACACTCGGAGCTGGATTACACGGTGGAATTCAGGACCCTCACACTCGGTGCTGGATTACACGATGGAATTCAGGACCCCGCCACTCGGTGTTCGATTACACGGTGGAATTCAGGACCCTCACACTCGGTGTTGGATTACACGGTGGAATTCAGGACACTCCCACTCGGTGTTCGATTACACGGTGGAATTCAGGACCCTCACACTCGGTGTTGGATTACACAGTGGAATTCAGGACCCTCACACTCGGTGCTGGATTACACGGTGGAATTCAGGACCCTCCCACTCGGTTTTCGATTACACGGTGGAATTCAGGACCCTCACACTCGGTGTTGGATTACACGGTGGAATTCAGGACCCTCACACTCGGTGCTGGATTACACGGTGGAATTCAGGACACTCACACTCGGTGCGGGATTACTCGGTGGAATTCAGGACCCTCACACTCGGTGGAATTCAGGACCCTCACACTAAGAGCTGGATTACACGGTGGAATTCAGGACCCTCACACTTGGTGCTGGATTACACGGTGGAATTCAGGACCCTCACACTCGGTGTTGGATTACACGGTGGAATTCAGGACCCTCACACTCGGCGCTGGATTACACGGTGGAATTCAGGACCCTCACACTCGGTGCTGGATTACACGGTGTAATTCAGGACCCTCCCACTCAGTGTTCGATTACACGGTGGAATTCAGGACCCTCACACTCGGTGTTGGATTACACGGTGGAATTCAGGACCCTCGCACTCAGTGCTGGATTACACGGTGGAATTCAGGATCCTCACACACAGTGTTGGATTACATGGTGGAATTCAGGACCCTCTCACACGGTGTTGGATTACACGGTGGAATTCCGGACCCTCGCACTCAGTGCTGGATTACACGGTGGAATTCAGGACCCTCACACACAGTGTTGGATTACATGGTGGAATTCAGGACCCTCACACTCGGTGTTGGATTACACGGTGGAATTCAGGACCCTCACACTCGGTGGAATTCAGGACCCTCACACTAGGAGCTGGATTACACGGTGGAATTCAGGACCCTCACACTCGGTGTTGGATTACACGGTGGAATTCAGGACCCTCCCACTCAGTGTTCGATTACACGGTGGAATTCAGGACCCTCACACTCGGTGTTGGATTACACGGTGGAATTCAGGACCCTCGCACTCAGTGCTGGATTACACGGTGGAATTCAGGACCCTCACACTCAGTGTTTGATTACACGTTGGAATTCAGGACCCTCACACTCGGTGTTGGATTACACGGTGAAATTCAGGACCCTTACACTCGGTGTTGGATTACACGGTGGAATTCAGGACTCTCACACTTGGTGTTGGATTACACGGTGGAATTCAGGACACTGACACTCGGTGTTGGATTACACGGTGGAATTCAGGACCCTCTCACACGGTGCTGGATTACACGGTGGAATTCAGGACCCTCGCACTCAGTGCTGGATTACACGGTGGAATTCAGGACCCTCACACACAGTGTTGGATTACATGGTGGAATTCAGGACCCTCACACTCGGTTTTGGATTACACGGTGGAATTCAGGACCCTCACACTCGGTGCTGGATTACACGGTGGAATTCAGGACCCTCACACTCGGTGTTGGATTACACGGTGGAATTCAGGACCCTCACACTCGGCGCTGGATTACACGGTGGAATTCAGGACCCTCACACTCGGTGCTGGATTACACGGTGTAATTCAGGACCCTCCCACTCAGTGTTCGATTACACGGTGGAATTCAGGACCCTCACACTCGGTGTTGGATTACACGTTGGAATTCAGGACCCTCGCACTCAGTGCTGGATTACACGGTGGAATTCAGGACCCTCACACACAGTGTTGGATTACATGGTGGAATTCAGGACCCTCTCACACGGTGTTGGATTACACGGTGGAATTCCGGACCCTCGCACTCAGTGCTGGATTACACGGTGGAATTCAGGACCCTCACACACAGTGTTGGATTACATGTTGGAATTCAGGACCCTCACACTCGGTGTTGGATTACACGGTGGAATTCAGGACCCTCCCTCTCGGTGTTCGATTACACGGTGGAATTCAGGACCCTCACACTCGGTGTTGGATTACACAGTGGAATTCAGGACCCTCACACTCGGTGCTGGATTACACGGTGGAATTCAGGACCCTCACACTCGGTGCTGGATTACACGGTGGAATTCAGGACACTCACACTCGGTGCTGGATTACTCGGTGGAATTCCGGACCCTCACACTCGGTGGAATTCAGGACCCTCACACTAAGAGCTGGATTACAAGGTGGAATTCAGGACCCTCACACTCGGTGCTGGATTACACAGTGGAATTCAGGACCCTCACACTCGGCGCTGGATTACACGGTGGAATTCAGGACCCTCACACATGGTGTTGGATTACACGGTGGAATTCAGGACCCGCACACTCGGTGTTGGATTACACGGTGGAATTCAGGACACTCACACTCGGTGCTGGATTACACGGTGGAATTCAGGACCCTCACACTCGGAGCTGGATTACACGGTGGAATTCAGGACCCTCACACTCGGTGCTGGATTACACGATGGAATTCAGGACCCCGCCACTCGGTGTTCGATTACACGGTGGAATTCAGGACCCTCACACTCGGTGTTGGATTACACGGTGGAATTCAGGACACTCCCACTCGGTGTTCGATTACACGGTGGAATTCAGGACCCTCACACTCGGTGTTGGATTACACAGTGGAATTCAGGACCCTCACACTCGGTGCTGGATTACACGGTGGAATTCAGGACCCTCCCACTCGGTTTTCGATTACACGGTGGAATTCAGGACCCTCACACTCGGTGTTGGATTACACGGTGGAATTCAGGACCCTCACACTCGGTGCTGGATTACACGGTGGAATTCAGGACACTCACACTCGGTGCGGGATTACTCGGTGGAATTCAGGACCCTCACACTCGGTGGAATTCAGGACCCTCACACTAAGAGCTGGATTACACGGTGGAATTCAGGACCCTCACACTTGGTGCTGGATTACACGGTGGAATTCAGGACCCTCACACTCGGTGTTGGATTACACGGTGGAATTCAGGACCCTCACACTCGGCGCTGGATTACACGGTGGAATTCAGGACCCTCACACACGGTGCTGGATTACACGGTGTAATTCAGGACCCTCCCACTCAGTGTTCGATTACACGGTGGAATTCAGGACCCTCACACTCGGTGTTGGATTACACGGTGGAATTCAGGACCCTCGCACTCAGTGCTGGATTACACGGTGGAATTCAGGATCCTCACACACAGTGTTGGATTACATGGTGGAATTCAGGACCCTCTCACACGGTGTTGGATTACACGGTGGAATTCCGGACCCTCGCACTCAGTGCTGGATTACACGGTGGAATTCAGGACCCTCACACACAGTGTTGGATTACATGGTGGAATTCAGGACCCTCACACTCGGTGTTGGATTACACGGTGGAATTCAGGACCCTCACACTCGGTGGAATTCAGGACCCTCACACTAGGAGCTGGATTACACGGTGGAATTCAGGACCCTCACACTCGGTGTTGGATTACACGGTGGAATTCAGGACCCTCCCACTCAGTGTTCGATTACACGGTGGAATTCAGGACCCTCACACTCGGTGTTGGATTACACGGTGGAATTCAGGACCCTCGCACTCAGTGCTGGATTACACGGTGGAATTCAGGACCCTCACACTCAGTGTTTGATTACACGTTGGAATTCAGGACCCTCACACTCGGTGTTGGATTACACGGTGAAATTCAGGACCCTTACACTCGGTGTTGGATTACACGGTGGAATTCAGGACTCTCACACTTGGTGTTGGATTACACGGTGGAATTCAGGACACTGACACTCGGTGTTGGATTACACGGTGGAATTCAGGACCCTCTCACACGGTGCTGGATTACACGGTGGAATTCAGGACCCTCGCACTCAGTGCTGGATTACACGGTGGAATTCAGGACCCTCACACACAGTGTTGGATTACATGGTGGAATTCAGGACCCTCACACTCGGTTTTGGATTACACGGTGGAATTCAGGACCCTCACACTCGGTGCTGGATTACACGGTGGAATTCAGGACCCTCACACTCGGTGTTGGATTACACGGTGGAATTCAGGACCCTCACACTCGGCGCTGGATTACACGGTGGAATTCAGGACCCTCACACTCGGTGCTGGATTACACGGTGTAATTCAGGACCCTCCCACTCAGTGTTCGATTACACGGTGGAATTCAGGACCCTCACACTCGGTGTTGGATTACACGTTGGAATTCAGGACCCTCGCACTCAGTGCTGGATTACACGGTGGAATTCAGGACCCTCACACACAGTGTTGGATTACATGGTGGAATTCAGGACCCTCTCACACGGTGTTGGATTACACGGTGGAATTCCGGACCCTCGCACTCAGTGCTGGATTACACGGTGGAATTCAGGACCCTCACACACAGTGTTGGATTACATGTTGGAATTCAGGACCCTCACACTCGGTGTTGGATTACACGGTGGAATTCAGGACCCTCCCTCTCGGTGTTCGATTACACGGTGGAATTCAGGACCCTCACACTCGGTGTTGGATTACACAGTGGAATTCAGGACCCTCACACTCGGTGCTGGATTACACGGTGGAATTCAGGACCCTCACACTCGGTGCTGGATTACACGGTGGAATTCAGGACACTCACACTCGGTGCTGGATTACTCGGTGGAATTCCGGACCCTCACACTCGGTGGAATTCAGGACCCTCACACTAAGAGCTGGATTACAAGGTGGAATTCAGGACCCTCACACTCGGTGCTGGATTACACTGTGGAATTCAGGACCCTCACACCCGGTGTTGGATTACACAGTGGAATTCAGGACCCTCACACTCGGTGTTGGATTACACGGTGGAATTCAGGACCCTCACACACGGTGTTGGATTACACGGTGGAATTCAGGACCCGCACACTCGGTGTTGGATTACACGGTGGAATTCAGGACACTCACACTCGGTGCTGGATTACATGGTGGAATTCAGGACCCTCACACTCGGAGCTGGATTACACGGTGGAATTCAGGACCCTCACACTCGGTGCTGGATTACACGGTGGAATTCAGGACCCCCCCACTCGGTGTTCGATTTCACGGTGGAATTCAGGACCCTCACACTCGGTGTTGGATTACACGGTGGAATTCAGGACACTCCCACTCGGTGTTCGATTACACGGTGGAATTCAGGACCCTCACACTCGGTGTTGGATTACACAGTGGAATTCAGGACCCTCACACTCGGTGCTGGATTACACGGTGGAATTCAGGACCCTCCCACTCGGTGTTCGATTACACGGTGGAATTCAGGACCCTCACACACAGTGTTGGATTACATGGTGGAATTCAGGACCCTCACACTCGGTGTTGGATTACACGGTGGAATTCAGGACCCTCACACTCGGTGGAATTCAGGACCCTCACACTAGGAGCTGGATTACACGGTGGAATTCAGGACCCTCACACTCGGTGTTGGATTACACGGTGGAATTCAGGACCCTCCCACTCAGTGTTCGATTACACGGTGGAATTCAGGACCCTCACACTCGGTGTTGGATTACACGGTGGAATTCAGGACCCTCGCACTCAGTGTTGGATTACACGGTGAAATTCAGGACCCTTACACTCGGTGTTGGATTACACGGTGGAATTCAGGACTCTCACACTTGGTGTTGGATTACACGGTGGAATTCAGGACACTGACACTCGGTGTTGGATTACACGGTGGAATTCAGGACCCTCTCACACGGTGCTGGATTACACGGTGGAATTCAGGACCCTCGCACTCAGTGCTGGATTACACGGTGGAATTCAGGACCCTCACACACAGTGTTGGATTACATGGTGGAATTCAGGACCCTCACACTCGGTGTTGGATTACACGGTGGAATTCAGGACCCTCACACTCGGTGCTGGATTACACGGTGGTATTCAGGACCCACACACTCGGTGTTGGATTACACGGTGGAATTCAGGACCCTCACACTCGGCGCTGGATTACACGGTGGAATTCAGGACCCTCACACTCGGTGCTGGATTACACGGTGTAATTCAGGACCCTCCCACTCAGTGTTCGATTACACGTTGGAATTCAGGACCCTCACACTCGGTGTTGGATTACACGGTGGAATTCAGGACCCTCGCACTCAGTGCTGGATTACACGGTGGAATTCAGGACCCTCACACACAGTGTTGGATTACATGGTGGAATTCAGGACCCTCTCTCACGGTGTTGGATTACACGGTGGAATTCCGGACCCTCGCACTCAGTGCTGGATTACACGGTGGAATTCAGGACCCTCACACACAGTGTTGGATTACATGGTGGAATTCAGGACCCTCACACTCGGTGTTGGATTACACGGTGGAATTCAGGACCCTCCCACTCGGTGTTCGATTACACGGTGGAATTCAGGACCCTCACACTCGGTGTTGGATTACACAGTGGAATTCAGGACCCTCACACTCGGTGCTGGATTACACGGTGGAATTCAGAACCCTCACACTCGGTGCAGGATTACACGGTGGAATTCAGGACACTCACACTCGGTGCTGGATTACTCGGTGGAATTCCGGACCCTCACACTCGGTGGAATTCAGGACCCTCACACTAAGAGCTGGATTACTAGGTGGAATTCAGGACCCTCACACTCGGTGCTGGATTACACTGTGGAATTCAGGACCCTCACACCCGGTGTTGGATTACACAGTGGAATTCAGGACCCTCACACTCGGCGCTGGATTACACGGTGGAATTCAGGACCCTCACACACGGTGTTGGATTACACGGTGGAATTCAGGACCCGCACACTCGGTGTTGGATTACACGGTGGAATTCAGGACACTCACACTCGGTGCTGGATTACACGGTGGAATTCAGGACCCTCACACTCGGAGCTGGATTACACGGTGGAATTCAGGACCCTCACACTCGGTGCTGGATTACACGATGGAATTCAGGACCCCCCCACTCGGTGTTCGATTACACGGTGGAATTCAGGACCCTCACACTCGGTGTTGGATTACACGGTGGAATTCAGGACACTCCCACTCGGTGTTCGATTACACGGTGGAATTCAGGACCCTCACACTCGGTGTTGGATTACACAGTGGAATTCAGGACCCTCACACTCGGTGCTGGATTACACGGTGGAATTCAGGACCCTCCCACTCGGTGTTCGATTACACGGTGGAATTCAGGACCCTCACACTCGGTGTTGGATTACACGGTGGAATTCAGGACCCTCACACTCGGTGCTGGTTTACACGGTGGAATTCAGGACACTCACACTCGGTGCTGGATTACTCGGTGGAATTCAGGACCCTCACACTCGGTGGAATTCAGGACCCTCACACTAAGAGCTGGATTACACGTTGGAATTCAGGACCCTCACACTCGGTGCTGGATTACACGGTGGAATTCAGGACCCTCACACTCGGTGTTGGATTACACGGTGGAATTCAGGACCCTCACACTCGGCGCTGGATTACACGGTGGAATTCAGGACCCTCACACTCGGTGCTGGATTACACGGTGTAATTCAGGACCCTCCCACTCAGTGTTCGATTACACGGTGGAATTCAGGACCCTCGCACTCAGTGCTGGATTACACGGTGGAATTCAGGACCCTCACACACAGTGTTGGATTACATGGTGGAATTCAGGACCCTCTCACACGGTGTTGGATTACACGGTGGAATTCCGGACCCTCGCACTCAGTGCTGGATTACACGGTGGAATTCAGGACCCTCACACACAGTGTTGGATTACATGGTGGAATTCAGGACCCTCACACTCGGTGTTGGATTACACGGTGGAATTCAGGACCCTCACACTAGGAGCTGGATTACACGGTGGAATTCAGGACCCTCACACTCGGTGTTGGATTACACGGTGGAATTCAGGACCCTCCCACTCAGTGTTCGATTACACGGTGGAATTCAGGACCCTCACACTCGGTGCTGGATTACACGGTGTAATTCAGGACCCTCCCACTCAGTGTTCGATTACACGGTGGAATTCAGGACCCTCACACCCGGTGTTGGATTACACGGTGGAATTCAGGACCCTCGCACTCAATGCTGGATTACACGGTGGAATTCAGGACCCTCACACACAGTGTTGGATTACATGGTGGAATTCAGGACCCTCTCACACGGTGTTGGATTACACGGTGGAATTCAGGACCCT
Organism: Hypanus sabinus; assembly: GCF_030144855.1. Classification (NCBI taxonomy): domain Eukaryota; kingdom Metazoa; phylum Chordata; class Chondrichthyes; order Myliobatiformes; family Dasyatidae; genus Hypanus; species Hypanus sabinus. Next base: position 17,091,828 of record NC_082720.1, read on the forward strand.
CGCACTCAGTGCTGGATTACACGGTGGAATTCAGGACCCTCACACTCGGTGCTGGATTACACGGTGGAATTCAGTACCCTCGCACTCGGTGTTGGATTACACGGTGGAGTTCAGGACCCTCACACTCGGTGCTGGATTACACGGTGGAATTCAGGACACTCACACTCGGTGCTAGATTACTCGGTGGAATTCAGGACCCTCACACTCGGAGCTGGATTATACGGTGGAATTCAGGACCCTCACACTCGGTGTTGGATTACACGGTGGAATTCAGTACCCTCACACTCGGTGGAATTCAGGACCCTCACACTAAGAGCTGGATTACACGGTGGAATTCAGGACCCTCACACACAGTGTTGGATTACATGGTGGGATTCAGGACCCTCACACTCGGTGTTGGATTACACGGTGGAATTCAGGACCCTCACACTCGGTGCTGGATTACACGGTGGAATTCAGGACCCTCACACTTGGTGCTGGATTACACGGTGGAATTCAGCACCCTCACACTCGGTGTTGGATTACACGGTGGAATTCAGGACCCTCACACTAGGTGTTAGATTACACGGTGGAATTCAGGACCCTCACACTCGGTGCTGGATTACACGGCGGAATTAAGGACCCTCACACTCGGTGTTGGATTACACGGTGGAATTCAGGAACCTCACAATCGGTGCTGGATAACACGGTGGAATTCAGGACCCTCACACTCGGTGCTGGATTACACGGTGGAATTCAGAACCCTCACACTCGGTGCTGGATTACACTGTGGAATTCAGGACCCTCACACTCGGTGCTGGATTACTCGGTGGAATTCAGGAGCCTCACACTCGGTGGAATTCAGGACCCTCACACTAAGAGCTGGATTACACGGTGGAATTCAGGACCCTCACACTCGGTGCTGGATTACACGGTGGAATTCAGGACCCTCACACTCGGTGTTGGATTACACGGTGGAATTCAGGACCCTCACACTCGGCGCTGGATTACACGGTGGAATTCAGGACCCTCACACTCGGTGCTGGATTACACGGTGGAATTCAGGACCCTCACACTCGGTGTTGGATTACACGGTGGAATTCAGGACCCTCACACTCGGTGTTGGATTTCACCGTGGAATTCAGGACCCTCACACTCGGTGTTGGATTACACGGTGGAATTCAGGACCCTCACACTCGGTGTTGGATTACACGGTGGAATTCAGGACCCTCACACTCGGTGTTGGATTACACAGTGGAATTCAGGACCCTCATACTCGGTGTTGGATTACACGGTGGAATTCAGGACCCTCACACTCGGTGCTGGATTACACGGTGGAATTAAGGACCCTCACACTCGGTGTTGGATTACACGGTGGAATTCAGGACCCTCACACTTGGGGCTGGATTACACGGTGGAATTCAGGACCCTCACACTCGGTGCTGGATTACACGGTGGAATTCAGAACCCTCACACTCGGTGCTGGATTACACTGTGGAATTCAGGACCCTCACACTCGGTGCTGGATTACTCGGTGGAATTCAGGACCCTCACACTCGGTGGAATTCAGGACCCTCACACTAAGAGCTGGATTAGACGGTGGAATTCAGGACCCTCACACTAAGAGCTGGATTACACGGTGGAATTCAGGACCCTCACACTCGGTGCTGGATTACACGGTGGAATTCAGGACCCTCACACTCCGTGTTGGAATACACGGTGGAATTCAGGACCCTCACACTCGGCGCTGGATTACACGGTGGAATTCAGGACCCTCACACTCGGTGCTGGATTACACGGTGTAATTCAGGACCCTCCCACTCAGTGTTCGATTACACGGTGGAATTCAGGACCCTCACACTCGGTGTTGGATTACACGGTGGAATTCAGGACCCTCGCACTCAATGCTGGATTACACGGTGGAATTCAGGACCCTCACACACAGTGTTGGATTACATGGTGGAATTCAGGACCCTCTCACACGGTGTTGGATTACACGGTGGAATTCAGGACCCTCGCACTCAGTGCTGGATTACACGGTGGAATTCAGGACCCTCACACTCGGTGCTGGATTACACGGTGGAATTCAGTACCCTCACACTCGGTGTTGGATTACACGGTGGAGTTCAGGACCCTCACACTCGGTGCTGGATTACACGGTGGAATTCAGGACACTCACACTCGGTGCTAGATTACTCGGTGGAATTCAGGACCCTCACACTCGGAGCTGGATTATACGGTGGAATTCAGGACCCTCACACTCGGTGTTGGATTACACTGTGGAATTCAGGACCCTCACACTCGGGGTTGGATTACACTGTGGAATTCAGGACCCTCACACTCCGTGTTGGATTACACGGTGGTATTCAGGGCCCTCACACCCGGTGCTGGATTACACGGTGGAATTCAGGACCCTCACACTCGGAGCTGGATTACACGGTGGAATTCAGGACCCTCACACGGTGCTGGATTACACGGTGGAATTCAGGACCCTCCCACTCGGTGTTCGATTACACGGTGGAATTCAGGACCCTCACACTCGGTGTTGGATTACACGGTGGAATTCAGGACCCTCACACTCGGTGTTGGATTACACGGTGGAATTCAGGACCCTCACACTCGGTGCTGGATTACACGGCGGAATTAAGGACCCTCACACTCGGTGTTGGATTACACGGTGGAATTCAGGACCCTCACAATCGGTGCTGCATTACACGGTGGAATTCAGGACCCTCACACTCGGTGCTGGATTACACGGTGGAATTCAGAACCCTCACACTCGGTGCTGGATTACACTGTGGAATTCAGGACCCTCACACTCGGTGCTGGATTACTCGGTGGAATTCAGGAGCCTCACACTCGGTGGAATTCAGGACCCTCACACTAAGAGCTGGATTACACGGTGGAATTCAGGACCCTCACACTCGGTGCTGGATTACACGGTGGAATTCAGGACCCTCACACTCGGTGTTGGATTACACGGTGGAATTCAGGACCCTCACACTCGGCGCTGGATTACACGGTGGAATTCAGGACCCTCACACTCGGTGCTGTATTACACGGTGGAATTCAGGATCCTCACACTCGGTGTTGGATTACACGGTGGAATTCAGGACCCTCACACTCGGTGTTGGATTACACCGTGGAATTCAGGACCCTCACACTCGGTGTTGGATTACACGGTGGAATTCAGGACCCTCACACTCGGTGTTGGATTACACGGTGGAATTCAGGACCCTCACACTCGGTGTTGGATTACACGGTGGAATTCAGGACCCTCATACTCGGTGTTGGATTACACGGTGGAATTCAGGACCCTCACACTCGGTGCTGGATTACACGGTGGAATTAAGGACCCTCACACTCGGTGTTGGATTACACGGTGGAATTCAGGACCCTCACACTTGGGGCTGGATTACACGGTGGAATTCAGGACCCTCACACTCGGTGCTGGATTACACGGTGGAATTCAGAACCCTCACACTCGGTGCTGGATTACACTGTGGAATTCAGGACCCTCACACTCAGTGCTGGATTACTCGGTGGAATTCAGGACCCTCACACTCGGTGGAATTCAGGACCCTCACACTAAGAGCTGGATTACACGGTGGAATTCAGGACCCTCACACTAAGAGCTGGATTACACGGTGGAATTCAGGACCCTCACACTCGGTGCTGGATTACACGGTGGAATTCAGGACCCTCACACACGGTGTTGGAATACACGGTGGAATTCAGGACCCTCACACTCGGCGCTGGATTACACGGTGGAATTCAGGACCCTCACACTCGGTGCTGGATTACACGGTGTAATTCAGGACCCTCCCACTCAGTGTTCGATTACACGGTGGAATTCAGGACCCTCACACTCGGTGTTGGATTACACGGTGGAATTCAGGACCCTCGCACTCAATGCTGGATTACACGGTGGAATTCAGGACCCTCACACACAGTGTTGGATTACATGGTGGAATTTAGGACCCTCACACTCGGTGTTGGATTACACGGTGGAATTCAGGACCCTCACACTAGGAGCTGGATTACACGGTGGAATTCAGGACCCTCACACTCGGAGCTGGATTATACGGTGGAATTCAGGACCCTCACACTCGGTGTTGGATTACACTGTGGAATTCAGGACCCTCACACTCGGGGTTGGATTACACTGTGGAATTCAGGACCCTCACACTCTGTGTTGGATTACACGGTGGTATTCAGGGCCCTCACACCCGGTGCTGGATTACACGGTGGAATTCAGGACCCTCACACTCGGAGCTGGATTACACGGTGGAATTCAGGACCCTCACACTAGGTGCTGGATTACACGGTGGAATTCAGGACCCTCCCACTCGGTGTTCGATTACACGGTGGAATTCAGGACCCTCACACTCGGTGTTGGATTACACAGTGGAATTCAGGACCCTCACACTCGGTGCTGGATTACACGGTGGAATTCAGAACCCTCACACTCGGTGCTGGATTACACTGTGGAATTCAGGACCCTCACACTCGGTGCTGGATTACTCGGTGGAATTCAGGAGCCTCACACTCGGTGGAATTCAGGACCCTCACACTAAGAGCTGGATTACACGGTGGAATTCAGGACCCTCACACTCGGTGCTGGATTACACGGTGGAATTCAGGACCCTCACACTCGGTGTTGGATTACACGGTGGAATTCAGGACCCTCACACTCGGCGCTGGATTACACGGTGGAATTCAGGACCCTCACACTCGGTGCTGTATTACACGGTGGAATTCAGGATCCTCACACTCGGTGTTGGATTACACGGTGGAATTCAGGACCCTCACACTCGGTGTTGGATTACACCGTGGAATTCAGGACCCTCACACTCGGTGTTGGATTACACGGTGGAATTCAGGACCCTCACACTCGGTGTTGGATTACACGGTGGAATTCAGGACCCTCACACTCGGTGTTGGATTACACGGTGGAATTCAGGACCCTCATACTCGGTGTTGGATTACACGGTGGAATTCAGGACCCTCACACTCGGTGCTGGATTACACGGTGGAATTAAGGACCCTCACACTCGGTGTTGGATTACACGGTGGAATTCAGGACCCTCACACTTGGGGCTGGATTACACGGTGGAATTCAGGACCCTCACACTCGGTGCTGGATTACACGGTGGAATTCAGAACCCTCACACTCGGTGCTGGATTACACTGTGGAATTCAGGACCCTCACACTCAGTGCTGGATTACTCGGTGGAATTCAGGACCCTCACACTCGGTGGAATTCAGGACCCTCACACTAAGAGCTGGATTACACGGTGGAATTCAGGACCCTCACACTAAGAGCTGGATTACACGGTGGAATTCAGGACCCTCACACTCGGTGCTGGATTACACGGTGGAATTCAGGACCCTCACACACGGTGTTGGAATACACGGTGGAATTCAGGACCCTCACACTCGGCGCTGGATTACACGGTGGAATTCAGGACCCTCACACTCGGTGCTGGATTACACGGTGTAATTCAGGACCCTCCCACTCAGTGTTCGATTACACGGTGGAATTCAGGACCCTCACACTCGGTGTTGGATTACACGGTGGAATTCAGGACCCTCGCACTCAATGCTGGATTACACGGTGGAATTCAGGACCCTCACACACAGTGTTGGATTACATGGTGGAATTTAGGACCCTCACACTCGGTGTTGGATTACACGGTGGAATTCAGGACCCTCACACTAGGAGCTGGATTACACGGTGGAATTCAGGACCCTCACACTCGGAGCTGGATTATACGGTGGAATTCAGGACCCTCACACTCGGTGTTGGATTACACTGTGGAATTCAGGACCCTCACACTCGGGGTTGGATTACACTGTGGAATTCAGGACCCTCACACTCTGTGTTGGATTACACGGTGGTATTCAGGGCCCTCACACCCGGTGCTGGATTACACGGTGGAATTCAGGACCCTCACACTCGGAGCTGGATTACACGGTGGAATTCAGGACCCTCACACTAGGTGCTGGATTACACGGTGGAATTCAGGACCCTCCCACTCGGTGTTCGATTACACGGTGGAATTCAGGACCCTCACACTCGGTGTTGGATTACACAGTGGAATTCAGGACCCTCACACTCGGTGCTGGATTACACGGTGGAATTCAGGACCCTCACACTCGGTGCTGGATTACACGGTGGAATTCAGGACACTCACACTCGGTGCTGGATTACTCGGTGGAATTCCGGACCCTCACACTCGGTGGAATTCAGGACCCTCATACTAAGAGCTGGATTACAAGGTGGAATTCAGGACCCTCACACTCGGTGCTGGATTACACTGTGGAATTCAGGACCCTCACACTCGGCGCTGGATTACACGGTGGAATTCAGGACCCTCACACACGGTGTTGGATTACACGGTGGAATTCAGGACCCGCATACTCGGTGTTGGATTACACGGTGGAATTCAGGACACTCACACTCGGTGCTGGATTACACGGTGGAATGCAGGACCCTCACACTCGGAGCTGGATTACACGGTGGAATTCAGGACCCTCACACTCGGTGCTGGATTACACAGTGGAATTCAGGACCCTCCCACTCGGTGTTCGATTACAGGGTGGAATTCAGGACCCTCACACTCGGTGTTGGATTACACGGTGGAATTCAGGACACTCCCACTCGGTGTTCGATTACACGGTGGAATTCAGGACCCTCACACTCGGTGTTGGATTACACAGTGGAATTCAGGACCCTCACACTCGGTGCTGGATTACACGGTGGAATTCAGGACCCTCCCACTCGGTGTTCGATTACACGGTGGAATTCAGGACCCTCACACTCGGTGTTGGATTACACGGTGGAATTCAGGACCCTCACACTCGGTGCTGGATTACACGGTGGAATTCAGGACACTCACACTCGGTGCTGGATTACTCGGTGGAATTCAGGACCCTCACACTCGGTGGAATTCAGGACCCTCACACTAAGAGCTGGATTACACGGTGGAATTCAGGACCCTCACACCCGGTGTTGGATTACACGGTGGAATTCAGGACCCTCGCACTCAGTGCTGGATTACACGGTGGAATTCAGGACCCTCACACACAGTGTTGGATTATATGGTGGAATTCAGTACCCTCTCACACGGTGTTGGATTACACGGTGGAATTCAGGACCCTCGCACACATTTCTGGATTACACGGTGGAATTCAGGACCCTCACACACAGTGTTGGATTACATGGTGGAATTCAGGACCTTCACACTCGGTGTTGGATTACACGGTGGAATTCAGGACCCTCACACTAGGAGCTGGATTACACAGTGGAATTCAGGACCCTCACACTCGGAGCTGGATTATACGGTGGAATTCAGGACCCTCACACTCGGTGTTGGATTACACTGTGGAATTCAGGACCCTCACACTCGGGGTTGGATTACACTGTGGAATTCAGGACCCTCACACTCCGTGTTGGATTACACAGTGGTATTCAGGGCCCACACACCCTGTGCTGGATTACACGGTGGAATTCAGGACCCTCACACTCGGAGCTGGATTACACGGTGGAATTCAGGACCCTCACACTCGGTGCTGGATTACACGGTGGAATTCAGGACCCTCCCACTCGGTGTTCGATTACACAGTGGAATTCAGGACCCTCACACTCGGTGTTGGATTACACAGTGGAATTCAGGACCCTCACACTCGGTGCTGGATTACACGGTGGAATTCAGGACCCTCACACTCGGTGCTGGATTACACGGTGGAATTCAGTACCCTCACACTCGGTGTTGGATTACACGGTGGAGTTCAGGACCCTCACACTCGGTGCTGGATTACACGGTGGAATTCAGGACACTCACACTCGGTGCTAGATTACTCGGTGGAATTCAGGACCCTCACACTCTGTGGAATTCAGGACCCTCACACTAGGAGCTGGATTACACAGTGGACTTCAGGACCCTCACACTCGGAGCTGGATTATACGGTGGAATTCAGGACCCTCACACTCGGTGTGGGATTACACTGTGGAATTCAGGACCCTCACACTCGGGGTTGGATTACACTGTGGAATTCAGGACCCTCACACTCCGTGTTGGATTACACGGTGGTATTCAGGGCCCTCACACCCGGTGCTGGATTACACGGTGGAATTCAGGACCCTCACACTCGGAGCTGGATTACACGGTGGAATTCAGGACCCTCACACTCGGTGCTGGATTACACGGTGGAATTCAGGACCCTCCCACTCGGTGTTCGATTACACGGTGGAATTCAGGACCCTCACACTCGGTGTTGGATTACACAGTGGAATTCAGGACCCTCACACTCGGTGCTGGATTACACGGTGGAATTCAGGACCCTCACACTCGGTGCTGGATTACACGGTGGAATTCAGGACACTCACACTCGGTGCTGGATTACTCGGTGGAATTCAGGACCCTCACACTCGGTGGAATTCAGGACCCTCACACTAAGAGCTGGATTACACGGTGGAATTCAGGACCCTCACACACAGTGTTGGATTACATGGTGGAATTCAGGACCCTCACACTCGGTGCTGGATTACACGGTGGAATTCAGGACCATCACACTCGGTGCTGGATTACACGGTGGAATTCAGGACCCTCACACTTGGTGCTGGATTACACGGTGGAATTCAGCACCCTCACACTCGGTGTTGGATTACACGGTGGAATTCAGGACCCCAACACTCGGTGTTGGATTACACGGTGGAATTCAGGACCCTCACACTCGGTGCTGGATTACACGGCGGAATTAAGGACCCTCACACTCGGTGTTGGATTACACGGTGGAATTCAGGACCCTCACAATTGGTGCTGGATTACACGGTGGAATTCAGGACCCTCACACTCGGTGCTGGATTACACGGTGGAATTCAGAACCCTCACACTCGGTGCTGGATTACACTGTGGAATTCAGGACCCTCACAATCGGTGCTGGATTACTCGGTGGAATTCAGGAGCCTCACACTCGGTGGAATTCAGGACCCTCACACTAAGAGCTGGATTACACGGTGGAATTCAGGACCCTCCCACTCAGTGTTCGATTACACGGTGGAATTCAGGACCCTCAAACTCGGTGTTGGATTACACGGTGGAATTCAGGACCCTCGCACTCAGTGCTGGATTACACGGTGGAATTCAGGACCCTCACACTCGGTGTTGGATTACACGGTGGAATTCAGGACCCTCACACTCGGTGTTGGATTACACGGTGAAATTCAGGACCCTTACACTCGGTGTTGGATTACACTGTGGAATTCAGGACTCTCACACTTGGTGTTGGATTAAACGTTGGAATTCAGGACCCTCACACTCGGTGTTGGATTACACGGTGGAATTCAGGACCCTCACACTCGGTGGAATTCAGGACCCTCACACTAGGAGCTGGATTACACAGTGGAATTCAGGACCCTCACACTCGGAGCTGGATTATACGGTGGAATTCAGGACTCTCACACTCGGTGTTGGATTACACTGTGGAATTCAGGACCCTCACACTCGGGGTTGGATTACACTGTGGAATTCAGGACCCTCACACTCCGTGTTGGATTACACGGTGGTATTCAGGGCACTCACACCCGGTGCTGGATTACACGGTGGAATTCAGGACCCTCACACTCGGAGCTGGATTACATGGTGGAATTCAGGACCCTCACACTCGGTGCTGGATTACACGGTGGAATTCAGGACCCTCCCACTCGGTGTTGGATTACACGGTGGAATTCAGGACCCTCACACTCGGTGTTGGATTACACAGTAGAATTCAGGACCCTCACACTCGGTGCTGGAATACACAGTGGAATTCAGGACCCTAACACTCGGTGCTGGATTACACGGTGGAATTCAGGACCCTCACACTCGGTGGAATTCAGGACCCTCACACTAAGAGCTGGATTACACGGTGGAATTCAGGACCCTCACACTCGGTGCTGGATTACACGGTGGAATTCAGGACCCTCACACTTGGTGCTGGATTACACGGTGGAATTCAGCACCCTCACACTCGGTGTTGGATTACACGGTGGAATTCAGGACCCTCACACTCGGTGTTGGATTACACGGTGGAATTCAGGACCCTCACACTCGGTGCTGGATTACACGGCGGAATTAAGGACCCTCACACTCGGTGTTGGATGACACGGTGGAATTCAGGACCCTCACACTCGGTGCTGGATTACACGGTGGAATTCAGGACCCTCACACTCGGTACTGGATTACACGGTGAATTCAGAACCCTCACACTCGGTGCTGGATTACACTGTGGAATTCAGGACCCTCACACTCGGTGCTGGATTACTCGGAGGAATTCAGGACCCTCACACTCGGTGGAATTCAGGACCCTCACACTAAGAGCTGGATTACACGGTGGAATTCAGGACCCTCCCACTCAGTGTTCGATTACACGGTGGAATTCAGGACCCTCACACTCGGTGTCGGATTACACGGTGGAATTCAGGACCCTCGCACTCAGTGCTTGATTACACGGTGGAATTCAGGACCCTCACACTCGGTGTTGGATTACACGGTGGAATTCAGGACCCTCGCACTCGGTGTTGGATTACACGGTGAAATTCAGGACCCTCACACTCGGTGTTGGATTACACGGTGGAATTCAGGACCCTCACACTCGGTGCTGGATTACACGGTGGAATTCAGGACCCTCACACTTGGTGCTGGATTACACGGTGGAATTCAGAACCCTCACACTCGGTGTTGGATTACACGGTGGAATTCAGGACCCTCACACTCGGTGTTGGATTACACGGTGGAATTCAGGACCCTCACACTCGGTGCTGGATTACACGGTGGAATTAAGGACCCTCACACTCGGTGTTGGATTACACGGTGGAATTCAGGACCCTCACAGTCGGGGCTGGATTACACGGTGGAATTCAGGACCCTCACACTCGGTGCTGGATTACACGGTGGAATTCAGGACCCTCACACTCGGTGTTGGATTACACTGTGGAATTCAGGACCCTCACACTCGGGGTTGGATTACACTGTGGAATTCAGGACCCTCACACTCCGTGTTGGATTACACGGTGGTATTCAGGGCCCTCACACCCGGTGCTGGATTACACGGTGGAATTCAGGACCCTCACACTCGGAGCTGGATTACATGGTGGAATTCAGGACCCTCACACTCGGTGCTGGATTACACGGTGGAATTCAGGACCCTCCCACTCGGTGTTGGATTACACGGTGGAATTCAGGACCCTCACACTCGGTGTTGGATTACACAGTGGAATTCAGGACCCTCACACTCGGTGCTGGATTACACGGTGGAATTCAGGACCCTAACACTCGGTGCTGGATTACACGGTGGAATTCAGGACCCTCACACTCGGTGTTGGATTACACGGTGGAATTTAGGACCCTCACACTCGGTGCTGGATTACACGGTGGAATTCAGGACACTCACACTCGGTGCTGGATTACTCGGTGGAATTCAGGACCCTCACACTCGGTGGAATTCAGGACCCTCACACTAAGAGCTGGATTACCCTGTGGAATTCAGGACCCTCACACACAGTGTTGGATTACATGGTGGAATTCAGGACCCTCACACTCGGTGTTGGATTACACGGTGGAATTCAGGACCCTCACACTCGGTGCTGGATTACACGGTGGAATTCAGGACCCTCACACTTGGTGCTGGATTACACGGTGGAATTCAGCACCCTCACACTCGGTGCTGGATTACTCGGAGGAATTCAGGACCCTCACACTTGGTGGAATTCAGGACCCTCACACTAAGAGCTGGATTACACGGTGGAATTCAGGACCCTCACACTCGGTGCTGGATTACACGGTGGAATTCAGGACCCTCAAACTCGGTGTTGGATTACACAGTGGTATTCAGGGCCCACACACCCGGTGCTGGATTACACGGTGGAATTCAGGACCCTCACACTCGGAGCTGGATTACACGGTGGAATTCAGGACCCTCACACTCGGTGCTGGATTACACGGTGGAATTCAGGACCCTCCCACTCGGTGTTCGATTACACAGTGGAATTCAGGACCCTCACACTCGGTGTTGGATTACACAGTGGAATTCAGGACCCTCACACTCGGTGCTGGATTACACGGTGGAATTCAGGACCCTCACACTCGGTGCTGGATTACACGGTGGAATTCAGTACCCTCACACTCGGTGTTGGATTACACGGTGGAGTTCAGGACCCTCACACTCGGTGCTGGATTACACGGTGGAATTCAGGACACTCACACTCGGTGCTAGATTACTAGGTGGAATTCAGGACCCTCACACTCTGTGGAATTCAGGACCCTCACACTAGGAGCTGGATTACACAGTGGACTTCAGGACCCTCACACTCGGAGCTGGATTATACGGTGGAATTCAGGACCCTCACACTCGGTGTGGGATTACATTGTGGAATTCAGGACCCTCACACTCGGGGTTGGATTACACTGTGGAATTCAGGACCCTCACACTCCGTGTTGGATTACACGGTGGTATTCAGGGCCCTCACACCCGGTGCTGGATTACACGGTGGAATTCAGGACCCTCACACTCGGAGATGGATTACACGGTGGAATTCAGGACCCTCACACTCGGTGCTGGATTACACGGTGGAATTCAGGACCCTCCCACTCGGTGTTCGATTACACGGTGGAATTCAGGACCCTCACACTCGGTGTTGGATTACACAGTGGAATTCAGGACCCTCACACTCGGTGCTGGATTACACGGTGGAATTCAGGACACTCACACTCGGTGCTGGATTACTCGGTGGAATTCAGGACCCTCACACTCGGTGGAATTCAGGACCCTCACACTAAGACCTGGATTACACGGTGGAATTCAGGACCCTCACACACAGTGTTGGATTACATGGTGGAATTCAGGACCCTCACACTCGGTGCTGGATTACACGGTGGAATTCAGGACCCTCACACTCGGTGCTGGATTACACGGTGGAATTCAGGACCCTCACACTTGGTGCTGGATTACACTGTGGAATTCAGGACCCTCACACTCGGTGCTGGATTACTCAGAGGAATTCAGGACCCTCACACTCGGTGGAATTCAGGACCCTCACACTAAGAGCTGGATTACACGGTGGAATTCAGGACCCTCCCACTCAGTGTTCGATTACACGGTGGAATTCAGGACCCTCACACTCGGTGTCGGATTACACGGTGGAATTCAGGACCCTCGCACTCAGTGCTTGATTACACGGTGGAATTCAGGACCCTCACACTCGGTGTTGGATTACACGGTGGAATTCAGGACCCTCGCACTCGGTGTTGTATTACACGGTGAAATTCAGGACCCTCACACTCGGTGTTGGATTACACGGTGGAATTCAGGACCCTCACACTCGGTGCTGGATTACACGGTGGAATTCAGGACCCTCACACTTGGTGCTGGATTACACGGTGGAATTCAGAACCCTCACACTCGGTGTTGGATTACACGGTGGAATTCAGGACCCTCACACTCGGTGTTGGATTACACGGTGGAATTCAGGACCCTCACACTCGGTGCTGGATTACACGGTGGAATTAAGGACCCTCACACTCGGTGTTGGATTACACGGTGGAATTCAGGACCCTCACAGTCGGGGCTGGATTACACGGTGGAATTCAGGACCCTCACACTCGGTGCTGGATTACACGGTGGAATTCAGGACCCTCACACTCGGTGTTGGATTACACTGTGGAATTCAGGACCCTCACACTCGGGGTTGGATTACACTGTGGAATTCAGGACCCTCACACTCCGTGTTGGATTACACGGTGGTATTCAGGGCCCTCACACCCGGTGCTGGATTACACGGTGGAATTCAGGACCCTCACACTCGGAGCTGGATTACATGGTGGAATTCAGGACCCTCACACTCGGTGCTGGATTACACGGTGGAATTCAGGACCCTCCCACTCGGTGTTGGATTACACGGTGGAATTCAGGACCCTCACACTCGGTGTTGGATTACACAGTGGAATTCAGGACCCTCACACTCGGTGCTGGATTACACGGTGGAATTCAGGACCCTAACACTCGGTGCTGGATTACACGGTGGAATTCAGGACCCTCACACTCGGTGTTGGATTACACGGTGGAATTTAGGACCCTCACACTCGGTGCTGGATTACACGGTGGAATTCAGGACACTCACACTCGGTGCTGGATTACTCGGTGGAATTCAGGACCCTCACACTCGGTGGAATTCAGGACCCTCACACTAAGAGCTGGATTACACTGTGGAATTCAGGACCCTCACACACAGTGTTGGATTACATGGTGGAATTCAGGACCCTCACACTCGGTGTTGGATTACACGGTGGAATTCAGGACCCTCACACTCGGTGCTGGATTACACGGTGGAATTCAGGACCCTCACACTTGGTGCTGGATTACACGGTGGAATTCAGCACCCTCACACTCGGTGTTGGATTACACGTTGGAATTCAGGACCCTCACACTAGGTGTTGGATTACATGGTGGAATTCAGGACCCTCACACTCGGTGCTGGATTACACGGCGGAATTAAGGACCCTCACACTCGGTGTTGGATTACACGGTGGAATTCAGGACCCTCACACTCGGTGCTGGATTACACGGTGGAATTCAGGACCCTCACACTCGGTACTGGATTACACGGTGGAATTCAGAACCCTCACACTCGGTGCTGGATTACACTGTGGAATTCAGGACCCTCACACTCGGTGCTGGATTACTCGGAGGAATTCAGGACCCTCACACTCGGTGGAATTCAGGACCCTCACACTAAGAGCTGGATTACACGGTGGAATTCAGGACCCTCACACTCGGTGCTGGATTACAAGGTGGAATTCAGGACCCTCACACTCGGTGTTGGATTACACAGTGGTATTCAGGGCCCACACACCCGGTGCTGGATTACACGGTGGAATTCAGGACCCTCACACTCGGAGCTGGATTACACGGTGGAATTCAGGACCCTCACACTCGGTGCTGGATTACACGGTGGAATTCAGGACCCTCCCACTCGGTGTTCGATTACACAGTGGAATTCAGGACCCTCACACTCGGTGTTGGATTACACAGTGGAATTCAGGACCCTCACACTCGGTGCTGGATTACACGGTGGAATTCAGGACCCTCACACTCGGTGCTGGATTACACGGTGGAATTCAGTACCCTCACACTCGGTGTTGGATTACACGGTGGAGTTCAGGACCCTCACACTCGGTGCTGGATTACACGGTGGAATTCAGGACACTCACACTCGGTGCTAGATTACTCGGTGGAATTCAGGACCCTCACACTCTGTGGAATTCAGGACCCTCACACTAGGAGCTGGATTACACAGTGGACTTCAGGACCCTCACACTCGGAGCTGGATTATACGGTGGAATTCAGGACCCTCACACTCGGTGTGGGATTACACTGTGGAATTCAGGACCCTCACACTCGGGGTTGGATTACACTGTGGAATTCAGGACCCTCACACTCCGTGTTGGATTACACGGTGGTATTCAGGGCCCTCACACCCGGTGCTGGATTACACCGTGGAATTCAGGACCCTCACACTCGGAGATGGATTACACGGTGGAATTCAGGACCCTCACACTCGGTGCTGGATTACACGGTGGAATTCAGGACCCTCCCACTCGGTGTTCGATTACACGGTGGAATTCAGGACCCACACACTCGGTGTTGGATTACACAGTGGAATTCAGGACCCTCACACTCGGTGCTGGATTACACGGTGGAATTCAGGACCCTCACACTCGGTGCTGGATTACACGGTGGAATTCAGGACACTCACACTCGGTGCTGGATTACTCGGTGGAATTCAGGACCCTCACACTCGGTGGAATTCAGGACCCTCACACTAAGACCTGGATTACACGGTGGAATTCAGGACCCTCACACACAGTGTTGGATTACATGGTGGAATTCAGGACCCTCACACTCGGTGCTGGATTACACGGTGGAATTCAGGACCCTCACACTCGGTGCTGGATTACACGGTGGAATTCAGGACCCTCACACTTGGTGCTGGATTACACAGTGGAATTCAGCACCCTCACACTCGGTGTTGGATTACACGGTGGAATTCAGGACCCCAACACTCGGTGTTGGATTACACGGTGGAATTCAGGACCCTCACACTCGGTGCTGGATTACACGGCGGAATTAAGGACCCTCACACTCGGTGTTGGATTACACGGTGGAATTCAGGACCCTCACAATTGGTGCTGGATTACACGGTGGAATTCAGGACCCTCACACTCGGTGCTGGATTACACGGTGGAATTCAGAACCCTCACACTCAGTGCTGGATTACACTGTGGAATTCAGGACCCTCACAATCGGTGCTGGATTACTCGGTGGAATTCAGGAGCCTCACACTCGGTGGAATTCAGGACCCTCACACTAAGAGCTGGATTACACGGTGGAATTCAGGACCCTCCCACTCAGTGTTCGATTACACGGTGGAATTCAGGACCCTCACACTCGGTGTTGGATTACACGGTGGAATTCAGGACCCTCGCACTCAGTGCTGGATTACACGGTGGAATTCAGGACCCTCACACTCGGTGCTGGATTACACGGTGGAATTCAGGACCCTCACACTCGGTGTTGGATTACACGGTGAAATTCAGGACCCTTACACTCGGTGTTGGATTACACGGTGGAATTCAGGACTCTCACACTTGGTGTTGGATTAAACGTTGGAATTCAGGACCCTCACACTCGGTGTTGGATTACACGGTGGAATTCAGGACCCTCACACTCGGTGGAATTCAGGACCCTCACACTAGGAGCTGGATTACACAGTGGAATTCAGGACCCTCACACTCGGAGCTGGATTATACGGTGGAATTCAGGACCCTCACACTCGGTGTTGGATTACACTGTGGAATTCAGGACCCTCACACTCGGGGTTGGATTACACTGTGGAATTCAGGACCCTCACACTCCGTGTTGGATTACACGGTGGTATTCAGGGCACTCACACCCGGTGCTGGATTACACGGTGGAATTCAGGACCCTCACACTCGGAGCTGGATTACATGGTGGAATTCAGGACCCTCACACTCGGTGCTTGATTACACGGTGGAATTCAGGACCCTCCCACTCGGTGTTGGATTACACGGTGGAATTCAGGACCCTCACACTCGGTGTTGGATTACACAGTGGAATTCAGGACCCTCACACTCGGTGCTGGATTACCCGGTGGAATTCAGGACCCTTACACTCGGTGCTGGATTACACGGTGGAATTCAGGACCCTCACACTCGGTGTTGGATTACACGGTGGAATTCAGGACCCTCACACTCGGTGGAATTCAGGACCCTCACACTAAGAGCTGGATTACACGGTGGAATTCAGGACCCTCACAATCGGTGCTGGATTACTCGGTGGAATTCAGGAGCCTCACACTCGGTGGAATTCAGGACCCTCACACTAAGAGCTGGATTACACGGTGGAATTCAGGACCCTCCCACTCAGTGTTCGATTACACGGTGGAATTCAGGACCCTCACACTCGGTGTTGGATTACACGGTGGAATTCAGGACCCTCGCACTCAGTGCTGGATTACACGGTGGAATTCAGGACCCTCACACTCGGTGCTGGATTACACGGTGGAATTCAGGACCCTCACACTCGGTGTTGGATTACACGGTGAAATTCAGGACCCTTACACTCGGTGTTGGATTACACGGTGGAATTCAGGACTCTCACACTTGGTGTTGGATTAAACGTTGGAATTCAGGACCCTCACACTCGGTGTTGGATTACACGGTGGAATTCAGGACCCTCACACTCGGTGGAATTCAGGACCCTCACACTAGGAGCTGGATTACACAGTGGAATTCAGGACCCTCACACTCGGAGCTGGATTATACGGTGGAATTCAGGACCCTCACACTCGGTGTTGGATTACACTGTGGAATTCAGGACCCTCACACTCGGGGTTGGATTACACTGTGGAATTCAGGACCCTCACACTCCGTGTTGGATTACACGGTGGTATTCAGGGCACTCACACCCGGTGCTGGATTACACGGTGGAATTCAGGACCCTCACACTCGGAGCTGGATTACATGGTGGAATTCAGGACCCTCACACTCGGTGCTGGATTACACGGTGGAATTCAGGACCCTCCCACTCGGTGTTGGATTACACGGTGGAATTCAGGACCCTCACACTCGGTGTTGGATTACACAGTGGAATTCAGGACCCTCACACTCGGTGCTGGATTACACGGTGGAATTCAGGACCCTAACACTCGGTGCTGGATTACACGGTGGAATTCAGGACCCTCACACTCGGTGTTGGATTACACTGTGGAATTCAGGACCCTCACACTCGGTGGAATTCAGGACCCTCACACTAAGAGCTGGATTACACGGTGGAATTCAGGACCCTCACACACAGTGTTGGATTACATGGTGGAATTCAGGACCCTCACACTCGGTGTTGGATTACACGGTGGAATTCAGGACCCACACACTCGGTGCTGGATTACACGGTGGAATTCAGGACCCTCACACTTGGTGCTGGATTACACGGTGGAATTCAGCACCCTCACACTCGGTGTTGGATTACACGGTGGAATTCAGGACCCTCACACTCGGTGTTGGATTACACGGTGGAATTCAGGACCCTCACACTCGGTGCTGGATTACACGGCGGAATTAAGGACCCTCACACTCGGTGTTGGATTACACGGTGGAATTCAGGACCCTCACACACGGTGCTGGATTACACTGTGGAATTCAGGACCCTCACACTCGGTACTGGATTACACGGTGGAATTCAGAACCCTCACACTCGGTGCTGGATTACACTGTGGAATTCAGGACCCTCACACTCGGTGCTGGATTACTCGGAGGAATTCAGGACCCTCACACTCGGTGGAATTCAGGACCCTCACACTAAGAGCTGGATTACACGGTGGAATTCAGGACCCTCACACTCGGTGCTGGATTACACCGTGGAATTCAGGACCCTCACACTCGGTGTTGGATTACACGGTGGAATTCAGGACCCACACACTCGGTGCTGGATTACACGGTGGAATTCAGGACCCTCACACTTGGTGCTGGATTACACGGTGGAATTCAGCACCCTCACACTCGGTGTTGGATTACACGGTGGAATTCAGGACCCTCACACTCGGTGTTGGATTACACGGTGGAATTCAGGACCCTCACACTCGGTGCTGGATTACACGGCGGAATTAAGGACCCTCACACTCGGTGTTGGATTACACGGTGGAATTCAGGACCCTCACACACGGTGCTGGATTACACGGTGGAATTCAGGACCCTCACACTCGGTACTGGATTACACGGTGGAATTCAGAACCCTCACACTCGGTGCTGGATTACACTGTGGAATTCAGGACCCTCACACTCGGTGCTGGATTACTCGGAGGAATTCAGGACCCTCACACTCGGTGGAATTCAGGACCCTCACACTAAGAGCTGGATTACACGGTGGAATTCAGGACCCTCACACTCGGTGCTGGATTACACGGTGGAATTCAGGACCCTCACACTCGGTGTTGGATTACACGGTGGAATTCAGGACCCTCACACTCGGCGCTGGATTACACGGTGGAATTCAGGACCCTCACACTCGTTGCTGGATTACACGGTGGAATTCAGGACCCTCCCACTCAGTGTTCGATTACACGGTGGAATTCAGGACCCTCACACTCGGTGTCGGATTACACGGTGGAATTCAGGACCCTCGCACTCAGTGCTGGATTACACGGTGGAATTCAGGACCCTCACACTCGGTGTTGGATTACACGGTGGAATTCAGGACACTCACACTCGGTGTTGGATTACACGGTGAAATTCAGGACCCTCACACTCGGTGTTGGATTACACGGTGGAATTCAGGACCCTCACACTCGGTGCTGGATTACACGGTGGAATTCAGGACCCTCACACATGGTGCTGGATTACACGGTGGAATTCAGAACCCTCACACTCGGTGTTGGATTACACGGTGGAATTCAGGACCCTCACACTCGGTGTTGGATTACACGGTGGAATTCAGGACCCTCACACTCGGTGCTGGATTACACGGTGGAATTAAGGACCCTCACACTCGGTGTTGGATTACACGGTGGAATTCAGGACCCTCACACTCGGGGCTGGATTACACGGTGGAATTCAGGACCCTCACACTCGGTGCTGGATTACACGGTGGAATTCAGGACCCTCACACTCGGTGTTGGATTACACTGTGGAATTCAGGACCCTCACACTCGGTGCTGGATTACACTGTGGAATTCAGGACCCTCACACTCGGTGTTGGATTACACTGTGGAATTCAGGACCCTCACACTCGGGGTTGGATTACACTGTGGAATTCAGGACCCTCACACTCCGTGTTGGATTACACGGTGGTATTCAGGGCCCTCACACCCGGTGCTGGATTACACGGTGGAATTCAGGACCCTCACACTCGGTGTTGGATTACACGGTGGAATTCAGGACCCGCACACTCGGTGCTGGATTACACGGTGGAATTCAGGACCCTCACACTCGGTACTGGATTACACGGTGGAATTCAGAACCCTCACACTCGGTGCTGGATTACACTGAGGAATTCAGGACCCTCACACTCGGTGCTGGATTACTCGGAGGAATTCAGGACCCTCACACTCGGTGGAATTCAGGACCCTCACACTAAGAGCTGGATTACACGGTGGAATTCAGGACCCTCACACTCGGTGCTGGATTACACGGTGGAATTCAGGACCCTCACACTCGGTGTTGGATTACACGGTGGAATTCAGGACCCTCACCCTCGGCGCTGGATTACACGGTGGAATTCAGGACCCTCACACTCGGTGCTGGATTACACAGTAGAATTCAGGACCCTCCCACTCAGTGTTCGATTACACGGTGGAATTCAGGACCCTCACACTCGGTGTCGGATTACACGGTGGAATTCAGGACCCTCGCACTCAGTGCTGGATTACACGGTGGAATTCAGGACCCTCACACTCGGTGTTGGATTACACGGTGGAATTCAGGACCCTCACACTCGGTGTTGGATTACACGGTGAAATTCAGGACCCTCACACTCGGTGTTGGATTACACGGTGGAATTCAGGACCCTCACACTCGGTGCTGGATTACACGGTGGAATTCAGGACCCTCACACTTGGTGCTGGATTACACGGTGGAATTCAGAACCCTCACACTCGGTGTTGGATTACACGGTGGAATTCAGGACCCTCACACTCGGTGTTGGATTACACGGTGGAATTCAGGACCCTCACACTCGGTGCTGGATTACACGGTGGAATTAAGGACCCTCACACTCGGTGTTGGATTACACGGTGGAATTCAGGACCCTCACAGTCGGGGCTGGATTACACGGTGGAATTCAGGACCCTCACACTCGGTGCTGGATTACACGGTGGAATTCAGAACCCTCACACTCGGTGCTGGATTACACTGTGGAATTCAGGACCCTCACACTCTGTGCTGGATTACTCGGTGGAATTCAGGACCCTCACACTCGGTGGAATTCAGGACCCTCACACTAAGAGCTGGATTACACGGTGGAATTCAGGACCCTCACACTCGGTGTTGGATTACATGGTGGAATTCAGGACCCTCACACTCGGCGCTGGATTACACGGTGGAATTCAGGACACTCACACTCGGTGCTGGATTACACGGTGTAATTCAGGACCCTCCCACTCAGTGTTCGATTACACGGTGGAATTCAGGACCCTCACACTCGGTGTTGGATTACACGATGGAATTCAGGACCCTCGCACTCAGTGCTGGATTACACGGTGGAATTCAGGACCCTCACACTCGGTGTTGGATTACACGGTGGAATTCAGGACCATCACACTCGGTGCTGGATTACACGGTGGAATTCAGGACCCTCACACTTGGTGCTGGATTACACGGTGGAATTCAGCACCCTCACACTCGGTGTTGGATTACACGGTGGAATTCAGGACCCCAACACTCGGTGTTGGATTACACGGTGGAATTCAGGACCCTCACACTCGGTGCTGGATTACACGGTGGAATTCAGGACCCTCACACTTGGTGTTGGATTACACGGTGGAATTCAGGACCCTCACACTCGGTGGAATTCAGGACCCTCACACTAAGAGCTGGATTACACGGTGGAATTCAGGACCCTCACACACAGTGTTGGATTACATGGTGGAATTCAGGACCCTCACACTCGGTGTTGGATTACACGGTGGAATTCAGGACCCACACACTCGGTGCTGGATTACACGGTGGAATTCAGGACCCTCACACTTGGTGCTGGATTACACGGTGGAATTCAGCACCCTCACACTCGGTGTTGGATTACACGGTGGAATTCAGGACCCTCACACTCGGTGTTGGATTACACGGTGGAATTCAGGACCCTCACACTCGGTGCTGGATTACACGGCGGAATTAAGGACCCTCACACTCGGTGTTGGATTACACGGTGGAATTCAGGACCCTCACACACGGTGCTGGATTACACGGTGGAATTCAGGACCCTCACACTCGGTACTGGATTACACGGTGGAATTCAGAACCCTCACACTCGGTGCTGGATTACACTGTGGAATTCAGGACCCTCACACTCGGTGCTGGATTACTCGGAGGAATTCAGGACCCTCACACTCGGTGGAATTCAGGACCCTCACACTAAGAGCTGGATTACACGGTGGAATTCAGGACCCTCACACTCGGTGCTGGATTACACGGTGGAATTCAGGACCCTCACACTCGGTGTTGGATTACACGGTGGAATTCAGGACCCACACACTCGGTGCTGGATTACACGGTGGAATTCAGGACCCTCACACTTGGTGCTGGATTACACGGTGGAATTCAGCACCCTCACACTCGGTGTTGGATTACACGGTGGAATTCAGGACCCTCACACTCGGTGTTGGATTACACGGTGGAATTCAGGACCCTCACACTCGGTGCTGGATTACACGGCGGAATTAAGGACCCTCACACTCGGTGTTGGATTACACGGTGGAATTCAGGACCCTCACACACGGTGCTGGATTACACGGTGGAATTCAGGACCCTCACACTCGGTACTGGATTACACGGTGGAATTCAGAACCCTCACACTCGGTGCTGGATTACACTGTGGAATTCAGGACCCTCACACTCGGTGCTGGATTACTCGGAGGAATTCAGGACCCTCACACTCGGTGGAATTCAGGACCCTCACACTAAGAGCTGGATTACACGGTGGAATTCAGGACCCTCACACTCGGTGCTGGATTACACGGTGGAATTCAGGACCCTCACACTCGGTGTTGGATTACACGGTGGAATTCAGGACCCTCACACTCGGCGCTGGATTACACGGTGGAATTCAGGACCCTCACACTCGTTGCTGGATTACACGGTGGAATTCAGGACCCTCCCACTCAGTGTTCGATTACACGGTGGAATTCAGGACCCTCACACTCGGTGTCGGATTACACGGTGGAATTCAGGACCCTCGCACTCAGTGCTGGATTACACGGTGGAATTCAGGACCCTCACACTCGGTGTTGGATTACACGGTGGAATTCAGGACCCTCACACTCGGTGTTGGATTACACGGTGAAATTCAGGACCCTCACACTCGGTGTTGGATTACACGGTGGAATTCAGGACCCTCACACTCGGTGCTGGATTACACGGTGGAATTCAGGACCCTCACACATGGTGCTGGATTACACGGTGGAATTCAGAACCCTCACACTCGGTGTTGGATTACACGGTGGAATTCAGGACCCTCACACTCGGTGTTGGATTACACGGTGGAATTCAGGACCCTCACACTCGGTGCTGGATTACACGGTGGAATTAAGGACCCTCACACTCGGTGTTGGATTACACGGTGGAATTCAGGACCCTCACACTCGGGGCTGGATTACACGGTGGAATTCAGGACCCTCACACTCGGTGCTGGATTACACGGTGGAATTCAGGACCCTCACACTCGGTGTTGGATTACACTGTGGAATTCAGGACCCTCACACTCGGTGCTGGATTACACTGTGGAATTCAGAACCCTCACACTCGGTGTTGGATTACACTGTGGAATTCAGGACCCTCACACTCGGGGTTGGATTACACTGTGGAATTCAGGACCCTCACACTCCGTGTTGGATTACACGGTGGTATTCAGGGCCCTCACACCCGGTGCTGGATTACACGGTGGAATTCAGGACCCTCACACTCGGTGTTGGATTACACGGTGGAATTCAGGACCCGCACACTCGGTGCTGGATTACACGGTGGAATTCAGGACCCTCACACTCGGTACTGGATTACACGGTGGAATTCAGAACCCTCACACTCGGTGCTGGATTACACTGTGGAATTCAGGACCCTCACACTCGGTGCTGGATTACTCGGAGGAATTCAGGACCCTCACACTCGGTGGAATTCAGGACCCTCACACTAAGAGCTGGATTACACGGTGGAATTCAGGACCCTCACACTCGGTGCTGGATTACACGGTGGAATTCAGGACCCTCACACTCGGTGTTGGATTACACGGTGGAATTCAGGACCCTCACCCTCGGCGCTGGATTACACGGTGGAATTCAGGACCCTCACACTCGGTGCTGGATTACACAGTAGAATTCAGGACCCTCCCACTCAGTGTTCGATTACACGGTGGAATTCAGGACCCTCACACTCGGTGTCGGATTACACGGTGGAATTCAGGACCCTCGCACTCAGTGCTGGATTACACGGTGGAATTCAGGACCCTCACACTCGGTGTTGGATTACACGGTGGAATTCAGGACCCTCACACTCGGTGTTGGATTACACGGTGAAATTCAGGACCCTCACACTCGGTGTTGGATTACACGGTGGAATTCAGGACCCTCACACTCGGTGCTGGATTACACGGTGGAATTCAGGACCCTCACACTTGGTGCTGGATTACACGGTGGAATTCAGAACCCTCACACTCGGTGTTGGATTACACGGTGGAATTCAGGACCCTCACACTCGGTGTTGGATTACACGGTGGAATTCAGGACCCTCACACTCGGTGCTGGATTACACGGTGGAATTAAGGACCCTCACACTCGGTGTTGGATTACACGGTGGAATTCAGGACCCTCACAGTCGGGGCTGGATTACACGGTGGAATTCAGGACCCTCACACTCGGTGCTGGATTACACGGTGGAATTCAGAACCCTCACACTCGGTGCTGGATTACACTGTGGAATTCAGGACCCTCACACTCTGTGCTGGATTACTCGGTGGAATTCAGGACCCTCACACTCGGTGGAATTCAGGACCCTCACACTAAGAGCTGGATTACACGGTGGAATTCAGGACCCTCACACTCGGTGTTGGATTACATGGTGGAATTCAGGACCCTCACACTCGGCGCTGGATTACACGGTGGAATTCAGGACACTCACACTCGGTGCTGGATTACACGGTGTAATTCAGGACCCTCCCACTCAGTGTTCGATTACACGGTGGAATTCAGGACCCTCACACTCGGTGTTGGATTACACGATGGAATTCAGGACCCTCGCACTCAGTGCTGGATTACACGGTGGAATTCAGGACCCTCACACTCGGTGTTGGATTACACGGTGGAATTCAGGACCATCACACTCGGTGCTGGATTACACGGTGGAATTCAGGACCCTCACACTTGGTGCTGGATTACACGGTGGAATTCAGCACCCTCACACTCGGTGTTGGATTACACGGTGGAATTCAGGACCCCAACACTCGGTGTTGGATTACACGGTGGAATTCAGGACCCTCACACTCGGTGCTGGATTACACGGCGGAATTAAGGACCCTCACACTCGGTGTTGGATTACACGGTGGAATTCAGGACCCTCACAATTGGTGCTGGATTACACGGTGGAATTCAGGACCCTCACACTCGGTGCTGGATTACACGGTGGAATTCAGAACCCTCACACTCGGTGCTGGATTACACTGTGGAATTCATGTCCCTCACAATCGGTGCTGGATTACTCGGTGGAATTCAGGAGCCTCACACTCGGTGGAATTCAGGACCCTCACACTAAGAGCTGGATTACACGGTGGAATTCAGGACCCTCCCACTCAGTGTTCGATTACACGGTGGAATTCAGGACCCTCAAACTCGGTGTTGGATTACACGGTGGAATTCAGGACCCTCGCACTCAGTGCTGGATTACACGGTGGAATTCAGGACCCTCACACTCGGTGTTGGATTACACGGTGGAATTCAGGACCCTCACACTCGGTGTTGGATTACACGGTGAAATTCAGGACCCTTACACTCGGTGTTGGATTACAGGGTGGAATTCAGGACTCTCACACTTGGTGTTGGATTAAACGTTGGAATTCAGGACCCTCACACTCGGTGTTGGATTACACGGTGGAATTCAGGACCCTCACACTCGGTGGAATTCAGGACCCTCACACTAGGAGCTGGATTACACAGTGGAATTCAGGACCCTCACACTCTGAGCTGGATTATACGGTGGAATTCAGGACCCTCACACTCGGTGTTGGATTACACGGTGGAATTCAGGACCCTCACACTCGGTGGAATTCAGGACCCTCACACTAAGAGCTGGATTACACGGTGGAATTCAGGACCCTCACACACAGTGTTGGATTACATGGTGGAATTCAGGACCCTCACACTCGGTGTTGGATTACACGGTGGAATTCAGGACCCTCACAATCGGTGCTGGATTACACGGTGGAATTCAGGACCCTCACACTTGGTGCTGGATTACACGGTGGAATTCAGCACCCTCACACTCGGTGTTGGATTACACGGTGGAATTCAGGACCCTCACACTCGGTGTTGGATTACACAGTGGAATTCAGGACCCTCACACTCGGTGCTGGATTACACGGTGGAATTCAGGACCCTCACACTCGGTGGAATTCAGGACCCTCACACTAGGAGCTGGATTACACTGTGGAATTCAGGACCCTCACACTCGGAGCTGGATTATACGGTGGAATTCAGGACCCTCACACTCGGTGTTGGATTACACTGTGGAATTCAGGACCCTCACACTCGGGGTTGGATTACGCTGTGGAATTCAGGACCCTCACACTCCGTGTTGGATTACACGGTGGTATTCAGGTCCCTCACCCCCGGTGCTGGAGTACACGGTGGAATTCAGGACCCTCACACTCGGAGCTGGATTACACGGTGGAATTCAGGACCCTCACACTCGGTGCTGGATTACACGGTGGAATTCAGGACCCTCCCACTCGGTGTTCGATTACACGGTGGAATTCTGGACCCTCACACTCGGTGTTGGATTACACAGTGGAATTCAGGACCCTCACACTCGGTGCTGGATTACACGGTGGAATTCAGGACCCTCAGACTCGGTGCTGGATTACACGGTGGAATTCAGGGCCCTCACACTCGGTGTTGGATTACACGGTGGAATTCAGGACCCTCACACTCGGTGCTGGATTACACGGTGGAATTCAGGACACTCACACTCGGTGCTGGATTACCCGGTGGAATTCAGGACCCTCACACTCGGTGGAATTCAGGACCCTCACACTAAGAGCTGGATTACACGGTGGAATTCAGGACCCTCACACTCGGTGCTGGATTACACGGTGGAATTCAGGACCCTCACACTCGGTGTTGGATTACACAGTGGAATTCAGGACCCTCACACTCGGCGCTGGATTACACGGTGGAATTCAGGACCCTCACACACGGTGTTGGATTACACGGTGGAATTCAGGACCCGCACACTCGGTGTTGGATTACACGGTAGAATTCAGGACACTCACACTCGGTGCTGGATTACACGGTGGAATTCAGGACCCTCACACTCGGAGCTGGATTACACGGTGGAATTCAGGACCCTCACACTCGGTGCTGGATTACACGGTGGAATTCAGGACCCTCCCACTCGGTGTTCGATTACACGGTGGAATTCAGGACCCTCACACTCGGTGTTGGATTACACGGTGGAATTCAGGACCCTCACACTCGGTGGAATTCAGAACCCTCACACTAGGAGCTGGATTACACGATGGAATTCAGGACCCTCGCACTCAATGCTGGATTACACGGTGGAATTCAGGACCCTCACACTTGGTGCTGGATTACACGGTGGAATTCAGAACCCTCACACTCGGTGTTGGATTACACGGTGGAATTCAGGACCCTCGCACTCAGTGCTGGATTACACGGTGGAATTCAGGTCCCTCACACTCGGTGCTGGATTACACTGTGGAATTCAGGACCCTCACACTCGGTGCTGGATTACTCGGTGGAATTCAGGACCCTCACACTCGGTGGAATTCAGGAACCTCACACTAAGTGCTGGATTACATGGTGGAATTCACGACCCTCACACTCGGTGCTGGATTACACGGTGGAATTCAGGACCCTCACACTCGGTGTTGGATTACACGGTGGAATTCAGGACCCTCACACTAAGAGCTGGATTACACGGTGGAATTCAGGACCCTCACACTCGGTGCTGGATTACACGGTGGAATTCAGGACCCTCACACTCGGTGTTGGATTACACGGTGGAATTCAGGACCCTCACACACGGCGCTGGATTACACGGTGGAATTCAGGACCCTCACACTCGGTGCTGGATTACACGGTGGAATTCAGGACCCTCCCACTCAGTGTTCGATTACACAGTGGAATTCAGGACCCTCACATTCGGTGTTGGATTAAACGGTGGAATTCAGGACCCTCGCACTCAGTGCTGGATTACACGTTGGAATTCAGGACACTCACACTCGGTGTTGGATTACACGGTGGAATTCAGGACCCTCACACTCGGTGTTGGATTACACGGTGAAATTCAGGAACCTTACACTCGGTGTTGGATTACACGGTGGAATTCAGGACTCTCACACTTGGTGTTGGATTACACGGTGGAATTCAGGACACTGACACTCGGTGTTGGATTACACTGTGGAATTCAGGACCCTCTCACACGGTGCTGGATTACACGGTGGAATTCAGGACCCTCGCACTCAGTGCTGGATTACACGGTGGAATTCAGGACCCTCACACTCGGTGCTGGATTACACGGTGGAATTCAGGACCCTCACACATGGTGCTGGATTACACGGTGGAATTCAGCACCCTCACACTCGGTGTTGGATTACACGGTGGAATTCAGGACCCTCACACTCGGTGTTGGATTACACGGTGGAATTCAGGACCCTCACACTCGGTGCTGGATTACACGGCGGAATTAAGGACCCTCACACTCGGTGTTGGATTACACGGTGGAATTCAGGACCCTCACAATCGGTGCTGGATTACACGGTGGAATTCAGGACCCTCACACTCGGTGCTGGATTACACGGTTGAATTCAGAACCCTCACACTCGGTGCTGGATTACACTGTGGAATTCAGGACCCTCACACTCGGTGCTGGATTACTCGGTGGAATTCAGGAGCCTCACACTCGGTGGAATTCAGGACCCTCACACTAAGAGCTGGATTACACGGTGGAATTCAGGACCCTCACACTCGGTGCTGGATTACACGGTGGAATTCAGGACCCTCACACTCGGTGCTGGATTACACGGTGGAATTCAGGACCCTGACACTCGGTGTTGGATTACACGGTGGAATTCAGGACCCTCACACTCGGCGCTGGATTACACGGTGGAATTCAGGACCCTCACACTCGGTGCTGGATTACACGGTGGAATTCAGGACCCTCCCACTCAGTGTTCGATTACACGGTGGAATTCAGGACCCTCACACTCGGTGTTGGATTACACGGTGGAATTCAGGACCCTCGCACTCAGTGCTGGATTACACGGTGGAATTCAGGACACTGACACTCGGTGTTGGATTACACTGTGGAATTCAGGACCCTCTCACACGGTGCTGGATTACACGGTGGAATTCAGGACCCTCGCACTCAGTGCTGGATTACACGGTGGAATTCAGGACCCTCACACTCGGTGCTGGATTACACGGTGGAATTCAGGACCCTCACACATGGTGCTGGATTACACGGTGGAATTCAGCACCCTCACACTCGGTGTTGGATTACACGGTGGAATTCAGGACCCTCACACTCGGTGTTGGATTACACGGTGGAATTCAGGACCCTCACACTCGGTGCTGGATTACACGGCGGAATTAAGGACCCTCACACTCGGTGTTGGATTACACGGTGGAATTCAGGACCCTCACAATCGGTGCTGGATTACACGGTGGAATTCAGGACCCTCACACTCGGTGCTGGATTACACGGTTGAATTCAGAACCCTCACACTCGGTGCTGGATTACACTGTGGAATTCAGGACCCTCACACTCGGTGCTGGATTACTCGGTGGAATTCAGGAGCCTCACACTCGGTGGAATTCAGGACCCTCACACTAAGAGCTGGATTACACGGTGGAATTCAGGACCCTCACACTCGGTGCTGGATTACACGGTGGAATTCAGGACCCTCACACTCGGTGCTGGATTACACGGTGGAATTCAGGACCCTGACACTCGGTGTTGGATTACACGGTGGAATTCAGGACCCTCACACTCGGCGCTGGATTACACGGTGGAATTCAGGACCCTCACACTCGGTGCTGGATTACACGGTGGAATTCAGGACCCTCCCACTCAGTGTTCGATTACACGGTGGAATTCAGGACCCTCACACTCGGTGTTGGATTACACGGTGGAATTCAGGACCCTCGCACTCAGTGCTGGATTACACGGTGGAATTCAGGACCCTCACACTCGGTGTTGGATTACACGGTGAAATTCAGGACCCTTACACTCGGTGTTGGATTACACGGTGGAATTCAGGACTCTCACACTTGGTGTTGGATTACACGTTGGAATTCAGGACCCTCACACTCGGTGTTGGATTACACGGTGGAATTCAGGACCCTCACACTCGGTGGAATTCAGGACCCTCACACTAGGAGCTGGATTACACAGTGGAATTCAGGACCCTCACACTTGGAGCTGGATTATACGGTGGAATTCTGGACCCTCACACTCGGTGTTGGATTACACTGTGGAATTCAGGACCCTCACACTCGGGGTTGGATTACACTGTGGAATTCAGGACCCTCACACTCCGTGTTGGATTACACGGTGGTATTCAGGGCCCTCACACCCGGTGCTGGATTACACGGTGGGATTCAGGACCCTCACACTAGGAGCTGGATTACATGGTGGAATTCAGGACCCTCACACTCGGTGCTGGATTACACGGTGGAATTCAGGACCCTCCCACTCGGTGTTCGATTACACGGTGGAATTCAGGACCCTCACACTCGGTGTTGGATTACACAGTGGAATTCAGGACCCTCACACTCTGTGCTGGATTATACGGTGGAATTCAGGACCCTCACACTCGGTGCTGGATTACACGGTGGAATTCAGGACCCTCACACTCGGTGTTGGATTACACGGTGGAATTCAGGACCCTCACACTCGGTGCTGGATTACACGGTGGAATTCAGGACACTCACACTCGGTGCTGGATTACTCGGTGGAATTCAGGACCCTCACACTCGGTGGAATTCAGGACCCTCACACTAAGAGCTGGATTACACGGTGGAATTCAGGACCCTCACACACAGTTTTGGATTACATGGTGGAATTCAGGACCCTCACACTCGGTGTTGGATTACACGGTGGAATTCAGGACCCTCACACTCGGTGCTGGATTACACGGTGGAATTCAGGACCCTCACACTTGGTGCTGGATTACACGGTGGAATTCAGCACCCTCACACTCGGTGTTGGATTACACGGTGGAATTCAGGACCCTCACACTCGGTGTTGGATTACACGGTGGAATTCAGGACCCTCACACTCGGTGCTGGATAACACGGCGGAATTAAGGACCCTCACACTCGGTGTTGGATTACACGGTGGAATTCAGGACCCTCACACGCGGTGCTGGATTACACGGTGGAATTCAGGACCCTCACACTCGTTGCTGGATTACACGGTGGAATTCAGAACCCTCACACTCGGTGCTGGATTACACGGTGGAATTCAGTACCCTCACACTCGGTGCTGGATTACACGGTGGAATTCAGGACCCTCACAGTCGGTGCTGGATTACACGGTGGAATTCAGAACCCTCACACTCGGTGCTGGATTACACTGTGGAATTCAGGACCCTCACACTCGGTGCTGGATTACTCGGAGGAATTCAGGACCCTCACACTCGGTGGAATTCAGGACCCTCACACTAAGAGCTGGATTACACGGTGGAATTCAGGACCCTCACACTCGGTGCTGGATTACACGGTGGAATTCAGGACCCTCACACTCGGCGCTGGATTACACGGTGGAATTCAGGACCCTCACACTCGGTGCCGGATTACACGGTGGAATTCAGGACCCTCCCACTCAGTGTTCGATTACACGGTGGAATTCAGGACCCTCACACTCGGTGTCGGATAACACGGTGGAATTCAGGACCCTCGCACTCAGTGCTGGATTACACGGTGGAATTCAGGACCCTCACACTCGGTGTCGGATTACACGGTGGAATTCAGGAACCTCACACTCGGTGTTGGATTACACGGTGAAATTCAGGACCCTCACACTCGGTGTTGGATTACACGGTGGAATTCAGGACCCTCACACTCGGTGCTGGATTACACGGTGGAATTCAGGACCCTCACACTTGGTGCTGGATTACACGGTGGAATTCAGAACCCTCACACTCGGTGTTGGATTACACGGTGGAATTCAGGACCCTCACACTCGGTGTTGGATTACACGGTGGAATTCAGGACCCTCACACTCGGTGCTGGATTACACGGTGGAATTAAGGACCCTCACACTCGGTGTTGGATTACACGGTGGAATTCAGGACCCTAACAGTCGGGGCTGGATTACACGGTGGAATTCAGGACCCTCACACTCGGTGCTGGATTACACGGTGGAATTCAGAACCCTCACACGGTGCTGGATTACACTGTGGAATTCAGGACCCTCACACTCGGTGCTGGATTACTCGGTGGAATTCAGGACCCTCACACTCGGTGGAATTCAGTACCCTCACACTAAGAGCTGGATTACACGGTGGAATTCAGGACCCTCACACTCGGTGCTGGATTACACGGTGGAATTCAGGACCCTCACACTCGGTGTTGATTACATGGTGGAATTCAGGACCCTCACACTCGGCGCTGGATTACACGGTGGAATTCAGGACCCTCACACTCGGTGCTGGATTACACGGTGTAATTCAGGACCCTCCCACTCAGTGTTCGATTACACGGTGGAATTCAGGACCCTCACACTCGGTGTTGGATTACACGGTGGAATTCAGGACCCTCGCACTCAGTGCTGGATTACACGGTGGAATTCAGGACCCTCACACACAGTGTTGGATTACATGGTGGATTTCAGGACCCTCCCACTCAGTGTTCGATTACACGATGGAATTCAGAACCCTCACACTCGGTGCTGGATTACACTGTGGAATTCAGGACCCTCACACTCGGTGCTGGATTACTCGGTGGAATTCAGGAGCCTCACACTCGGTGGAATTCAGGACCCTCACACTAAGAGCTGGATTACACGGTGGAATTCAGGACCCTCACACTCGGTGCTGGATTACACGGTGGAATTCAGGACCCTCACACTCGGTGTTGGATTACACGGTGGAATTCAGGACCCTCACATTCGGCGCTGGATTACACGGTGGAATCCAGGACCCTCACACTCGGTGCTGGATTACACGGTGGAATTCAGGACCCTCCCACTCAGTGTTCGATTACACGGTGGAATTCAGGACCATCACACTCGGTGTTGGATTACACGGTGGAATTCAGGACCCTCGCACTCAGTGCTGGATTACACGGTGGATTTCAGGACCCTCACACTCGGTGTTGGATTACACGGTGGAATTCAGGACCCTCACACTCGGTGTTGGATTACACGGTGAAATTCAGGACCCTTACACTCGGTGTTGGATTACACGGTGGAATTCAGGACTCTCACACTTGGTGTTGGATTACACGTTGGAATTCAGGACCCTCACACTCGGTGTTGGATTACACGGTGGAATTCAGGACCCTCACACTCGGTGGAATTCAGGACCCTCACACTAGGAGCTGGATTACACAGTGGAATTCAGGACCCTCACACTCGGAGCTGGATTATACGGTGGAATTCAGGATCCTCACACTCGGTGTTGGATTACACTGTGGAATTCAGGACCCTCACACTCCGGGTTGGATTACACTGTGGAATTCAGGACCCTCACACTCCGTGTTGGATTACACGGTGGTATTCAGGGCCCTCACACCCGGTGCTGGATTACACGGTGGAATTCAGGACCCTCACACTCGGAGCTGGATTACATGGTGGAATTCAGGACCCTCACACTCGGTGCTGGATTACACGGTGGAATTCAGGACCCTCCCACTCGGTGTTCGATTACACGGTGGAATTCAGGACCCTCACACTCGGTGTTGGATTACACGGTGGAATTCAGGACCCTCACACTCGGTGCTGGATTACACGGTGGAATTCAGGACCCTCACACTCGGTGCTGGATTACACGGTGGAATTCAGGACCCTCACACTCGGTGTTGGATTACACGGTGGAATTCAGGA
The DNA here is from genome assembly GCF_030144855.1 of Hypanus sabinus. Lineage (NCBI taxonomy): Eukaryota > Metazoa > Chordata > Chondrichthyes > Myliobatiformes > Dasyatidae > Hypanus > Hypanus sabinus. Next base: position 17,126,408 of record NC_082720.1, read on the forward strand.
CCCTCACACTCGGTGCTGGATTACACGGTGGAATTCAGGACACTCACACTCGGTGCTGGATTACTCGGTGGAATTCAGGACCCTCACACTCGGTGGAATTCAGGACCCTCACACTAAGAGCTGGATTACACGGTGGAATTCAGGACCCTCACACACAGTGTTGGATTACATGGTGGAATTCAGGACCCTCACACTCGGTGATGGATTACACGGTGGAATTCAGGACCCTCACACTCGGTGCTGGATTACACGGTGGAATTCAGGACCCTCACACTTGGTGTTGGATTACACGGTGGAATTCAGCACCCTCACACTCGGTGTTGGATTACACGGTGGAATTCAGGACCCTCACACTCGGTGTTGGATTACACGGTGGAATTCAGGACCCTCACACTCGGTGCTGGATAACACGGCGGAATTAAGGACCCTCACACTCGGTGTTGGATTACACGGTGGAATTCAGGACCCTCACACTCGGTGCTGGATTACACGGTGGAATTCAGGACCCTCACACTCGGTGCTGGATTACACGGTGGAATTCAGAACCCTCACACTCGGTGCTGGATTACACTGTGGAATTCAGGACCCTCACACTCGGTGCTGGATTACTCGGAGGAATTCAGGACCCTCACACTCGGTGGAATTCAGGACCCTCACACTAAGAGCTGGATTACACGGTGGAATTCAGGACCCTCACACTCGGTGCTGGATTACACGGTGGAATTCAGGACCCTCACACTCGGCGCTGGATTACACGGTGGAATTCAGGACCCTCACACTCGGTGCCGGATTACACGGTGGAATTCAGGACCCTCCCACTCAGTGTTCGATTACACGGTGGAATTCAGGACCCTCACACTCGGTGTCGGATAACACGGTGGAATTCAGGACCCTCGCACTCAGTGCTGGATTACACGGTGGAATTCAGGACCCTCACACTCGGTGTCGGATTACACGGTGGAATTCAGGAACCTCACACTCGGTGTTGGATTACACGGTGAAATTCAGGACCCTCACACTCGGTGTTGGATTACACGGTGGAATTCAGGACCCTCACACTCGGTGCTGGATTACACGGTGGAATTCAGGACCCTCACACTTGGTGCTGGATTACACGGTGGAATTCAGAACCCTCACACTCGGTGTTGGATTACACGGTGGAATTCAGGACCCTCACACTCGGTGTTGGATTACACGGTGGAATTCAGGACCCTCACACTCGGTGCTGGATTACACGGTGGAATTAAGGACCCTCACACTCGGTGTTGGATTACACGGTGGAATTCAGGACCCTCACAGTCGGGGCTGGATTACACGGTGGAATTCAGGACCCTCACACTCGGTGCTGGATTACACGGTGGAATTCAGAACCCTCACACGGTGCTGGATTACACTGTGGAATTCAGGACCCTCACACTCGGTGCTGGATTACTCGGTGGAATTCAGGACCCTCACACTCGGTGGAATTCAGTACCCTCACACTAAGAGCTGGATTACACGGTGGAATTCAGGACCCTCACACTCGGTGCTGGATTACACGGTGGAATTCAGGACCCTCACACTCGGTGTTGATTACATGGTGGAATTCAGGACCCTCACACTCGGCGCTGGATTACACGGTGGAATTCAGGACCCTCACACTCGGTGCTGGATTACACGGTGTAATTCAGGACCCTCCCACTCAGTGTTCGATTACACGGTGGAATTCAGGACCCTCACACTCGGTGTTGGATTACACGGTGGAATTCAGGACCCTCGCACTCAGTGCTGGATTACACGGTGGAATTCAGGACCCTCACACACAGTGTTGGATTACATGGTGGATTTCAGGACCCTCCCACTCAGTGTTCGATTACACGGTGGAATTCAGAACCCTCACACTCGGTGCTGGATTACACTGTGGAATTCAGGACCCTCACACTCGGTGCTGGATTACTCGGTGGAATTCAGGAGCCTCACACTCGGTGGAATTCAGGACCCTCACACTAAGAGCTGGATTACACGGTGGAATTCAGGACCCTCACACTCGGTGCTGGATTACACGGTGGAATTCAGGACCCTCACACTCGGTGTTGGATTACACGGTGGAATTCAGGACCCTCACATTCGGCGCTGGATTACACGGTGGAATTCAGGACCCTCACACTCGGTGCTGGATTACACGGTGGAATTCAGGACCCTCCCACTCAGTGTTCGATTACACGGTGGAATTCAGGACCATCACACTCGGTGTTGGATTACACGGTGGAATTCAGGACCCTCGCACTCAGTGCTGGATTACACGGTGGATTTCAGGACCCTCACACTCGGTGTTGGATTACACGGTGGAATTCAGGACCCTCACACTCGGTGTTGGATTACACGGTGAAATTCAGGACCCTTACACTCGGTGTTGGATTACACGGTGGAATTCAGGACTCTCACACTTGGTGTTGGATTACACGTTGGAATTCAGGACCCTCACACTCGGTGTTGGATTACACGGTGGAATTCAGGACCCTCACACTCGGTGGAATTCAGGACCCTCACACTAGGAGCTGGATTACACAGTGGAATTCAGGACCCTCACACTCGGAGCTGGATTATACGGTGGAATTCAGGACCCTCACACTCGGTGTTGGATTACACTGTGGAATTCAGGACCCTCACACTCGGGTTTGGATTACACTGTGGAATTCAGGACCCTCACACTCCGTGTTGGATTACACGGTGGTATTCAGGGCCCTCACACCCGGTGCTGGATTACACGGTGGAATTCAGGACCCTCACACTCGGAGCTGGATTACACGGTGGAATTCAGGACCCTCACACTCGGTGCTGGATTACACGGTGGAATTCAGGACCCTCCCACTCGGTGTTCGATTACACGGTGGAATTCAGGACCCTCACACTCGGTGTTGGATTACACGGTGGAATTCAGGACCCTCACACTCGGTGCTGGATTACACGGTGGAATTCAGGACCCTCACACTCGGTGCTGGATTACACGGTGGAATTCAGGACCCTCACACTCGGTGTTGGATTACACGGTGGAATTCAGGACCCTCACACTCGGTGCTGGATTACACGGTGGAATTCAGGACACTCACACTCGGTGCTGGATTACTCGGTGGAATTCAGGACCCTCACACTCGGTGGAATTCAGGACCCTCACACTAAGAGCTGGATTACACGGTGGAATTCAGGACCCTCACACACAGTGTTGGATTACATGGTGGAATTCAGGACCCTCACACTCGGTGATGGATTACACGGTGGAATTCAGGACCCTCACACTCGGTGCTGGATTACACGGTGGAATTCAGGACCCTCACACTTGGTGTTGGATTACACGGTGGAATTCAGCACCCTCACACTCGGTGTTGGATTACACGGTGGAATTCAGGACCCTCACACTCGGTGTTGGATTACACGGTGGAATTCAGGACCCTCACACTCGGTGCTGGATAACACGGCGGAATTAAGGACCCTCACACTCGGTGTTGGATTACACGGTGGAATTCAGGACCCTCACACTCGGTGCTGGATTACACGGTGGAATTCAGGACCCTCACACTCGGTGCTGGATTACACGGTGGAATTCAGAACCCTCACACTCGGTGCTGGATTACACTGTGGAATTCAGGACCCTCACACTCGGTGCTGGATTACTCGGAGGAATTCAGGACCCTCACACTCGGTGGAATTCAGGACCCTCACACTAAGAGCAGGATTACACGGTGGAATTCAGGACCCTCACACTCGGTGCTGGATTACACGGTGGAATTCAGGACCCTCACACTCGGCGCTGGATTACACGGTGGAATTCAGGACCCTCACACTCGGTGCCGGATTATACGGTGGAATTCAGGACCCTCCCACTCAGTGTTCGATTACACGGTGGAATTCAGGACCCTCACACTCGGTGTCGGATAACACGGTGGAATTCAGGACCCTCGCACTCAGTGCTGGATTACACGGTGGAATTCAGGACCCTCACACTCGGTGTCGGATTACACGGTGGAATTCAGGACCCTCACACTCGGTGTTGGATTACACGGTGAAATTCAGGACCCTCACACTCGGTGTTGGATTACACGGTGGAATTCAGGACCCTCACACTCGGTGCTGGATTACACGGTGGAATTCAGGACCCTCACACATGGTGCTGGATTACACGGTGGAATTCCGAACCCTCACACTCGGTGTTGGATTACACGGTGGAATTCAGGACCCTCACACTCGGTGTTGGATTACACGGTGGAATTCAGGACCCTCACACTCGGTGCTGGATTACACGGTGGAATTAAGGACCCTCACACTCGGTGTTGGATTACACGGTGGAATTCAGGACCCTCACAGTCGGGGCTGGATTACACGGTGGAATTCAGGACCCTCACACACGGTGCTGGATTACACGGTGGAATTCAGAACCCTCACACTCGGTGCTGGATTACACTGTGGAATTCAGGACCCTCACACTCGGTGCTGGATTACTCGGTGGAATTCAGGACCCTCACACTCGGTGGAATTCAGTACCCTCACACTAAGAGCTGGATTACACGGTGGAATTCAGGACCCTCACACTCGGTGTTGGATTACATGGTGGAATTCAGGACCCTCACACTCGGCGCTGGATTACACGGTGGAATTCAGGACCCTCACACTCGGTGCTGGATTACACGGTGTAATTCAGGACCCTCCCACTCAGTGTTGGATTACACGGTGGAATTCAGGACCCTCACACTCGGTGTTGGATTACACGGTGGAATTCAGGACCCTCGCACTCAGTGCTGGATTACACGGTGGAATTCAGGACCCTCACACACAGTGTTGGATTACATTGTGGATTTCAGGACCCTCCCACTCAGTGTTCGATTACACGGTGGAATTCAGAACCCTCACACTCGGTGCTGGATTACACTGTGGAATTCAGGACCCTCACACTCGGTGCTGGATTACTCGGTGGAATTCAGGAGCCTCACACTCGGTGGAATTCAGGACCCTCACACTAAGAGCTGGATTACACGGTGGAATTCAGGACCCTCACACTCGGTGCTGGATTACACGGTGGAATTCAGGACCCTCACACTCGGTGTTGGATTACACGGTGGAATTCAGGACCCTCACACTCGGCGCTGGATTACACGGTGGAATTCAGGACCCTCACACTCGGTGCTGGATTACACGGTGGAATTCAGGACCCTCACACTCGGTGTTGGATTACACGGTGGAATTCAGGACTCTCACACTTGGTGTTGGATTACACGTTGGAATTCAGGACCCTCACACTCGGTGTTGGATTACACGGTGGAATTCAGGACACTCACACTCGGTGGAATTCAGGACCCTCACACTAGGAGCTGGATTACACAGTGGAATTCAGGACCCTCACACTCGGAGCTGGATTATACGGTGGAATTCAGGACCCTCACACTCGGTGTTGGATTACACTGTGGAATTCAGGACCCTCACACTCGGGGTTGGATTACACTGTGGAATTCAGGACCCTCACACTCCGTGTTGGATTACACGGTGGTATTCAGGGCCCTCACACCCGGTGCTGGATTACACGGTGGAATTCAGGACCCTCACACTCGGAGCTGGATTACATGGTGGAATTCAGGAGCCTCACACTCGGTGCTGGATTACAAGGTGGAATTCAGGACCCTCACACTCGGTGTTGGATTACACGGTGGAATTCAGGACCCTCACACTCGGTGCTGGATTACACGGTGGAATTCAGGACCCTCACACTCGGTGCTGGATTACACGGTGGAATTCAGGACCCTCACACTCGGTGTTGGATTACACGGTGGAATTCAGGACCCTCACACTCGGTGCTGGATTACACGGTGGAATTCAGGACACTCACACTCGGTGCTGGATTACTCGGTGGAATTCAGGACCCTCACACTCGGTGGAATTCAGGACCCTCACACTAAGAGCTGGATTACACGGTGGAATTCAGGACCCTCACACACAGTGTTGGATTACATGGTGGAATTCAGGACCCTCACACTCGGTGATGGATTACACGGTGGAATTCAGGACCCTCACACTCGGTGCTGGATTACACGGTGGAATTCAGGACCCTCACACTTGGTGTTGGATTTCACGGTGGAATTCAGCACCCTCACACTCGGTGTTGGATTACACGGTGGAATTCAGGACCCTCACACTCGGTGTTGGATTACACGGTGGAATTCAGGACCCTCACACTCGGTGCTGGATAACACGGTGGAATTCAGGACCCTCACACACAGTGTTGGATTACACGGTGGAATTCAGGACCCTCGCACTCAGCGCTGGATTACACGGTGGAATTCAGGACCCTCACACACAGTGTTGGATTACATGGTGGATTTCAGGACCCTCTCACACGGTGTTGGATTACACGGTGGAATTCAGGACCCTCGCACTCAGTGCTGGATTACACGGTGGAATTCAGGACCCTCACACACAGTGTTGGATTACATGGTGGAATTCAGGACCCTCACATTTGGTGTTGGATTACACGGTGGAATTCAGGACCCTCACACTCGGTGGAATTCAGGACCCTCACACTAGGAGCTGGATTACACGATGGAATTCAGGACCCTCACACTCGGAGCTGGATTATACGGTGGAATTCAGGACCCTCACACTCGGTGTTGGATTACACTGTGGAATTCAGGACCCTCACACTCGGGGTTGGATTACGCTGTGGAATTCAGGACCCTCACACTCCGTGTTGGATTACACGGTGGTATTCAGGGCCCTCACCCCCGGTGCTGGATGACACGGTGGAATTCAGGACCCTCACACTCGGAGCTGGATTACACGGTGGAATTCAGGACCCTCACACTCGGTGGAATTCAGGACCCTCACACTAAGAGCTGGATTACACGGTGGAATTCAGGACCCTCACACACAGTGTTGGATTACATGGTGGAATTCAGGACCCTCACACTCGGTGTTGGATTACACGGTGGAATTCAGGACCCTCACACTCGGTGCTGGATTACACGGTGGAATTCAGGACCCTCACACTCGGTGCTGGATTACACGGTGGAATTCAGAACCCTCACACTCGGTGCTGGATTACACTGTGGAATTCAGGACCCTCACACTCGGTGCTGGATTACTCGGAGGAATTCAGGAGCCTCACACTCGGTGGAATTCAGGACCCTCACACTAAGAGCTGGATTACACGGTGGAATTCAGGACCCTCACACTCGGTGCTGGATTACACGGTGGAATTCAGGACCCTCAGACTCGGCGCTGGATTACACGGTGGAATTCAGGACCCTCACACTCGGTGCCGGATTACACGGTGGAATTCAGGACCCTCCCACTCAGTGTTCGATTACAAGGTGGAATTCAGGACCCTCACACTCGGTGTCGGATTACACGGTGGAATTCAGGACCCTCGCACTCAGTGCTGGATTACACGGTGGAATTCAGGACCCTCACACTCGGTGTCGGATTACACGGTGGAATTCAGGACCCTCACACTCGGTGTTGGATTACACGGTGAAATTCAGGACCCTCACACTCGGTGTTGGATTACACGGTGGAATTCAGGACCCTCACACTCGGTGCTGGATTACACGGTGGAATTTAGGACCCTCACACTTGGTGCTGGATTACACGGTGGAATTCAGAACCCTCACACTCGGTGTTGGATTACACGGTGGAATTCAGGACCCTCACACTCGGTGTTGGATTACACGGTGGAATTCAGGACCCTCACACTCGGTGCTGGATTACACGGTGGAATTAAGGACCCTCACACTCGGTGTTGGATTACACGGTGGAATTCAGGACCCTCACACTCGGTGCTGGATTACACGGTGGAATTCAGGACCCTCACACTCGGTGCTGGATTACACGGTGGAATTCAGAACCCTCACACTCGGTGCTGGATTACACTGTGGAATTCAGGACCCTCACACTCGGTGCTGGATTACTCGGAGGAATTCAGGACCCTCACACTCGGTGGAATTCAGGACCCTCACACTAAGAGCTGGATTACACGGTGGAATTCAGGAACCTCACACACGGTGCTGGATTACACGGTGGAATTCAGGACCCTCACACTCGGCGCTGGATAACACGGTGGAATTCAGGACCCTCACACTCGGTGCCGGATTACACGGTGGAATTCAGGACCCTCCCACTCAGTGTTCGATTACACGGTGGAATTCAGGACCCTCACACTCGGTGTCGGATTACACGGTGGAATTCAGGACCCTCAAACTCGGTGTTGGATTACACGGTGAAATTCAGGACCCTCACACTCGGTGTTGGATTACACGGTGGAATTCAGGACCCTCACACTCGGTGCTGGATTACACGGTGGAATTCAGGACCCTCACACTTGGTGCTGGATTACACGGTGGAATTCAGAACCCTCACACTCGGTGTTGGATTACACGGTGGAATTCAGGACCCTCACACTCGGTGTTGGATTACACGGTGGAATTCAGGACCCTCACACTCGGTGCTGGATTACACGGTGGAATTAAGGACCCTCACACTCGGTGTTGGATTACACGGTGGAATTCAGGACCCTCACAGTCGGGGCTGGATTACACGGTGGAATTCAGGACCCTCACACTCGGTGCTGGATTACACGGTGGAATTCAGAACCCTCACACTCGGTGCTGGATTACACTGTGGAATTCAGGACCCTCACACTCGGTGCTGGATTACTCGGTGGAATTCAGGACCCTCACACTCGGTGGAATTCAGTACCCTCACACTAAGAGCTGGATTACACGGTGGAATTCAGGACCCTCACACTCGGTGCTGGATTACATGGTGGAATTCAGGACCCTCACACTCGGCGCTGGATTACACGGTGGAATTCAGGACCCTCACACTCGGTGCTGGATTACACGGTGTAATTCAGGACCCTCCCACTCAGTGTTCGATTACACGGTGGAATTCAGGACCCTCACACTCGGTGTTGGTTTACACGGTGGAATTCAGGACCCTCGCACTCAGTGCTGGATTACACGGTGGAATTCAGGACCCTCACACACAGTGTTGGATTACATGGTGGATTTCAGGACCCTCTCACACGGTGTTGGATTACACGGTGGAATTCAGGACCCTCGCACTCAGTGCTGGATTACACGGTGGAATTCAGGACCCTCACACACAGTGTTGGATTACATGGTGGAATTCAGGACCCTCACATTTGGTGTTGGATTACACGGTGGAATTCAGGACCCTCGCACTCGGTGGAATTCAGGACCCTCACACTAGGAGCTGGATTACACGGTGGAATTCAGGACCCTCACACTCGGAGCTGGATTATACGGTGGAATTCAGGACCCTCACACTCGGTGTTGGATTACACTGTGGAATTCAGGACCCTCACACTCGGGGTTGGATTACGCTGTGGAATTCAGGACCCTCACACTCCGTGTTGGATTACACGGTGGTATTCAGGGCCCTCACCCCCGGTGCTGGATGACACGGTGGAATTCAGGACCCTCACACTCGGAGCTGGATTACACGGTGGAATTCAGGACCCTCACACTAAGAGCTGGATTACACGGTGGAATTCAGGACCCTCACACACAGTGTTGGATTACATGGTGGAATTCAGGACCCTCACACTCGGTGTTGGATTACACGGTGGAATTCAGGACCCTCACACTCGGTGCTGGATTACACGGTGGAATTCAGGACCCTCACACTCGGTGCTGGATTACACGGTGGAATTCAGAACCCTCACACTCGGTGCTGGATTACACTGTGGAATTCAGGACCCTCACACTCGGTGCTGGATTACTCGGAGGAATTCAGGACCCTCACACTCGGTGGAATTCAGGACCCTCACTCTAAGAGCTGGATTACACGGTGGAATTCAGGACCCTCACACTCGGTGCTGGATTACACGGTGGAATTCAGGACCCTCACACTCGGCGCTGGATTACACGGTGGAATTCAGGACCCTCACACTCGGTGCCGGATTACACGGTGGAATTCAGGACCCTCCCACTCAGTGTTCGATTACACGGTGGAATTCAGGACCCTCACACTCGGTGTCGGATTACACGGTGGAATTCAGGACCCTCGCACTCAGTGCTGGATTACACGGTGGAATTCAGGACCCTCACACTCGGTGTCGGATTACACGGTGGAATTCAGGACCCTCACACTCGGTGTTGGATTACACGGTGAAATTCAGGACCCTCACACTCGGTGTTGGATTACACGGTGGAATTCAGGACCCTCACACTCGGTGCTGGATTACACGGTGGAATTCAGGACCCTCACACTTGGTGCTGGATTACACGGTGGAATTCAGAACCCTCACACTCGGTGTTGGATTACACGGTGGAATTCAGGACCCTCACACTCGGTGTTGGATTACACGGTGGAATTCAGGACCCTCACACTCGGTGCTGGATTACACGGTGGAATTAAGGACCCTCACACTCGGTGTTGGATTACACGGTGGAATTCAGGACCCTCACAGTCGGGGCTGGATTACACGGTGCAATTCAGGACCCTCACACTCGGTGCTGGATTACACGGTGGAATTCAGAACCCTCACACTCGGTGCGGGATTACAATGTGGAATTCAGGACCCTCACACTCGGTGCTGGATTACTCGGTGGAATTCAGGACCCTCACACTCGGTGGAATTCAGTACCCTCACACTAAGAGCTGGATTACACGGTGGAATTCAGGACCCTCACACTCGGTGCTGGATTACACGGTGGAATTCAGGACCCTCACACTCGGTGTTGGATTACATGGTGGAATTCAGGACCCTCACACTCGGCGCTGGATTACACGGTGGAATTCAGGACCCTCACACTCGGTGCTGGATTACACGGTGTAATTCAGGACCCTCCCACTCAGTGTTCGATTACACGGTGGAATTCAGGACCCTCACACTCGGTGTTGGATTACACGGTGGAATTCAGGACCCTCGCACTCAGTGCTGGATTACACGGTGGAATTCAGGACCCTCACACACAGTGTTGGATTACATGGTGGATTTCAGGACCCTCTCACACGGTGTTGGATTACACGGTGGAATTCAGGACCCTCGCACTCAGTGCTGGATTACACGGTGGAATTCAGGACCCTCACACACAGTGTTGGATTACATGGTGGAATTCAGGACCCTCACATTCGGTGTTGGATTACACGGTGGAATTCAGGACCCTCACACTCGGTGGAATTCAGGACCCTCACACTAGGAGCTGGATTACACGGTGGAATTCAGGACCCTCACACTCGGAGCTGGATTATACGGTGGAATTCAGGACCCTCACACTCGGTGTTGGATTACACTGTGGAATTCAGGACCCTCACACTCGGGGTTGGATGACGCTGTGGAATTCAGGACCCTCACACTCCGTGTTGGATTACACGGTGGTATTCAGGGCCCTCACCCCCGGTGCTGGATGACACGGTGGAATTCAGGACCCTCACACTCGGAGCTGGATTACACGGTGGAATTCAGAACCCTCACACTCGGTGCTGGATTACACGGCGGAATTCAGGACCGTCCCACTCGGTGTTCGATTACACGGTGGAATTCAGGACCCTCACACTCGGTGTTGGATTACACAGTGGAATTCAGGACCCTCACACTCGGTGCTGGATTACACGGTGGAATTCAGGACCCTCACAGTCGGGGCTGGATTACACGGTGGAATTCAGGACCCTCACACTCGGTGCTGGATTACACGGTGGAATTCAGAACCCTCACACTCGGTGCTGGATTACAATGTGGAATTCAGGACCCTCACACTCGGTGCTGGATTACTCGGTGGAATTCAGGACCCTCACACTCGGTGGAATTCAGTACCCTCACACTAAGAGCTGGATTACACGGTGGAATTCAGGACCCTCACACTCGGTGCTGGATTACACAGTGGAATTCAGGACCCTCACACTCGGTGTTGGATTACATGGTGGAATTCAGGACCCTCACACTCGGCGCTGGATTACACGGTGGAATTCAGGACCCTCACACTCGGTGCTGGATTACACGGTGTAATTCAGGACCCTCCCACTCAGTGTTCGATTACACGGTGGAATTCAGGACCCTAACACTCGGTGTTGGATTACACGGTGGAATTCAGGACCCTCGCACTCAGTGCTGGATTACACGGTGGAATTCAGGACCCTCACACACAGTGTTGGATTACATGGTGGATTTCAGGACCCTCTCACACGGTGTTGGATTACACGGTGGAATTCAGGACCCTCGCACTCAGTGCTGGATTACACGGTGGAATTCAGGACCCTCACACACAGTGTTGGATTACATGGTGGAATTCAGGACCCTCACATTCGGTGTTGGATTACACGGTGGAATTCAGGACCCTCACACTCGGTGGAATTCAGGACCCTCACACTAGGAGCTGGATTACACGGTGGAATTCAGGACCCTCACACTCGGAGCTGGATTATACGGTGGAATTCAGGACCCTCACACTCGGTGTTGGATTACACTGTGGAATTCAGGACCCTCACACTCGGGGTTGGATTACGCTGTGGAATTCAGGACCCTCACACTCCGTGTTGGATTACACGGTGGTATTCAGGGCCCTCACCCCCGGTGCTGGATGACACGGTGGAATTCAGGACCCTCACACTCGGAGCTGGATTACACGGTGGAATTCAGAACCCTCACACTCGGTGCTGGATTACACGGCGGAATTCAGGACCCTCCCACTCGGTGTTCGATTACACGGTGGAATTCAGGACCCTCACACTCGGTGTTGGATTACACAGTGGAATTCAGGACCCTCACACTCGGTGCTGGATTACACGGTGGAATTCAGGACCCTCACACTCGGTGCTGGATTACACGGTGGAATTCAGGACCCTCACACTCGGTGTTGGATTACACGGTGGAATTCAGAACCCTCACACTCGGTGCTGGATTACACTGTGGAATTCAGGACCCTCACACTCGGTGCTGGATTACTCGGTGGAATTCAGGACCCTCACACTCGGTGGAATTCAGTACCTTCACACTAAGAGCTGGATTACACGGTGGAATTCAGGACCCTCACACTCGGTGCTGGATTACACGGTGGAATTCAGGACCCTCACACTCGGTGTTGGATTACACGGTGGAATTCAGGACCCTCACACTCGGTGCTGGATTACACGGTGGAATTAAGGACCCTCACACTCGGTGTTGGATTACACGGTGGAATTCAGGACCCTCACAGTCGGGGCTGGATTACACGGTGGAATTCAGGACCCTCACACTCGGTGCTGGATTACACGGTGGAATTCAGAACCCTCACACTCGGTGCTGGATTACAATGTGGAATTCAGGACCCTCACACTCGGTGCTGGATTACTCGGTGGAATTCAGGACCCTCACACTCGGTGGAATTCAGTACCCTCACACTAAGAGCTGGATTACACGGTGGAATTCAGGACCCTCACACTCGGTGCTGGATTACACGGTGGAATTCAGGACCCTCACACTCGGTGTTGGATTACATGGTGGAATTCAGGACCCTCACACTCGGCGCTGGATTACACGGTGGAATTCAGGACCCTCACACTCGGTGCTGGATTACACGGTGTAATTCAGGACCCTCCCACTCAGTGTTCGATTACACGGTGGAATTCAGGACCCTCACACTCGGTGTTGGATTACACGGTGGAATTCAGGACCCTCACACTCAGTGCTGGATTACACGGTGGAATTCAGGACCCTCACACACAGTGTTGGATTACATGGTGGATTTCAGGACCCTCTCACACGGTGTTGGATTACACGGTGGAATTCAGGACCCTCGCACTCAGTGCTGGATTACACGGTGGAATTCAGGACCCTCACACACAGTGTTGGATTACATGGTGGAATTCAGGACCCTCACATACGGTGTTGGATTACACGGTGGAATTCAGGACCCTCACACTCGCTGGAATTCAGGACCCTCACACTAGGAGCTGGATTACACGGTGGAATTCAGGACCCTCACACTCGGAGCTGGATTATACGGTGGAATTCAGGACCCTCACACTCGGTGTTGGATTACACTGTGGAATTCAGGACCCTCACACTCGGGGTTGGATTACGCTGTGGAATTCAGGACCCTCACACTCCGTGTTGGATTACACGGTGGTATTCAGGGCCCTCACCCCCGGTGCTGGATGACACGGTGGAATTCAGGACCCTCACACTCGGAGCTGGATTACACGGTGGAATTCAGAACCCTCACACTCGGTGCTGGATTACACGGCGGAATTCAGGACCCTCCCACTCGGTGTTCGATTACACGGTGGAATTCAGGACCCTCACACTCGGTGTTGGATTACACAGTGGAATTCAGGACCCTCACACTCGGTGCTGGATTACACGGTGGAATTCAGGACCCTCACACTCGGTGCTGGATTACACGGTGGAATTCAGGACCCTCACACTCGGTGTTGGATTACACGGTGGAATTCAGAACCCTCACACTCGGTGCTGGATTACACTGTGGAATTCAGGACCCTCACACTCGGTGCTGGATTACTCGGTGGAATTCAGGACCCTCACACTCGGTGGAATTCAGTACCTTCACACTAAGAGCTGGATTACACGGTGGAATTCAGGACCCTCACACTCGGTGCTGGATTACACGGTGGAATTCAGGACCCTCACACTCGGTGTTGGATTACATGGTGGAATTCAGGACCCTCACACTCGGCGCTGGATTACACGGTGGAATTCAGGACCCTCACACTCGGTGCTGGATTACACGGTGTAATTCAGGACCCTCCCACTCAGTGTTCGATTACACGGTGGAATTCAGGACCCTCACACTCGGTGTTGGATTACACGGTGGAATTCAGGACCCTCGCACTCAGTGCTGGATTACACGGTGGAATTCAGGACCCTCACACACAGTGTTGGATTACATGGTGGATTTCAGGACCCTCTCACACGGTGTTGGATTACACGGTGGAATTCAGGACCCTCGCACTCAGTGCTGGATTACACGGTGGAATTCAGGACCCTCACACACAGTGTTGGATTACATGGTGGAATTCAGGACCCTCACATTTGGTGTTGGATTACACGGTGGAATTCAGGACCCTCACACTCGGTGGAATTCAGGACCCTCACACTAGGAGCTGGATTACACGGTATAATTCAGGACCCTCACACTCGGAGCTGGATTATACGGTGGAATTCAGGACCCTCACTCTCGGTGTTGGATTACACTGTGGAATTCAGGACCCTCACACTCGGGGTTGGATTACGCTGTGGAATTCAGGACCCTCACACTCCGTGTTGGATTACACGGTGGTATTCAGGGCCCTCACCCCCGGTGCTGGATGACACGGTGGAATTCAGGACCCTCACACTCGGAGCTGGATTACACGGTGGAATTCAGGACCCTCACACTCGGTGGAATTCAGGACCCTCACACTCGGTGGAATTCAGGACCCTCACACTAAGAGCTGGATTACACGGTGGAATTCAGGACCCTCACACACAGTGTTGGATTACATGGTGGAATTCAGGACCCTCACACTCGGTGTTGGATTACACGGTGGAATTCAGGACCCTCACACTCGGTGCTGGATTACACGGTGGAATTCAGGACCCTCACACTCGGTGCTGGATTACACGGTGGAATTCAGAACCCTCACACTCGGTGCTGGATTACACTGTGGAATTCAGGACCCTCACACTCGGTGCTGGATTACTCGGAGGAATTCAGGACCCTCACACTCGGTGGAATTCAGGACCCTCACACTAAGAGCTGGATTACACGGTGGAATTCAGGACCCTCACACTCGGTGCTGGATTACACGGTGGAATTCAGGACCCTCACACTCGGCGCTGGATTACA